>NC_080728.1:7067500-7377500 GCF_019097595.1 Hemibagrus wyckioides
GCAAAGAAGTGGTAGCTAAAGTAATCAGTCACAATATTTTGCTACGCACGTTTGCATGTACAAGGAGTTTTGTCTTGTACAAAGCGCAGACAAATAGGAACCAGATACAGCATTCAGCAATACTCAAGAGCAACAACAACTGTACACAAAGAATGTGTGATTGTCTGGATCATGGTGCTGTCAGTATGAAATATTCAACAATTAATATAAAACATTCCATAATGTTTTGTCTCTCTCTCTCTCTCTCTCTCTCTCTATCTGTATATGTGTGTGCAGTTTAATGACATCCTGCTGTATACCACTCCTGTACAATCTGGCCAGTATAAAGTAAACAGTATGCTGTCTCTGGCTGGTATGAAGGTCAGCTATCCTGCATTTTATTCAAACACGCTCATATGCCCATAAACACACCCACACACACTCACACACACACACACACACACAGGGGATAATTAATAAATGTTTTTCCTGCAGGTAAGCAAGCCCAGTCAGGAGGCTTATCAAAACGAACTGAACATTGAGAGTGTTGAACGTTCTTTCATCCTGTCTGCCAGGTAGGAATCTCTCTCTCACACACACACACACACACACAATGGAATGACATTAAACACATGCCCAAGCTGGTTTTAACTTCTCTAATGTGCTTGTATAGCTCAGCCACAGAGAGAGACGAGTGGCTAGAAGCCATCACTACAGCAATAGACGACTACACAAAGAAGAAAATCTCATTTATCTCCAGCCGAAGCCAAGAGGTAGGGGTGTGAGGCAGTGTGTGTGTGTATACATATATTCATGCCTTTGTACCTAGTCTGTGAGTGTTAGATTGCGAGACAGAGAGCATAAAGCACATGCAGGGGGAAAAGAGTGGAAATGTTTGAATCAGATGAAAGGGAGGAAAATGTCCAGCTTAGAAAATGACAGTCCACCTAGCACGTGCAGATGAAATCTTAACTGCCTGCATGCCCACATCCTGTAAGATGGGCAGGTGAGAAGCTTGCTCTGACTCCAGGATCTCCAATGAGCAGGCACTTTTTGCAAGATGGAGACTCTCATTTCAACCCCAACAATCCTCAGAAACACACAGCGGGACTGAACTCACCGTGTTGTCCACTCATATAAACACTCATTGTGTTTGATTCATTTCTGTTGCGTAAATAGTGCTTGGATTGCTGGACCACTCATAGGTGGTGTATATTTTTCTCTCCCAAGCCACTGAGAATGACAAGCAGTTTCAGTTGTGCAAGAAGAAGGAAGAAAGTAAAAAAATGTGCACCAACTGGACTAGAGAGGTTTATTTTGTGTTAGTCTAGATATTTTGTAGGTGAAAGTATGTGTGGGTGTGCTGTAAATGCTGTCAATCAGGCATAACATTATGACCACTGACAGGTGCCGTGAATGAGACTGATTATCTCCTCATCATGGCCCCTGTTAGTGGGTGGGATATATTAGGCAGCAAGTGAACATTTTGTCCTCAAAGTTGATGTGTTAGAAGCAGGAAAAATGGGCAAGCGTAAGGATTTGAGTAAGTTTGACAAGGACCAAATTGTGATGGCTAGACCACTGGATCAGAGCATCTCCAAAACTGCAGCTCTTGTGGGGTGTTCCCGGTCTGCAGTGGTCAGAATCTAACAAAAATATACTTTAAGTCCTGTAAGTATTGTAAGTTCTAGTAAGTTGCGAGGTGGGGTCCATGGAGGCCAACTTACAGGACTTAAAGGATCTGCTGCTAACATCTTGTTGCCAGATACCACAGAACACCTTCAGGGATCTAGTGGAGTCCATGCCTCGACAGCTCAGGACTGTTTTGGCAGCAAAAGGGGGAACCAACATAATATTAGGCAGGTGGTCATAATGTTATGCCTGATCAGTGTACATCACTTTCCTTTCAGGGGGTTTAGAATTCCTAGCTAAATCCCTGCCAGTAAATAAGAAGTACATTGCGATCCAAGAACTTGCAACATTTTTGTAAATTACACACACACACACACACACACACACACACCCCTACCTTATATGTAAAAGCCAGAGTCAGAGTCTGTGTACAGACCACCCTGAAGCTCCACTATGATAAACTACCACTCACTATTAGACTTCTGCTGTAGCTCCTTCTGGAAGGTTATATTTTAGGTCACTTATTTTATTTTACTGCAAATTGTTAGCTCTCTGTTTTAAAGTTCACAATAAATCTAGGCACAGAAGAATAAAACAGCAATTACACAGCACCCACGGCACTGAACACTAGTTTTACAGCTAAAAAATTGTCATAAAGAGACATCTTAGCCTGCAAACCGTTACTGAGAGCATATTGCATATTATATGTGACTATAGACATTACCTGTTCACTAAACCTGTTAAATATACCAAGACATAGTCCAAATTCACCAGCATCAGTGCTAATATAGTATATATATTGTATATATACAGTATCCAGCCCAGAAACTCGCTCCACCTCTTTTTCAGCTCCAGTCATTTTTTAAGTAGGTAACTCACGAGGCATGAGAGATTCAACTCAGGGGCTGGGGTCAGCCAGACAGAGGGGAAATCTTGTTATAGATGATTTTGTTTTCACGGAAATGTATTTTTGGCTCAGAGAGCAGAGGGTTTAAAAATGACAAAGTGCTCCAAATCAGGTCAAATCAAATAAGACTTGAATATATGAAAAGGGATGGCAGTATATTCCCCTAGTGCTTTAGAAATACGTTTAATATTTTATGTATGTTTTCTATTCCATGCAGTCTGAGGAAGTCCCCGCTGATGATTCTCCACTGGGTTCTAAAGCTCCTATCTGGATCCCTGACCTCCGCACGACCATGTGTATGATCTGTACCTGCGAGTTCACCCTCACCTGGAGACGCCACCACTGCCGGGCCTGTGGCAAGGTCAGGGGTCAACTTAGGGTCTGGAACACAAATAAGCAGACATATTAACAGTTCTAACATGGCTTTGAAATTGTTGTGTGCTAACCATTGTTGTGCAGGTTGTGTGCCAGGCGTGCTCGTCGAACAAATATTATCTGGAGTACCTGAAGAATCAGCTAGCACGAGTGTGCGATCAGTGTTACGTCAAACTACAGCAGAAAGATAAAGGTCTCAGCTTTCACTTCCGACTTTAAAGCACTTTAATTCCGAAAGCGAAAGCCGTGTCTTGTCTGACTGATCTTTGTGTTTGGTCATCTCTCAGGAGAGCAGTCCGAGGTGGCTGTTTCACCCAGCGGCCGCAGCTCAGCCTTCTCCTTCTCTAGAAAACAAAAGAAGATTCCCTCAGCGCTGAAAGAGGTGCTATTTCAGAAAGTCTAATTACATTAAGTCTATGCTCATGATGCTCAGTTAATTATGTGTGAAAATAATACAATATCAATTTCACACTGATTTAGTCTCTTACGTTATTGATAGTTGCGAACGCGCCATTAGTAAGTTTCTGATTAGCTTCTCCTTCTTAGATTAGAGCTATGGGTCTTTCTCTGTAACCATATTGATACTGTATGAATCATGGCATTTTGGCTTCATGTGAGGCCTCACTGATGCCTCACAGGTCAGGAGGCTTATGTAGATTAGACACAGATGCAGTACCTTGACACCATTTTCTCTGTCAGGTTTCTGCTAATACAGAGAACTCCTCTATGAGTGGCTACCTTCAGAGATCGAAAGGCTACAAGAAACCATGGAAGCGGCTGTGGTTCGTCATCAAGAACAAAGTGCTTTACACGTACGCTGCTAGTGAGGTATAACACTCGTGCTGGTGCTTCATTGTCTTTTTGTCAGGATGGGCTTCTCAGGCTGTGTTTGAATACAAGTGGTGATCTGTGATTGTGTGTGTGTGTGTGTCTGCGCTCAGGATGTTGCAGCATTGGAGAGCCAGCCGCTGCTGGGCTTTTTCCTGAGGGAAGAGAAGTCTGGACCGGCAGAGAAGCTGCAGTTTAAACTCTACCACAAAAACATACTGTATTATATCTTCAGAGCGGATGATATTCCTACAGCTCAGAGGTACACACACCTGCACACAGTGTCAGTACTTCTGACAACCACAACCAAGAAGTAAACACTTTCCAAGCAAAATATCATCTTATAAATATTTAAATCTTGTGCCCATTCACTCCTTAAGTTGGTCTGGGAAATAATGTTCATGTAAACACTGCTGAGAGTTTTTTTTTTTCTTCAACTCTAACCATTTCCTGCCATTTTAGCATTTTTTTTCTGCTGCAATTAACATTTTTCTGTTCAAAAGGCCAGTTGAATTGGATGAGAAAAGCCAAGAGAACATGAAAATAAAAATTAGTTTCTGTTAGTGTGGGTAATTTCACTCCTTTGTGCATTGTTCATCAAGCCAAGTCTGTTCTTTGTTATTAGGTTTCTGTGTATGTTCTCGCCATGATTGCGTGGGTTTCCTCCAGGTTCTCTTCTTTCTTCACACTGTCCAAAAACAAGCCTGCAGGTGGATTGGTTTTGCTAAATTGCCCCAGTGAGAGTGTGTGAGAGATTACTTACAATACAACAAAGAAAACCCCCCTGCAGTAGTTTTATTCGGGAACTCAATGCTCAGCAGTCCTGCTTACTTTAGTTCTCTGTCTTTGTCCCACAATTTTCATTTCTGACCTCCATTCCTGTCAACATGAGAGTAAAAACATTTTATGCGACAATCTCAGTACTGATAAACAGATGACAAACTTATTTATTTATCTATAAACTATATTGCCAAAAGTTTTGGGACACCCCTCCAAATCATTGAATTCAGGTGGTGTTTTTCAGGGGTTGGGCTCAGCCCCTTGCGAGACTATGAGCCAGGCCAAAACTGGGACGTCTGCCTTTACATGTACATGAATGTAATATGGAGTTGTCTCGCCCTTTGCAGCTATAACAGCTTCAACTCTTCTGGGAAGGCTTTTCACAAGGTTTAGGAGTGTGTTTATGGGAATTTTTGACCACTTCACTAGAAGCACATTTGTTAGATCAGGCACTGATGTTGGACGAGAAGGTCTGGCTCACAGTCTCCACTGTAATCCATCCCAAAGGTGTTCTATCAGGTTGAGGTCAGGACTCTGTGCAGGCCAGTTAAGTTCCTCCACACCAAACTCACTCATCCATGTCTTTATGGATCTTGCTTTGTGCACTGGTGTGCAGTCATGTTGGAAGAGGAAGGGGTCATCCCCAAACTGTTCCCACGAAGTTGGGAGCATGAAATTGTCCAAAATGTCTTGGTATGCTGAAGCATTAAGAGTTCCTTTCACTGGAACTAAGGGGCCAAGCCCAACCCCTGAATTCAGTGCTTTGGAGGGGTGTCCCAAAAACTTTTGGCAATATAGTGTATATTTGTGTACTTCCTTATTTTATTTTATTTTGCTGATCTTCAGAATAAAAATGCAAGCACACAATCGTCTTGTCTTTTATCAACTTTTATCTTACATCTGTTTTGTTTTTTTTATTTCAGGTGGATTGAGGCGTTTCAGGAGGCCATGATTCTTTGACTAATGTGGATAATAAATAGTTTCCTAGAACTCTTTTTTTTTCCCAGCCTGCAGCAGTAACGTTGAGGAACAGTGCCTGAGCTCAAAAGACACCAATTAAAGTATTAAAGCAAGTTTGGAACTAAGGATGCGACCTAGCAACCTAGCAAAGGAGCGTGGCTTCTTTTTATTCCAGTCTCAAAAGCAAAATCAAACAGGTGTTTGAAATCATTGAGGTTGTGCATTAGTGACTGGAAACACCAGGACTGTCAGAAAAGCCAAGACCATTAACCTCCTGTTCCACAGCTGGAGCTGGATTCTGCCTCACATTCAAATCTCTTTGGACATGTGTGTGCCAAATGAATCAAATGGATTTGTAGGTCAAGGGACTAACTGAGATTTTACATTAAAGATACCAGCAAATTAGTCAGATTCTGTGACTTTAAACAAGTACTGCACACTGTCCAGACACCTGACGTGGCACTGGACATACGAAGAACATCCAGTGTGAAGTTCTGTGAGAGTGAAGAAGGCTGTAAGTGTGAAGAGTGTGTCGGAAAGGTCATGTTTGATCACGGGTCAGATGTGGACGGACATGCACAAGCAAGTGTGAATTTTCAGTGCCTTGAGTTCTGCGTCGATGAGCAAACATGTTTGTCTGCAATGGTGCATCTTGGGAGATGTAGGATACCACTGTAAAAGCCAGTAGTCTTTTTTTTTTTTTTTTTTAATTATTATTATTTTTAGAAGCCTTAAACAGAAAGAAGCCACATTTTTATTTTATGGTTAGCCTTTTAAAACAACTTTTTATCTTTGTTTTGTATAGGACTGACAGTAAAGAAAATTAAAATATGATACTGGGAATAACTGGATATATGTGTAAATATACTGTATATGGTAATATAATGCAGGTCTATTTATAACAATTCAGGATTGTTAGTCTCCTCGAATGAATTTAATGATTTTTTGTAATTTAACAATGTCAGGTTTTCAGCGAGCTAAGAACTGTGTAATATCACTGCGTGATAACGAGCATAGCCTTCTAAGATACAGTAGCACACTCAGAGACACTGCCATTTTGTACATTACAGTGAAGTCATGCTGGTGATTTTAATTCTTACTGTTCTACTCTATTACATGATTTATCTGGAAAAGGGTTATGCTAATAAAATCAGGATCATTTTTTGTGATCTGGCGTCTTGCATTGTTCTTTCTGGTGTTGTGATGTTAGAGTGGAAAGATTGGTTTAATATAATAGGACAAAATGCACAAGCACTTGGGATTTTTATGGGTATACCTGCTATTTTAGTCTCTCATCCCTAAGCTCAGGGTTGCTTTTTCTTTTCTTTTTTTCCCCCCGCTCAAACTGAGTTTTCATTATGTTGCAACACTTAATCAACTACTGAAAACACACCACAAAGGTATTGCGCTCAGTATGTCAGATGTACATTATATTGACAAAGGTTTTGGGACACCCCTCCAAATCATTGAATTCAGGACCCTTAGTACCAGTGGAATGAACTTTGCTCTAATTCATCCCAACGGTCTGTCGGGTTGAGGTCAGGACTCTGAAGTTCCTCCACACCAAACTCACTCATCCATGTCTTTATGGACCTTGCTTTGTGCACTGGTGTGTTGTCATGTTGGAACAGGAAGGGGTCATCCCCAAACTGTTCCCACAAAGTTGGGAGCATGAACTTGTCTAAAATGTCTTGGTATGATGAAGCATTAAGAGTTCCTTTCACTGGAACTAAGGAGCCAAGCCCAACCCCTGAATTCAATGATTTGGAGGGGTGTCCCAAAAACTTTTGGCAATATAGTGTAGGTGTACATTACAACCATTCTGTTTATTGTCTGTGTGTGTGTTATAAAAGTGAAACTTGGTCTGAGGAAATCGAATCAGTCCTACAACCAAAGTTAAGTTAACCATTAATTTCTTTCAGTATAAAGAATAAGGAAAATGTTATTGACAAAAATATATCTATAATTTTTTCCTCTTGAGCACGCGTCCTCGAAGAACGCCTTCATTCCGCTACGCGATTTCTGCGCATGCGCACTTGCATTTGTCGCATAAGGGTCGCGAACTCTGACCTCCCGGAGGCGAAACGGTTTGGGAAAAATTAACCAAAAACATCGGATTTTCGGCGATAAACTATCGCGTGGCACGGTAAGAGCTTTAGTTTGTAAAAGCAGAGGTTCGGCTCCACGCTGCTGAGGTGTGTAGAGTCGTCGCTGAGGGTTCCGCTGTGATGTGGAGTGCGCCGCGGCTAGCTGGCCTGCTTTAGCTAGCTAGCATGTCAACAACTTCCATCGATCATGTCTCGTTCGTTCTCATCGTTTCATCCCTCACATTATTATTCAGTGCCTTTTTCAGTCGAGGTGAGGTTAGCAAACTAGCTCGCGTTTGTTCCAGCAGAACTGTGCACCGCTAACGCGTCTAGTTTTTCCGCATCAGTTCGGCTAGCTTTGCTAAACTAGCTCCAAGCTAGCTCACAGCGCGCGCGCTTCCGGTGTCTAGCATTCGATTTAACATGAGTGCATTAAGTGCGATATAAAACTATAACGTGAGTCTCCGTGAGTGTGTGTGTGCGCGTGCAGCGAGCGGCGTGTCTGTGCTAATCCTAGTGCAAGGAAGCGCGCTGGGATATGTTGTTATTAGAGTCCTTTAACCCTTCAATGTTGACCTTTCACCCTACAGGAAAAGCGCTTTCTTTATCTTCCGTCTCACATTTCTGATCAGTTTGGTTGTAGTCTTCCACACACACACCCGGTCCGAGTCTCTCTCAGGAACTGCCATTTAAATACACTTATTAAATGAGTAGACATGCCAACCAAATGCTAATGCTAATTAGCCACCATGCTAATCAAGCTAATCTGGTTATACTGCACCCGAAAGAAGGAAACTCCATATTTATATACGTGATATTGCCAAAAGTTTTGGGACACCCCTCCAAATCATTGAATTCAGGAGTTGGACTCGGTCCCTTAATTCCAGTGAAAGGAACTCTTAATGCTTCAGCTTCATACCAAGACATTTTAGACAAGTTCATGCTCCCAACTTTGTGGGAACAGTTTGGGGATGACCCCTTCCTGTTCCAACATGACTGCACACCAGTGCACAAAGCAAGGTCCATAAAGACATGGATGAGTGAGTTTGGTGTAGAGGAACTTCAGAGTCCTGACCTCAACCCGACAGACCTTTGGGATGAATTAGAGTGGAGACTGTGAGCCAGGCCTTCTCGTCCAACATCAGTGTCCGACCTGAAATGCACTTCTAGAGGAATGGTCAAAAATTCCCATAAACACACTCCTAAACCTTGTGGAAAGCCTGATCAGAAGAGTTGAAGCTGTTATAGGTGTAAAGGATGGTCCAACTACATATTACATTCATGTGCATGTAAAGGCAGACGTCCCAGTTTCAGAATGGCTCACAGTCTCCGCTCTTATTCATCCCAAAGGTGTTCTATCAGGTTGAGGTCAGGACTCAACTCAACTCAGACTCACTCAGTGCAGTCATGTTGGAACAGGAAGGGGTCATCCCTAAACTGTTCCCACAAAGTTGGGAGCATGAAATTGTCTTGGTATGCTGAAGCATTATGAGTTCCTTTCAGTGGAACTAAGGGGCTGAGCCCAACCCCTGAAAAACAACACTTGAATTCAATGATTTGGAGGGGTGTCCCAAAACTTTTGGTAATAGTGTATATTTTGATGTTGAATATTTATCATTGAACACTGTGCAAAAGTCTTAAAACGATTTGACGCAAAGATGCAAATTAAAAAAAGTCAAATATTTAGTCTGACTACCCTTTACTATCTTTCTTTTTCTTTTCTTTTTTTTTTAAAGGTACAGTGTGAATTTTATAAGGAAACTATAAGCTCAGCGTCTTGGAGAATCTGCCACAGTTTCGTCCTGACACTCAGTCACATTTACAAAACCCTCGTCTGTTGTCTCACATGATATATTTCTATGTTTCGTAAAAATTTTCCCTCCTGACTCAAGGAGAAGTAATAAAAGTCAACATCTGTAAACTAGATCAGTGCAAAAAAACATCAGCTAGTTAAGACTTTTACGTAGTAGTCTATCTGTTATTCAAATTCTGTCTAATAAACTTTTCATTTATTTAGGCTTGCTTTATTTATTTATGTATTTATTATTATTTCTATATTTATAAACGTGCATTAAGTAAGATTAGATTCTTTAACAGTTATTTGACATTGATTGATTGATTTATTCATTCATTTATTCCTTCAATCCTCTTTGAGCCCGCCCCCATTCCCATCCATCTTCACAAAGCTCCACCTCCAGGATCTGTCCTGCAGTGTTGAGTGTCTATAAAATGATGGACAAGCTTGATTGAGTCAGTAAAACTTGTGTCTTTGTTTAGGTTCTGCTTCAAAGGAAAGAGAGAGAGAGTGTGTGTGTGTGTGTGTGTGTGTGTGTGTGTGTGTGATGGGGAGTTGCATTTAAGCCCAAGCGGTGTGTGGGGTCATCATGGCAGGAGAAAGTCCCAGAATTCAGCTGGTGTCAGCAGATGGAGGTCTGCAGGTAACAGATGACACATAATCATCATAATGTATTTTCCTGCTGCAGTTACTGCTGTTTACAAACGTGTGTGTGTGTGGATCAGATCCTGACGGATCAGCAGCTGGGTCAGAAGCTCCAGATAGTAACAGCGTACGATCAGGCAGGTGCCGGAAAACAGCAGTTTATATTAGCCAATGTGGATTATCCCAATCAGGAAAAACTCCTCCTAAAGCATGAGAGCTCACCGGGGAAAGTCATCCTGACTTCAGCTGATGGATCCGCGGTCAATCAACTGCTTTTCGCATCACCTGAGCTGGCAGGTCAGCAGATACAGGTAAGACACATCTTCAGATAAAACACATATACAGACAAAGGGGGTGTTACTTATTTCTGAGGTAGTAGGGTGTCCAAACTTCTGCACATACCTCATCAGATTTGCAGAAAAATGTTACTTTTCCAAAGGTTTTTTCCCCTCCTGGTTAGTGAGGGGTACATAAAGTTTTGCACACAACTATATCTGTATCTTTGTCCATATGTGTTCTTCTTCAACAGTTTGTCACGGAGGGAACAGAACAAAGCTCTGTGAAGCCTGTGGTCGAGTATTGTGTAGTGTGTGGAGACAAAGCTTCAGGTAAGTGAGAGAAGACCATCCCATGTGTGTCCGTTAGATTTCTGACAGATGCTGTTGGAGAAAATGAATACATTAGGAAGATTTTGGGAATACTACTACTACTAATATGTAGAGACTACAGCTTAGTTTAATTCTTGAATCTGATTGGTCAGAAAGTGTGCATTATTATTGAATAATAGCTTGCCAATAACAGTTCTAGTTATAACATGGGTGTTTAATATTAATGTTAATAAAGGTTCTTGTAATACTTCATTGTTTTCATGTGCTGTCTTTCTATTATTATTTTTTAAGTAGACACAAATAAGAAAGTCTCAGTGGTTTGTAAAGAGAGGTTTTTTAGCTTTCTGGTTGCTATGTGAAATTGCCAAGTTGTGTTTTTTGAGAGAGACATGCAAGTTTTCTCTGTGTTTGTCCTGAAGGTCGTCACTATGGGGCAGTGAGCTGTGAAGGCTGCAAAGGCTTTTTCAAGCGAAGCATCCGCAAGAACCTGGTGTACACGTGCCGTGGCTCGGGGGAGTGTGTGATCAATAAGCATCACCGCAACCGCTGCCAATACTGCAGACTGCGGCGCTGCATGGCCCTCGGCATGAAACAGGACTGTGAGTCAAACACACACACACACGCATCTCATATTCACACATTGATTCTCTTATTGAGTAAGATTCTATCATTATTGACAAACGTGTATTCATGTGCCGTTTATTAGACACGTGTTTCCACTGAACAGATTATCGATCAACGTCCTGTAATTATGAAATGTCACTCCTAATGACATGTGCATGATGTAACAGCCATATGGAATATTAAAATAAAAATATATATCCTTATAAATGAGAGGTTTTTAAAAAATTGCTCAAACAGAAACCCCTTTGTTCCCCTTTGTTTTTTAAACTGATTGCATTGTGCTTTGTGGTGCATGCGTCTCTCAGCCGTTCAGTGCGAGAGGAAGCCAGTGGAAGTGACGAGGGAAAAGCCAGCCAACTGCGCCCCCTCCATCGAAAAGATCTACATCCGCAAGAACCTCTGCAGCCCCCTGGCCGCCATGCCCACATTCGTCAGTGAGAAAGAGACAGCCAGGTTTGTGTCTTCAGCCAGAGCCGCACTTCCGAGGGCATGTTGTGGGAATTGAGCTTCGGCTTTCACACACGTGTCTGCTGAGACTTGCATGTAATGTGAGCATGTGTGCTACAGGACAGTGTCATGTGATGAAGAACATCTCCTGTTTCACTCCAGTAGGAAGAGTATATAAAGTATAGAGTGTTAAAATGACTGTACATGATCATTTATATCAGCGTTACTCTGAAACATGTCTCAGTACATTTTCTCAGGCAGAAATGTGTATTGTGTGTTTACTGACAAATAAAATATTCTAAGATACGATAAGATGATCGAAAGAATAGTAAGGAAGAAAAATGATTAAAAAATTATTTCTTTTATCAAATCCAAACCTCTTCATGTTGCCCAATATAAACATTTAAATGACTATAAAAATCAAGCATTTAAAGTCACAAACAACAAAAGAAAACTGAACTTCACATTAATATTTTTCAGTATATAGTAACACTGGCTTTTCATTTAGACTTAGTTTGCTCAACAGAGGTTATTAAAATTATTGTAAGCATGTACAACCATAGCATATCCCTCTTCACCCCCTCAGCATCTGCATGATGCATGACAATCCACATTTGCCCAACTTTTAATCTTTTGCAGTTATGCAAGAGAATAATTTATGCTTAAGTTTTTCAGGGTTTTTTAAACACGTGCATGCATATTCACTCTGCACAGGCCCACCAATGTGTTAAACTCCAACATGCTTCTGAACATCCAGCAGTCTCTGTCCAAGTTAGACAACACCATCCTCATCCCCTCCTCACCAGACCAGGTAATGCACATACACACAGTTGTTGCAGTTACTGGAATATGTTTGCTAGTATTTGTTGTCTAAACAAATGGGACGAAAAAATCTTCAGCAAGGTAATTTCAGTTTAATTTTGGTTGAATGTTGTGTTAAGAAATAAAAGAATGCTGCTTATTAAGCGTAATGAAATGCTTCAGTATGTTTCTGTGATTATCTATGATTCTGTGATATTCTCTAGTCCCTCAAATGGCTTTTACTGCCCAATGAACCTGTTAGTCTGTGGTTCTTTCTCAGTGCAACATACATGGAAAAAAATACCACTATACTGATTAATCATGTTTTAAAGTGTGTATATTCCACTTGTATATGTTTCACCCTCATACAGAACGATGAATCTCAGGGCGATCTTAGCACGCTGGCGAACGTGGTCACATCTCTGGCCCACATGAGCAAGAGCCGTGAGGTGATGGAGAGCAGCGTTGACCAATCAGGACTGGAGAGCATGAGCACAGAGGGTGCCTCCGTGACCGAAGTCCAACCGGACGAGCAGAATTCCAGTGAAATCTCTCAGTAAGAGAACAGTCTTCCTCTATAACAGAGGGACCAAACATGAGCAGATTGGTGATAGTAACCCCCGTGTGTGTGTGTGTGTGTGTGTGTGCAGAGCCTTTGACTCATTGGCCAAAGTTCTGCAGCCAGAGGACGGGAACAGTTATACCATAGAGGGGAACATTTCTGAGGAGCAGAGTGCCACCATGCTGGAGCTGGAAGGACCACTGCTTTCTGACATGCATGTGCCTTTTAAGGTCAGAGATCACCACAGATCCCACTCTCTCATAACCTCAGACACAAAGCTGGAATTGGACCTGAATGTGAGAGTGTGTTGTACAGAGTGTTGGCCTAGCCAGCTGAATGTGTCGTAAACCTTGAGTTACCGTAACGGAATAATATATTTTAATAAAAAATTTGGTAACCTGAGACTGAAACATGAATGATTTGGGAAAAAAATACTGAGCTAGAATTTGAAACAAAGCCTCTGCCACTAATTATTACTAATAGAAGTGTATGTGTGTGTGTGTGTGTGTGTGTGTGTGTGTGTGTGTGTGTGTAGCTGATGATGCCCTTGCCTGTGCCGGAGTTTCTAAATTTGAACTACATCTGTGAGTCGGCCTCTCGCCTGCTGTTCCTTTCCATGCACTGGGCGCGCTCCATTCCTGCTTTCCAGGCTCTCGGGTGAGTGTGTGTGTGTGTGTGCAAGAGTGTGTGTGTGCGTGCTCTTCAGGTTACACCCAGCCTTATCTCTTTTCTTTCTGTTGCTGTCATTTTCACTCTCTCTGTATTTATTTTCTTTCTTCCATTAATTTTCTGGAATGATTTAGTCATTAATTTTATTTTTACTTAATTTTATGTTCTTTTCTGTGTTTGCTCTCACTTATTCTTCCCCTAACATCTCATTTAATCTTTCTCTCTCTCTCTCTCTCTCTCGCTCTCTCTCTCTCTCTCTCTCTCTCTCTCTCTCTCTCTCTCTCACTCTCTCTTGCTCTGTAGGCCAGAGAATGGGATCAATCTGATAAAGGCGTGTTGGAATGAGCTGTTTGCTTTAGGCTTGGCTCAGTGCGCTCAGGTCATGAATGTGGAGATGATTCTCAGTGCCATAGTCAGTCACCTGCAGAGCAGTCTGGAAGAAGGTAAGAGCATAGCATCCAGTCATCTGGGCTCTTTCATTAACTCCACACAGTGCAATGTTTACACAGCAGGCTTTAAATGAATAAACATTACTTTAAATGAATAACTTCTGGAGGAGCAGATATAAGTGAGTCAATGTGCCACAGTGTGATGATCTACTGTTTAGAATAGTAGCACATAGTTGGGATATAACCTCATGTGATTTAACCAAAACATCTGTGGTGTGATTTAGATCAAGTCTATGCGTATGAACAGTGTATTAAAATAAACAATATTTTGTCACGAACTGATCTGAAGAATTTGGCTTAATTGCGATGTAATCAATTAATAAAATGTTTTGAGCGAGGGACATCTTGTATCTTGTGTAGTCCTGATATGTCACCCTGAAGAAAACCTGTATAACGATGGACCCCTCGTGTGTGTGTGTGTGTGGTGTTTGTGTGTGTTAGAGAAACTCTCTGCAGAAAGAGTAAAGCAAGTGATGGAACACATCTGGCGAATGCAGGAGTTTTGTAACAGCATGAGTCGTGTGAGCCCTGATGCCTATGAGTACGCCTACCTCAAAGCCACCGTCCTCTTCAGCCCAGGTAACAGAGCTCTTCATGCTCAAGCTGTGACATTCTTCTTCAAGTGCAGACATTTTTCTCTTGCTTACATACTCCATACTAACTCTATCAGTAACGATAGAAGCATGTAGAGTTATTATTGTAAGAGTCAGGCTTAAATTTAAAGCATCAGAGGGAGAAAAGGTTTAGAGAATGAGATGAAGAGCTGACTGATGGTGTGTTTGTGTTGTGTGATAGATTTTGTGGGAGTGGACAGCACTCTTCAGATTGAGCGCTTCCAGGAGAAAGCCTACATGGAGCTGCAGGACTACGTCAGCAGGGTGTACCCAGAGGACACTTATCGGTAACTGACATATTCTGAACTTTTACACATTTTGTAGTGTTAGAACCAGAAACTGAAATGAAATCATATGTCATGAATGTACAGATTAGCCAGAAGAACAGATCAATATAGTTTGCAAAACTATTCACATATAAAACCATAGAGGTTTATTTAGATTAGTTCTGGTGCAATCAGAAGTCAGATAGTCGGATGGTGGTAGCTCAAGTGGTTAAGGCTCTGGGTCGTTGACTGGAAGATCAGGGTTCAAGCCCCAGCACTGCCAAGTTGCCACTGTTGGGCCCTTGAGCAAGGCCCTTAACCCTCTCTGCTCCAAGGGCACTGTATCATGGCTGACCCTGCGCTCTGACCCCAACCTCCAAGGATGGGATATGTGAAGAAAGAATTTCACTGTGCAGTATACGTGACAGATAAAGGCAACTTAACTTAAGCTGAATGGAGTTGACCCTGTGTGTGATTAATGTGCGGTGATGTCACTATAAATATACCTTTTCCTGAAGAGAGTTTATTTTTTGAGAACATTAAAAGGGCATCATGAAGACGAAGGAGCTGTCAGAGTACAGAACAAAGCTGTGGAACAGCACCAGTAAGAGTTTGGTCGTTTAAATCACAAACCTATAGAGTACCATCAAACCCAGTAATAAAAACTAGAACGAATATGTCATACCTGTGAGTCCTTGAGGCAATCATCTACCAAATGGCAGCTACTAGGTAAACAGGCATTAGTGAGAGAAGCAGAGACTCTGAAGCCAGAGAGATCCACAGCTCAGATGAGAGAAGCTGTCTGCCTAGACTCTAGAGTTATTTTAATAAAAGAGAAGTAAAGTCCCAAAAGGAATGTGGGAGAAGTTTCTCTGATCAAATCTTTTTGGCTATGGCACAAATACTGTGTTTAGCAGATCTCCCTGAGAGCGTAGTCCTCACAGTGAAGCATGGGGTTGGTAGCATCATGTCAGGAAACTGGTCAGGACTGAGGGCAAGATACACTATATTGCCAAAAGTATTCGCTCACCCATCCAAATAATCTGAATCAGGTGTTCCAATCACTTCCATGGCCACAGGTGTATAAAATCAAGCACCTACACATGCAGACTGTTTTTACAAACATTTGTGAAAGAATGGGTCGCTCTCAGGAGCTCAGTGAATTCCAGCGTGGAACTGTGATAGGATGCCACCTGTGCAACAAATCCAGTCGTGAAATTTCCTCGCTCCTAAATATTCCACAGTCAACTGTCAGCTGTATTATAAGAACGTGGAAGTGTTTGGGAACGACAGCAACTCAGCCACGAAGTGGTAGGCCACGTAAACTGACGGAGCGGGGTCAGCGGATGCTGAGGCGCATAGTGCAAAGAGGTCGCCAACTTTCTGCAGAGTCAATCGCTACAGAGCTCCAAACTTCATGTGGCCTTCAGATTAGCTCAAGAACAGTGCGCAGAGAGCTTCATGGAATGGGTTTCCATGGCCGAGCAGCTGCATCCAAGCCATACATCACCAAGTGCAATGCAAAGCGTCGGATGCAGTGGTGTAAAGCACGCCGCCACTGGACTCTAGAGCAGTGGAGACGCGTTCTCTGGAGTGACGAATCACGCTTCTCCATCTGGCAATCTGATGGACGAGTCTGGGTTTGGCGGTTGCCAGGAGAACGGTACTTGTCTGACTGCATTGTGCCAAGTGTAAAGTTTGGTGGAGGGGGGATTATGGTGTGGGCTTGTTTTTCAGGAGCTGGGCTTGGCCCCTTAGTTCCAGTGAAAGGAACTCTGAATGCTTCAGCATACCAAGACATTTTGGACAATTCCATGCTCCCAACTTTGTGGGAACAGTTTGGAGCTGGCCCCTTCCTCTTCCAACATGACTGTGCACCAGTGACCAAAGCAAGGTCCATAAAGACATGGATGACAGAGTCTGATGTGGATGAACTTGACTGAGTCCTGACCTCAACCCGATAGAACACCTTTGGGATGAATTAGAGCGGAGACTGAGAGCCAGGCCTTCTTGTCCAACATCAGTGTGTGACCTCACAAATGCGCTTCTGGAAGAATGGTCAAAAATGGACAGCCTTCACAGAAGAGTTGAAGCTGTTACAGCTGCAAAGGGTGGACCGACGTCATATTGAACCCTATGGATTAGGAATGGGATGTCACTTAACTTCATATGCGAGTCAAGGCAGGTGAGCAAATACTTTTGGCAATATGGTGTATGTGGAGCAAATACAGGGCAATCTCTTCAAGAAGCCAAGAATCTGAGTGTGTTGGAATGGTCCTGTCAATCTGATTGAGACTTTATGGCGAGAAAACTGCTGTTCATTAACGTTCTCCATCCAGTCTGATAGAGATGTAATTCCAGAAGGCTTACAGCTGTAATTGCTTCTAAAGGTGGTTTTACCAAGTGTTGCCTGAAGGGGTGAACACTTCTGCAACCAAAATGTGTGCTTCACTTGACCTTTGTGTCACAATAAGTTAAAAACAACAGTTTGTGCCTTTAAACGTAAAAGATCCTTATTAAAAATGATTTCAGTTCCACACAACACAATGTACAGAGATGCAGGGGGATGAATACGTATGCCATTTGTTGTTAGTATTCCTGTACACAATATGAATTGTGTGGGATGCAGATAATCATTTAGGTGTCACTAATCACAATCGCTCTCTCTCTCTTGCTCTCCCTATCTCACTCTCTCTCTATCTCTCTCGCTCACTCTCTCTATCTTGCTCTTTCTCTCTCTCCATCTTGATCTCTTTCTGTCTCTCTCTCTCTCTCTCATGCTTTCTCTCTCTCTCTCTCATGCTTTCTCTCTCTCTCTCTCTCTCTCTCTCTCTCTCAGCCTGTCGAAGTTACTGCTCCGCTTGCCTGCTCTGCGTCTGATGAGCGCCGCCGTGACCGAGGAGCTGTTCTTCGCCAGTCTCATTGGGAATGTCCAAATCGACAGCATTATTCCCTACATCCTCAAAATGGACTCTACTGACTACAACAGCCAATCAGCCAGCACCACTGAGTGACTCCATCAGCATTTGCAAAAAAAACTGCTACAATCAGCCTCAGGGCCCGAGTGCCCGCGGACTGACCGCACCATCATCTCGCTGCCCTAAAAGTGACCTTTCGACTCTGATGTACAGAAGCAGCAGCCAGTAAGGCACGGCCTTTTGACTGCGCATGGAGGTAGTAGGTCAACGTGTTACCAGCTGGTGCATGATGAAGACCGGGGATGTTGTTATTTGTAGAGACCGCAGCCACAGTGAACCGGAGTGCTCGATTTGAAAAAGGTTCACTTAAAGGAAGTGGCTGAAAATGTGTGAACTGTGAAAAGACTTAAGCTTTATCTTGCTGTATGTACATTGAGTTGTGTATATAAGTGTAAATGTCACTCTTATACAGAGATAAATACGCTCTTCCTGTTATTGCAGTATATTATCACACTAAAATATCAAAGCCCCTTGTATGTTTTAGAAATGATCTAAGATCTTGTGCCTAAAATAGTGGCACTGTGCTGCTATAAATGAACCATGCCTTGCTGAATCAATAACAACGTTTTCCAAGAACAGCAACTTCTAAAGTGTTTTATTTTTCTCTCTCCCCCCACAACGACTTAGTAGTATTTTACTTTAACATGCATTAACATTCACTTTTTTTTAATTATTATTTATGTAAGAGCATAACGTCATGCTTTTGACCATTTCTAGTAAATTTAATGTTATGAACTGTCCATGAGACAATTTCCTGTCATTGTTATAGCAGCTATAAACAATTGCTCCCTCACCAGCCTCACTTTTTCTTTCCCTCTGGAAGTTAGTAAGTCCAGATATATACAGCTCTGGAAAGAAATAAGAGACCACTGCAAAATAATAATAAAAAAATAATCAGTTTCTTATGTTTTTTTTCTTACAGATATTGGTGAGCTGAACAGTTGTTTCATTTTTTTGTGAACTGCTGACAATATTTATCCTAAATTCAAAATAGAACTATTGTTATTTAGAGTGTATATTTAAAGGAAATGACAACACATCAAAATAACCCAAGATCATGCAGTATTTGCAGAGCTTTAATAACTCAAATAACACAAAATGCAAATAATTTGTAAACAAACTGTGTTAATGCTTTGGCTAAATAACCTTAAGAAATCAGTATTTGGTGGAATAACCCTGATTTGCATGTGTTTTGGCTCCATGCTCTCCACCAGTCTTTCACATTACTGTTGGGGAACTTTATACCACTCTTTTTGCAAAAAAGCAAACAGCTCAGATTTGCTTGATGGTTTGTGACCATCCATCTTCCTCTTGATGACATTCCAGAGGTTTTCAATAGGGTTCAAATCTGGAGATTGGGCAGTGGTTTTATTTTTTTTCCAGAGTGTAATATATATATATATACACACATTAATATAACTTTGTTTGTTATATTATTATATAACAAAGTTAAGATTATCACTTCGTAATAATAATAGTAAAATAATACATATTTTATAGTAATAGTAATCACTAGTTATGTTTTATTTAGATTTGATTTGCTAATGGATATTCTGGTTCAGTTACACCATATCATTATATTTCTACCCATCATGCTAATTTTAGTTAACAGGCAAACCAAACATAAGGTTGAAAGATAAGCAAACAATAACACCAGTTTTTAAGAGTTAAAACAAAACTAAAAACAGCAGCTGTGATCCATGCTTAAACATATGTGTGTAGTAAGTCCTGCCTCATGTATACTGATTGGTTCAGCTGAGAAGTTGTTTATATCAGAGATTTGACTGTAGAATAACTTTGGAAATAGCCTTTATTTGTTACATATACATTACAGCACAGTGAAATTCTTTCTTTGCATCCTTGGAGGTTGGGGTCAGAGTGCAGGGTCAGCCGTGATGGTTAAGGGCCTTGCTCAAGGGCCCAACAGTGGCAGCTTGGCAGTGTTGGGGCTTGAACCCTTGAGCCTTAACCACTTGAGCCACCACCACCACCTTCAAGAAACTTTAGACATATCACATTTGTTATAACTAGAATATAAATAAATATTCTAATTACATTTTGTAGTAATGTCACTAATCGATTTGTACTGCGCATGTGCGGGAATGCGTCTAATTCTTGTCTGAATAATATACTGTTAGAATGTGCAGCAAGTTCGCGCATGCGCAGAGTTTCCAAACAAGCGCAGCACAAATCGTGTTATCGGCACGGATCGAATAGTGACAAGTATGTTAAACAATTTATACTCTTTCATTATGCTTTATTTAATGCCACAAGAACAAGAGATATGACATATATTCACATTATCACAATAACTTTAGCTGCCGAATAATACTATTTTTTTAGCCAGACTGCAGACTGATGGTGGATGTCACCTATCAAAACACAGGCGATGGATTCGTGCTAACCAATCGTAGCACAGTGAGCGTCATATTCTTAGCCAATCAGAGTGAAGTAGGCGGTGCTTGTCATAGTAGTTCGTCTGCTATGGCGGAGTATGTTCATTTAATCCGGAGGGCCTTTGGTCAAATCACGGGTCACGGTGGGGTTAGGGGCCTTTTCCTGCAGTTTTTCAGGTCGGTATGAGAACAGTAGCGTGCTGTGAATATGTCATGAAGAAACTGGACATTTAGAGTAGAAAAATACGGAGAATAAACGCAGTAAACGGTAATGACCTCTGTGATCAGCGTAGCATAGTTGCTAGTTAGCTACGAGCTAAAGAGTCCTCATTACTAACTAACTACTCTGTGTGTTTACATTCTGATTACTTAAAGCTGAAAAAGATCAAGACTAAAATAAGGCTAACTTGTTAATAAGACAGCTCATTTAGATGTATTACTGTGTTCATAGGCAGTTATGATGCTGTTTATAAACACTCTATACACATGAGCTTGTTGGTCATCACTTTCCAAAATCACTGGCGTTATTATTCTGTAGTCTTCCCTTTGCCTCTGTAATGGACTCCACTCTTTCCACTAGATGTTGGAGCATGTCTGTGGGGATTAGTGATCATTCAGCTACAAGAGCATTAGTGAGATCAGACACTGGGGTTCAGTCGATGTTCCAGTTCATCCCAGTGGGGGTGAGTCAGAGTCAGGGCTCTGTGCAGGACACTCCACTTCGTCCACTCCTTAACCATAACCTTTACCTTAACACACCATGTCTTCATGGACTGTCTGTCCAGTGCTGCTGGAACAGGAAACTGTCTCTAAACTGCCACAATGGTGGAAGGAAGCATACAGTTGTCTCAAATGGCTTTTAACATTAATCACAGGAAGTAAGGAGACCATATCCTGGAAAACAGCCCATATTATCCCTCCTTGACCAGCCTTTACTGCTGGCACACACACGCACACTGCTGTGTTCCAGTAGGTAGCGTTCACCTGGCACCTGCCAAACCTAGATTTGTCCATTGTTCGTCTATATACCTTACACTCCCACTGATACTTGGCATTGCACACAGTGATCTTAGGTCTTTTCATGAAAATAAATCTCATCACCCCTTTTTTATTAGTTTGTGTGGTTTGTTTGCTTCATAGTTGAGTTGCAGTTTGCGCTGAGATGCTTCCGTGTCTCTATTTACAGTTGACCAGGGCAGAAATTTCATGAACCAAGTGTCTGAGCTCTTTATTATAAGGTTGTGTATGAGGTTATATCTCAATCAGATTCCTAGCTCCCTGGGGTGTGACTCACTGGCTATATCTTACTGTACACATTTTTTACTTGTTTATTTTGATTTATTTATCAGGGCAAACGATGTGAAGACAGGAACGCTGATCGGCATCGACAAATACGGCAACAAGTACTATGAGGACAAGTTGTATTTCTTTGGTAAGTCCTGAAGAGCTTTACAGGGCTGTGAAAAAGTATTTGCCCCCCACCCCCAATTTGAACTATCTCTGCATGTCACAAATTTTGAAATAGGCCACAATCACATAAAAACAACAACAAAGAAGAATAAATAATACATCATATTGATGTGTATTTTGAGAATCTGCATTTGGTCTACATGTTCAGGACAGAGTGTTAACCACTGCTTCTTTTGGTGTCTCTCTTGCAGGCCGTCACCGATGGGTCATCTACACCACAGAGATGAATGGCAAGAGGACACTGTGGGACGTTGACGGCAGCATGGTGCCTGCAGAATGGTAAAATGTCTCACTTTGTGCAGCGCTCCACAAATGTATTACTACATTACATTGCGTGCTGAACTGCTGTCTGTTTTTGCTTCTGTATTTTATCACTTGTGTGTGTGATGGAGAGTGTTGTTAAGAGTGTTGGATTTTTTGTTGTTCTGCTTTAATACCGCAGCGATTAAGCAATGATTAAACTGTTTAACAGACAAGTTATGTCCTGCTTTATAACTGATAGTCATTCCCTTACCAGCATCTCTCTCTTTCCCTGTTTCTCTCTCACTCTGTCTCTCTCTTGCTCTCTCTCTCTCTGTGACTCTTTGTGCCTCTGGCTGTCTCGCTCTCTGTCTGTCTTTGTCTCCGTCCGTCCGTCCGTCCGTCTGTCTCTCTATCTCTCTCTCTCTCTCTCTCTCTCTCTCTCTCTCTCTCTCTACTGCTTTCTCTCTCTGTGACTGTCTTTGTGTCTCTCTCTCTCTCTCTCTCTCTCTTTCTATGTGTCTGTCTGTCTCTCTCTCTCTGTGACTGTCTTTGTGTCTCTGTCTCTCTCTCTCTGTCTGTTTGTCTGTCTGTCTTTGTCTCCCTCCCTCTGTCCATCTGTCTGTCTGTCCATCTGTCTGTCTCTGTCTCTCTCTCTCTCTGTCTTTGTCTCCTTCCCTCCCTCCCTCTGTCTGTCTGTCTCTCTAACAAAAATGCACAAGGTAACTGGAAAGGAAAACTCTTCTGTACTGAACACTTTCTCATGCTGGGACACTTTGCAAACCACAAAATGCTGTCACTTGAGACTCTTTGTGTAAAATTGAAATATGTCCTAAAATATCACCACATGTATGATAATGCTAAACGTTTATTATTAGTCTTAAATGACACTGCCAGACAAGCCCTAGTGAATGAGCTGTTGCTATAGGAAAAAAGTCCAAGCTGTGCGTTTCTACAAAAATAATGCACAATAATGCAGTTCTAGCCAATCAGAGTGCAGAATTCACTCGCATTGTGCTATAAAGGCTTCTGTTCAGTATGTGAGCTCATTGTGAGCTTCAGCAAATGATTTCCTTTTCACATATTCCCTTCAAATATACACAGCAGGGAAATCTAATAATATCAAACTGAAAAGAAGCCTAAAGTATTGAGTCACTCTGGCTGGGTCCCGGGTTTGTGCTATTTGACTGGAAGATTTTAATTTAAAAATATATATATGAGAAAGAAATTGATTAGAAAAGTTCTGTTTTGCCTGGTTCAGTAGCTGTCGCTATGACGACAGTGGCATTGGGCTTGATTTGGATAAGAAATTGAGAAACAGCTCACATTTCTTTATGCAGAATGTGTAAATTTCTTTTGGAATGATGTTTGGGGTGTGAGAACGTATGTTGACACACCATCACTGTTTAATTGGTCACCAAACATGTGTGCCTGTTTGTCTGTGTTTCCCAGGCACCGCTGGCTGCACTGTATGACTGATGATCCTCCCACTACACATCCTCCAGAACCCAAGAAGTTTCTGGCAGAAATCCACCAGATCAACGTGAGCGGAACCTCTGCGTCTTATGTCCCGTATTCCACCACTTCTAAGAAAATCCATGAGTGGGTACCGCCTAAAACTGGACAGCAGTGAAATTGTGTAAATTATAGCTGGAATTTGTGTGTAAATGATTAAATCTATAAAACCTCATCTTCCTGTGTGTCTGTTTCATCAGAGAGCCTCATTCAAATGAACTCTATTTCTTTCTGCTATTTATATAGATTAGACACACAATATTGCAATAGTTTTGGGACACCCCTCCAAATCATTGAATTCAGGGTTTGGGCTTGGCCCCTTAGTTCCACTGAAAGGAACTCTTAATGCTTCAGCATACCAAGACATTTTAGACAAGTTCATGCTCCCAACTTTGTGGGAACAGTTTGGGGATGACCCCTTCCTGTTCCAACATGACTGCACACCAAAGCAATGTCCATAAAGACATAGATGAGTGAGTTTGGTGTGGAGGAACTTGACTGGACTGCACAGAGTTCTGACCTCAACCTGATGGATGAATTAGAGCGGAGACTGCGAGCCAGGCCTGACCTCACAAATGTGCTTCAAGAGGAATGGTCAAAAATTCCCATAAACACACTCCTAAATTTTGTGGAAAGCCTTCCCAGAAGATTTGAAGCTGTTATAGCTGCAACTCCATATTACATTCATGTGCATGTAAAGGCAGACATCTCAGTTTTGGCCTGGCTCGTAGTCTCCACTCTTATTCATCCCAAAGGTGTTCTATGAGGTTGAGGTCAGGACTCAGTCAAGTTCCTCCACACCAAACTCACTAATCCATGTCTTTATGGACCTTGCTTTGTGCACTGGTGTGCAGTCATGTTGGAACAGGAAGGGGTCATCCCCAAACTGTTCCCACAAAGTTTTCAAACACTATATGATTTTCTAAAGACAAACTATGTACCTGAGTCTTAGGAGACAAACACACACAGAGTATCGTAGACCTTTTCATGAATACAGAACATTTCTAAGTTAGATTTATCCACATGAACTTCTCTCTTCAATTCAGACCAGGACTTTTTGTTAGGTTTTAAATCCACTGAGACACTGAGCTGATTGTGCCAAAGCATTGAATTTGTGTCTCTACATATTTCTGGATTGATTTTCCTGTTGAAGGCTTTGTCTATAGCCAAGTCTCGACCTCCTGGGAGAGGCAACAGATTTTGGGCAGAGATATCCTGTTATTATATAAGGGTGCCGATAATTCTGGAGGGAACTGTGTGCGTACAAATAGATGGATAGATATTCAGAATTGATGTAGCAGACCAACCATCATAATATGTCTTAGTAAGCCACTAGAAAAGCTCCAATCTCTCTGGAACTGTGCTGAAGAGATAAACATCATTCATTCAAAAATAATAAAACAAATTCCCCTCAATTGGTGTTTAGATGATGCTGGTGGAGAACGCTGGTCCACAGAATTTCAGGTAGCTTAAGATCTGATTATTTAAAAAATATACTCATCAGGATAGGAATATAAATGAGGTAAGTGTGAAGGTGATCATCAGAATAACTGGATTGATTCACAGAGACTCTTCACTCTCAGGGGACAAGCTGACCCAAATCTGAGCCACATGGTTCTTAATGTATTACAATTCATTCCTCTGGGTTCTGAAGTGAAGAGGAGTTCTCTTCCACCTCACTGCTTCCATAGCAACAGCTGGAGATGTCGTTGATGTCATCGTGTCACAACACGGGGAAGGAGAAATGCTTCATTCTTCTCTAGGTTTCTTGGTTCTGTATGATGTCGGCGATGTATGAAAAGTCCTTTGAGCGACTAAAAACTTAGTGTTAATAAATATGAGTGATGGTGGCGAGTGATCCTGGAGAGTGTATACACTCGATGGCCACTTTAATAGGAACACATCTAGACATGCTCATTTATGCAGATGAAAACTTGCCAGGTGATCTTAAATCATAAATGGTCTAGTGTTGATGAGTCTGTGTTCATGATACTTTAAGATCACCACGCTTGACTGACAGGAGAGGAACCTGATGTGGTCTGTTGCTGTTATAGCTCATCCACCTCAAAGGTGTGATGTTTTGTGCATGCTGAGATGCTTAACACAGGTATAAAGAATGATTAAATGAGTTACTTATATCCTCCATGGCAGCTCTGGCCATTTTCCTCAGATCTCTAATCAACAAGGTGTTTCCTCGAACAGAATTGTTGTCTTAATTCTGTGTAAACTTTAGAGACTGTTGTGTGTGAAAATCCCAGATCAGCAGTTTCTGAAATACTTAATCTGGTACCATCGACCACGCCACAGTTAAAGTCACAGATGCTAGACCTTTCCTTCGTCCTGATGTTTGATGTGAACATTAAGCTGAAGCTCTTGGCCTGTATCTACATGATTGTGCTGCTACCACATGATTGGCTGAATGGCTAACTGCATAAATGTATTTGAAAGGAAGTGTTCTTCCTGTAGAGGACAGTGTTTCCTTCATTCTGGCGTCTCACCGCCAGAGTTCAACAGTCATAGGTTTCTCAAAAAGATTGCAGTTGCAGCTCCAGCACAAAACTGAAGAAAGTTTGGGTGCTAACCTTAATGGATTAACTGCTTTAAGAGGTTACTGTGTAATTTCATTAATAATGTTTTCCTGTGGAATTTTAGAAGGTTTATGGTAGAGGTTAAGCAGCGTTACGGCCAACTTGAGGGAGGAAAAAAAGCTTCTTAATACCCTGAGTGGCATTTTGGCTTAAGCATGTCTGCTCTCTTATTCTGATTAGCAAGTGTGTGTCTGTCTTATTGGCTCTCTTCTGCCTTTTTCTCTCACACTGTGTTAAATGGCTGTCTGGGGTCATAAATTATGGATACACACACACACACACACACACACACACTGAGCAGCAAGGTTTAACTTTTCAACCCTTTCACAAGCAAAGGAATAATACCAATACACTGTCTGATTATGCAACAAGCAAATGCCTGACTTACCACTGGTGTTGTTTTTATGATAGCATTAAGCTAGCTAATAGCATATTGGTGCAAATGAGGCCATCTGCCCTCGTTTCCAAACACAGCTTAGAGTAAATATAGCATATGTTCCAAATTAGCTCTCTCTCTCTCTCTCTCTCTCTCTCTCTCTCTCTCTCTCTCATACACAAACTTACTCATTCCTTTATACACTCTTCAGTTTTCCAGGATACACAGCAGGCACACTATTTCTGTTTTAATACTTCTTGTGTAAGACTCATTTAAATGAATATAGCAATGAGCAAATATACACAAAAACTGGCTTTCATGATCATATTTAGCTAATTATCAAATATGATATTTATGTATATTATATTAATATATCATACTATTAATATATTTTATTCATAAACATAATTTTTTTTTTTTTGCAACATCCATTTGCGATGTCTTAAAATGGATTGTTTTCCACGTTTATGGAACCAATAGCAACTGTACCACAAATACAAAGAATGGTATGAAGTAGAGGCTGAGGCTGATTTCTTTCTAGCCCAGACTGCAGAGACGAATTGAACGCCTTAAAATTGATAGATTGTACTTCACTGATGTTTCCTTGACACGTCAGCAGTGATTGAGATGATGCATGTGGGATGCAGATGTCACTGGAATAAATGCAACAAAAGTGGATTACGTACTCTGTCCTTCTGTTCTTCGTGATTATTTTTGTGTTAAATTGTGCACGGTTCTTGCTGAAGTGATCCTTTAATTGAACTATTTAATACTGTAAATGTTTAAAATGCATAGAGGAGAACATCTGTGTGTGTGTGTGTGTGTGTGTGATAACATGCTGGAACAGGCTTGACGTGAGTCCTTATATTGTCTCATGCACACAGTGGGTTTCTGAGGAGGAGGTAGGTTTTCTGTTTGTTCCAGCATCAGGGGGAATTTCCTGTTCTGCCTTGAGCATTGTTGGTGATGTCACTAGTGTAGATAAGACCCATGTCATTAATCAAAATGTAATGACTGGAATGCTTGTGGAAGGTTTAAAATGTTTGACTTATCAAGCAGGACTGTTAAGTCAAAAACTTTGAAAAGCCACACACACACACACACACACACACACATGCAAACACACACATGCAGTTTTCTTCATCTATAATTCAAGTGTGTCGGAGACAGGAACCTGAATCATTCATAAAGTGACAGCATGAGCAGTGTGTGTGTTTTTGTGTGTGTGTGTGTGGCAGAGAATATTATGCCATCAGTCAGGCAAACTGGTATCAGCCATTCTGCTGATGTGTGTGTGTGTGTGTGTGTGTGTTCACACATAAGTGTTTCAGCTCTTTTTATCTCCTCCATCAGACGAGCTGAAGTTCTGAATAGTGATGTCACACTGCAGGAGGGCTCAGTGGGCTGATGGGCCAGAGGTCACTCTCTGGGTCACGTTGCTTCAATGCTCCTTTTATCTTTCCTCGGTCTTTCTCTCTCCCTCACTCACACACTTTCTCTTTGCTCCAGTGAAATGAATGAATTGCTAACACCGGGGTGATTCCGTAAAACAATTTGGGAAATAGTTATTTGAAACAAGGTTCAAAATTGTAGTTCAAGGCTGTTTAATGGCTAGTTTAATGCTAATTCAGTACAGATAAACAAATTGCAATAAGGAATAAATTGCAGAACAAGACAAGACGTGCAGAAAATGTGCATTAATACTCCGTGCAGATTAAGCAGGAGGATGCACAAATCCTGCAACAGAACAGGTTCACTAAAACCAGTAGCAGCAGTAGTGTGGAACAGTAATGACCACACATGAATACCGTCAGAATTAGGAGTGCATATTTAATGCAGTGGTAAAGTATAGTGTGTGCAATCATGAGAAAGAACCTGGGGTATACAAAGCCTCTGATTAGTTATACACTGCGTGGTACAAGATATAAGGCACGCTTTAATTTGCATCTTTTGCCAGAAGCAAGTTGCTGAAATGTAATCAATCAGCCAAAACATGTTTAATTCATTTCCAGGATATGGTGACAAACTTTTACTGTCATTATATTATCAGCCTAGACATTTTTAAGGAACCCGCACATCATCAAAAATTATTGTTTTAACTTTAAAGTTTCTTATGCAATAAAACCTCTATCTATCTATCTATCTATCTATCTATCTATCTATCTATCTATCTATCTATCTATCTATCTATCTATCTATCTATCTATCTATCTATATTTGGTCTGTGGTCTAGTGTACCTTGTGTACACTGTCACTGGTGTCACTGTTAGTTGTTTAACTCTCACTGGTGTCACTGTTACTGGGTAACTGTCACTGGTGTTACTGTCATTAGTGCAACTGTCAATATTGTAACTGTCACTAATGTTACTGTCACTAGTGTAATTGTGACTGATGTTACTGTCACTAGTGTAATTGTCACTGATGTTACTGTCACTAGTGTAACTGTCACTGATGTTACTGTCATTAGTGTAACTGTCACTGATGTTACTGTCACTAGTGTAATTGTGATTGATACTGTCACTAGTGTAACTGTCAATATTGTAACTGTCACTAGTGTAACTGTCACTGATGTTACTGTCACTAGTGTAATTGTCACTGATGTTACTGTCACTAGTGTAACTGTCACTAGTGTAACTGACACTGATGTTACTGTCATTAGTGTAACTGTCACTGATGTTACTGTCACTAGTGTAACTGTCACTAGTGTAACTGTCACTGATGTTACTGTCACTAGTGTAACTGTCAATATTGTAACTGTCACTGATGTTACTGTCACTGATGTTACTGTCACTAGTATAATTGTGATTGATACTGTCACTAGTGTAACTGTCAATATTGTAACTGTCACTAGTGTAACTGTCACTAGTGTAACTGTCACTGATGTTACTGTCACTAGTGTAATTGTCACTGATGTTACTGTCACTAGTGTAACTGTCACTAGTGTAACTGTCACTGATGTTACTGTCACTAGTGTAACTGTCAATATTGTAACTGTCAATGATTTTACTGTCACTAGTGTAACTGTCACTGATGTTACTGTAACTAGTGTAACTGTCACTGATGCTACTGTCACTAGTGTAACTGTCACTGATGTTACTGTAACTAGTGTAACTGTCACTGATGCTACTGTCACTAGTGTAACTGTCACTGATGTTACTGTCACTAGTGTAACTGTCACTGATGTTACTGTCACTAGTGTAACTGTCACTGATGCTACTGTCACTAGTGTAACTGTCACTGATGTTACTGTCACTAGTGTAACTGTCACTGATGTTACTGTCACTAGTGTAACTGTCACTGATGCTACTGTCACTACTGTAACTGTCACTGATGTTACTGTCACTAGTGTAACTGTCACTGATGCTACTGTCACTACTGTAACTGTCACTGATGTTACTGTCACTAGTGTAACTGTCACTGATGCTACTGTCACTACTGTAACTGTCACTGATGCTACTGTCACTAGTGTCATAATCACTAATGTTACTCTCAATAGTGTAACTGGTGTAGCATTGTAGCTCCAGTGCAGAAGTAAACTGATGTTATTATCACTAACATAAGTGGCACTAGTGTAACTGTCACTAGTGTAACTGTCACTGATGCTACTGTAACTAGTGTCAATATCACTGATGTTACTCTCAGTAGTGTAACTGGTGTAGCATTGTAGCTCCAGTGCAGAAATAAACTGATGTTACTATCACTAACATAAGTGGCACTGGTATCACTGGCACTAGTGTTACTATTACTGGTGTAACTGGCACTGGGGTCACTGTCAATGATGTTATGGTCACTAGTGTAACTGGTGTAGCATAGTAACTCCAGTGCAGAATTAAATAGGCATTTCAGACCCCATGACCATAACCATGACTGGTCTCCTACATATGATGTAGGGGAGCATTATATTTCATTTCTATTAAGGTTGAACATCCTCTTCAAGAAACTAAATTTACTACAAGAAATGTACAGTTTATAGCTATTGAGGAATTTCGCTTTTCCACACATCCTGGGGTCCTTTATCAGACAGGCAAAAGTACAAGTTCAGAGTTAGTCCCTGGCTACAGGCATGCTCACGTTAACCTCCACAAGTCCTGATGTTAATGGATATGGATTGGATCATTAACATCGAAGCTTTCAGCACGGCGATTGCAATAAATTGCAAGAGAGAGGTAAAAGAGTGTCTGGAATGTGAATGACGTGGGTGATATAACCTGGTCAGACTGCAGACACTCTCCTGTTTATATAATTCCACATGGTCTTTATATAACACCACCATCTCTCTATTCCCCCCACACACACCATCTGATGTATATTGTACACTTATCTGGCCACATCAATCAAAATGTTCCCTGTTGCCATCCTCCATTCAGTGAACAACTGCGCATGGGATTTATTATTTTTTTCCATTTATTTATAGATTTATTTATTTATTTTTAAATCCTGGGTCCGTCTGTTAAGCAGGAAAAACCGAATGCTTTACATTCCTGTAACTGAAAAGCAGCAATGCTAAAAAAAGACCCCACAGAATTTAATCTGCCTGTTTATATGGTCAGTCTAATCAGATTAATAAACATTGGACTGGACAGTGTTTAAAGCTTTTTCTCTTACCCATACAGATTTAGAGATTTAAAGGAGTCATTTATATTCATGTGAATTTTTTTCTCTCCACAATTCATTTATTTTCCGGTATGATTTTTTTTAAACCTGATTTCACACAATTCACTTGAATTTACATACGTGAATGTACTCCATGTGGGTTTTTTCTGTATTTCACATGTTTAAGTTAAATGTTATGACCATATACACCTATAAAGTGTATGTAAAGGTTAAAAGGTGCTGAGACTCTTACTGGAAAATTGAGCTGGAGTTGTTATTGATCATGTGAACATATTTATGTCCTAAGATATAAAAGACAATTAGGCTCCATATTGCAAATGTAGTGTTTTATTACAGAAACTTCAACAGGTAGAGAAAGAAGATGAGATTACAAGTTTTAAATTTGTATTTTTATAGAATCACGACTTCTTGGTAGTTGCAGGCAAGGCTGGAAAATGTACTGAGAAATTATACGTGAATGAAAATAGACATAATGTGTATCCTGAAGCGGACATAAAAAAAAGTCACTATTTTTAAATGTAAAATGTAAAATTAATTAAGATGAAATTAAGTTAATGTCACGTTTTCTGATTTTATCTCTGTAGGTTTGCTGGTTATATATGTATGACTATCACTATGATGTTTGATAATTAACCATCCTAAAATAAACTAATTTGACTTGCTGCCTAGTTCGTTTAGGTTAGTTAATGGATTCAGTGCTAGTCTCACCTGGCGTTAGCATAGAAAAGAGGCTAACTTGGTTGAAAAGTGGCAACTAAAATTGTCCAAGTATTAGTATTAGTTTCAATAAAGCTTACCTCAACATGCTAAAGGTGACGTCTCATTTTATAGTTATTTGCATACTCCAGCATTTTACTGAGACACATAAGCCAGGGGCTAATACTCAATTTCAAAAAGTCTGTCCAGTGCTTTATCCATCTTCAGGAGCAGATGAATAGCTATATCATTAACCAGATTGTGTAGCATCAGAAAGCCACTGCAGGTGACTTGGGACTTGAGTAGATGCTAGGCTGAGCACATTTGCTTGATATACCCCCATAATGTCTAGTTATATAGCATAAGAGAGTGCTGTGATGGTCTAAATAATAAGGTTTTATGAAGAAACATTTTTTTCTTGAAAATGTAATTAAATAAGAGTATAGTTATTTAAATAAAATGACACTCAAGCAAAGTATAAATACCCCCAAGAAATACTCAAGTATAGTTTGAGGTACAGTTACTCAAGTATGTTATACCCCTGCTTGTAGGTGCATTTGTACCGTTTTCTAATAACATTTTCTCTAAATCCACATGAAGCGATTGTTCATTATAAAAAAGAAAATGATAATCAGAACAAAAAAAATGTATCCAAACAGCAAGAAAGCTAATGAACACTCTCCTACTTGTTGCCTGTTCTCTAATGTGTTAGTGATTTTGTGTTATTCTGCATGAGTGAGTCCATTGAAGCTTTTCGGATAATTAGTGTTTGATCGAGTCTAAATGGCAGCCCAATGTCATCTAATGGTGACAAGTAGGCTTTCTGTTTTGAAGTAATTGGTAAACGTAGTGGAATGTAAGATCAGGAGAGCACACTGACCTGTGTCTGTCCGTGTAAAGGTGTGGCACAGATACATTCAGTTCAGGTTGTTCCTTCCAGATGAACAATGGCAAAGACAGGCAAATGACAGAGACAGGAAGTTGTTCAGGAAATCTGGGGGAACAAACAGGAATATTCAGGGTCTCTAGGAATGTTCGTGTGTGTGTGTGTGTGTGTATTACAGCAAACCAAGAGTACAAAGTCCTTGAAACTGATCATTTCAGATATTATTTGAGGTAGCTAGTCAGCTTTGTTGCAGTGACTGATATCTCAATAATTTATTCTGATGACAAAATCATATATTTGGTGAATTTGGACCGAAAAAAAAACCCCAATTCAAATTGAGGCTGAAATGTAACTGAACATAGTAATTGGATTATTATAATACTGCTAGCATTGTTCTATTAGGAACTGCATTTACATTTCTCGCATCTGCAGACAACCTTATCCAGAGTGACTTACATTTTATACAACTGAGCACTTGAGGGTTAAGGGTCTTGCTCAGGGGCCCAACGGTGGCAGCTTAGTGGACCTGGGACTCAAACTCACCACCTTAACCCCCAAGCTACCACATCCTTAGAAATAACTAGAGGGTTGGCTTTTTGGGGCTTTTAGTTATATTTAAACATCCTGACTAATGAAAGTTAAAGTTAGCTTAAGCAGAAAGCATCCATCCATCCATCCATCCATCTACCAATCCTTTCATTCATTCATTCATTTATTCACTGTCAAGTTCTGGAAACCAGACTGAGGCGACTTTTGCTTTGCTGCATTATCAAACTGGAAGTGGTCATTAGGAGATGGTGAACATAGTCAGCAGCAGTACTCAATGGGCCGTGGCATTCACCAATGCTCGTCCGGTACATAGGAACCCAACGCAGACCGTGAAAAAATTCCTCACAACATTACACCACCACCACTATTGCTGACTCATGCAGGTCCATGGACTGACCTGACTTTATCATCTACATATCAGAACAGAAATTAAAATCTGTCAAATACGCTGACATTTTTCCAAATTCAACTGTCTAGTTCAAGTGAACCTGCACACACAGTAGCCTCAAATTCCTGTTCTTGGCTGTGAGCAGTGAAACCTGATGTGGTCTCCTTCTTCTGTGTTGTGGCACCAACAACCAAGCCACAGTCACTGAGATCACATTTTCCTCATTTTGATGTTATATAAACACTAGCTTATATATAAACAGTAACTGAAGAAAATTTGACCTGTATCTGCATGATATTATACATTGTTCCACTGACATATGATTGTCTGATTGTATAAGTGCATGAGTGAACAGGTATACATTTCCTATTGCAAAGTTTTTCCTAATGTGTCAATAAGTACAAAAGACTGACTCCAAACCACAGATAAGAGCAATATTTAATCACTGAGCTGTGGTAAAAAGCTAATTATGCATTATGCAGATTGATGGAAACTTTAGCAATGACATTTACAAAAAAGCTTTCCGCAAAAGTATTTACTTCACACATTTAAATCATAACACATCTGTTTCATTGTTTGACTCACTCACTGACACCAGACACAAAGTAGGTACTGAGTCAGACATGTGGTTATCCCTTACAGCTATGTTTCCTTTATTGACTACATCTGCATTAGCGATAAAGAGTTAAGACATATGCAATAGACTTTACATGCCTTGGCTGATGGACTACATTTAGAGAAACTATGCTTATTTATATATTTCTTTTAGGCTGAAATGCTCTTTTAAATTTTCATAACGTTGGCTATCGAAGTAAAGCAGACAGAAAATCAGACACTCGTCGAGGAAGTGAAACTGGGTGAAAGGCTTAGTAGCAAAAGATCTTTTTGATTTTTTATTTCTGACACCAGTACATGTGTTCTTAAAATTGGAAAAATAAGCAGTTAGGGAAGAAAAAAAACCCCAAGACATGGTGTTCAGGAGCGGCTGTGAGACATTCTGACAAGCCTGTAATATTATCTGACAGTCAGAGCTGCTCGAGTGGAGATAGATAGATAGATAGATAGATAGATAGATAGATAGATAGATAGATAGATAGATAGATAGATTAATAAAATAATTTGGACACATGCATGACACAGACATCATCAAGCCCCAACTTTAAGCAGGAAGAAGGTCTGGCTAACATCACAGAAATGTTGAGAAGTCAGAGGCATAATTAGAATCGGAGGATTTCTATTTAAATAAATGTGCAGTAATATTTAGCTAGAGGTGGTCTCCTTAACTACAACTAGCGCTGGTATTGCACAACTTCTTTCATTCTAATAGTGTGTATTAAGAGTAAAAATTTAATTTGCCATCACATGCTGTCAGTTACAGCTGCATAAACAATATAAATGTACTCTTGATATCCGTAATGACCAATTATGTACATTTAATTAATTTCTATTGTATTGTATATCATACTAACTCTCTGGTTTAAGACACAGAAGAAGTACCTTCGATGCAGACACCTCAGTTACAATTATTTGTAGCCTTGAGCGAGCAAATGTGAGATATGAGTGAGAAAATTAGCATGTGTACTCTATCTCTCAGCTCAATGAACTGTTTAAAAGAGTACATATGGGACAGAGCTCTGAGAACCGGAGTAATGGTGGTGCTGATAGAAGAAGGGATTTCAGATCTGATGTCAAACGGTTGATTAATTCATTCACACACACACACACACACAATTCACTTTCATCAGTCCATTTTTTATCTGACCTTTTGTTCTTGCTTTCATGTTATTTCTCCTAGCCAAAAATGCAGCCTCTTTCACCAACCTCTTCAATATAAAAAATTTATTTCATTTCATTTAATATATCCCTTGATTTCTGGGTGTTTATCTCATGCTATAATAATCTCCCCCTAACAGCTTCATTTAGCGTGTTGTATTCCCTGAGTTCGTTAGATGCTATGAGGAAATACGAAATAAGTCTTTCAATAGTCTCTTGAAAGACTTCAAAGCAATTCTGTGAAAGAGCATCCGTTAAATGCTAAAAAAGCAATGCCAAAAAAATTTTTTTGGTCTGATTTTATTTTGGACAATATAGGAGAATGTAGCTAACCGGTATAAGGCGAGCTTATAGCCTCTAGTTTAGCAGTAAACTGCATGTCAACCAGGGCCATCAGTCTGAGGTCTTCAGTACTTCAAACAGATTTCGGACACTATATGACACACTGCTCCAAAGATAAAACAGATGTTGAAGATCTAAAAGGTGGTGGTATGTCAGCATGTGTTTTAGCATCAGTGCACATCTGCATCAGACAAATGGTATTACTGAGACAATCTTATGACATGAGTCTGTGATGATTCAGAAATGCAGCTTGCAGGATACTAAACTGGAGGCTATAATCTTTCCTCACTTGTTAGTCATATAAGTCTCTTGGCACTAATACCAAACTAAAGAGGCACAATTTGACATCAAACATTCTAGTTGATCAGGGTGGATGGAGATTATTATTATGTTGAGATTATTTCTTAAAGTCAGATGCAGGGATGTCTTGCTGTCTTGTTCTTCCCCTCTCTGAGACTTGTATTCGCATGGGGTTATTAGTACAGCATTTCAAATCAAAGGATTTGTGTTCAGAGATTAGATTGCATTATTGCTGAAACAGTCCACACACACACAAGAGCCAAATCTTCACTAGATGCACAGAAAACAGGTAAATGATTAACTCTAGAGCAGGCTCCATCTGCTTAGGAAATTTCAGATTTGGTCTAATCTCGTCCATGCAAAGTCATCATAGATCCGATCTGATACATGGGTTTACAGCAGCTGTCTGTGTTGTTCACGATTTGCCCTGCTGGAGAGAATGAGAAAATAAAAAAAGGAAAAAAACAAAACCAGCAACATGCAGCATGACAGATGAGCTTGGGCTGTAGATAGTTTTTTAATCCCCTGGTCCTTTAAAAATTCACTAAAGCCGCGAAAGCGTTTCTCCTCTGAAACATTTATGCGCGTAGGAACCATTGTGTCTATCTATTGCAAGAAACTATCCGATTTCACATTGGTTCTCCTTTTTTTTTTCTCCTAGTGAAACACACTGATGCTTTATAGCTTTGCTGCAGTCAGACAGACATGGGTGTAAAATAGTTTGTAGTGTGAAAGTGTGAAACAACCCAGGAGATGTCTGATGTTATCTGTGTGGAGTTTCCAGCTGTGGCTTTGACTGTGTTCTTGCATATTTGACCTGCGGATTTGCTGTGCTGCTGATCAGATGTGCAGTGAAAGAGATTTCAGACAAAAAAGCTGACATTATGCCAGTCTGAATGGAGAATCTTAGTGAAATGACAAGCAAATGTGCATCATTTAGAAGAAAATAGCTTCATTTTGCCAGAACTTGCAGGTAAGTGTCCTAACACATCTGTTTTCTATGCTGGGCCTTGCACTTAACCACACATTTTAGTGTATTTCCTGTGTTAACACACCTATTTTCCCCTCGGGGTAAAGGTTGTTAGTGAGCTTAGCATTTGGGTTAGAACTGTTAATGCTGGAAAACTATTAAAATGTCTAGTGTCAGTGAACATTGGGTCTATTGTATACATCTTTAAGGATGTCAGACAACAACATGGGATTCTCACAGGAACATCTCATTTGTAACAAAATGGAAAGTATAGAAACAATTATTTTTGTGTTATTCCCCATCACTTGCCAGTCATAGAGCATAAAGCGTTGCTGTATTACAGCGTCATAGCTTGTTTATTAGCTAAATTATTACATCAACATTTGTGAGAATTAAATGCTTTCAGGCTAGGAGGGGAATAGTGTTTCAGTATAATTTACACTTAACCTGCTTTTGCTATATAGACAGTTTTGCACACTGGTGTTTGCACGTCTTTTGTTGTTGCACTTTGCATGTTCATTGTGATTAGTCCTAGCCTCAATTGCTCCAAACCACAGGCAACAAGTCTTTTCTGGCCACAAGCTTCAGTATCATGGATCTACCATCTCATTTCCTCTCCATTTTTTCCCCTCTAAACCATCACTATTCTCCAGTTTCTAAAAACACAATGTACATTTTAGAGCAAGTCACAGGATCAGTGTAAATGACAAACCACATATGCTACTCTATGTTCTGCAACGTCATTCGAATGGCTTTTTTCCTATGAATGTAGGTTCAGTGACGAAATGTACCAGACTCAGTAATGAAAGATAGAAATCTGGTTTGTGTTGATTCTAACCCCTGTTGTATCCACACAGATACAACCAGTATTTCTTGTTTTTTTTTGTTTTTTTTATTTTATATCACACTGCCATGGTATCTAAGCATACAGTATATTCACTTTATTTAGGTAGCAGTGAATGAACTTGCTTAGCCAAGCTAATTTTCATATACACACCAGTGTATTTACATGCACTTTGACTCCGTGAGTTAACATTAACACCAAGCTAACCAAGAGGAAAAAAAAATGAAATATTTCACACGAATCGATTCAGGAGTCGTTAAAGAGAACCGATTCATTCACGAATCAAACCCTAACCAGCTAGAAGGAGGGGCGGGTACGGGCGAGCGCGCGCCCAGGGGGCGCGTGAATAGTTACAATAATAATGCGCGAGTCGGCTACGTCGGGGCTGCTTCGGTTACAGCTTCGGCACGAGCACGAGCTCGAGCGAAGCCGGATTATCATCACGAGGGGCAGAGAGAGAGTGTGTGTATTCTTAGAGAAAGGAAGCAAGAAAGAAAGAAAGAAAGAGAGAGTGTGAAAGAGAGAGAGAGAGAGAGGAGAGCGCCCCTGTTCATTCTACTCACATAATGTAGACGAGTCCAGGCAGAGAGGACGCCGAGTGATCATTGTGTTTATCGAGGAAAGTATGTTCACAGTGCCGGTGCTACAGCTGAGAAAAGTTCATCTGAGACACAAGACTTCAAGGAGAAAATGGTACAACACCGTCGTCTATGTTAAAAAACTCTGTGTGTGTGTGTGTGTGTGTCTGTCTCTCTGGGTGTGTTTCAATTGTTGGCATCATATCGCGCGTGGTGATTGAGGTTGGGCTTCACACGTATATATATATATATATATATATAATGACCATCAGTTTCCCGCCTGATTGGACTGTTTACTATTTCACACACTGGACAGGGAGAATCCCTAAATGAAGATCGAGCTGATTCTGTTGAATAGTCACTTACTTAAGCTTTAATCATGTAGAATTACCCACTGTGAAGCTTGCTTATTGTGAATTAGAGCAGGTTTCCAAACAAATAAACAAACCAAACCCTTCTAGCAGCCATGGTATGGTTTACAGCCTGGTCAGGGTTCACATGGCAAAGCACACACACACACACACACACACACACACTGTTGAGAAGTAGCTGCTAGTCAGCTTTGATGTGTGTGTGAACGAATCCAGGGATCGTATGTCTCGCATTGTTTTTAGTTATCACAGGCTTCCAGTCAAATATCCTATTACTTTGAAGATACTCTATATTACCTGAGACCCAGGTTGTCTCTCTCACATATTTCATCCCTATACACCTGCTTGATCTTTAGACTCGAGAGTCTAGTTACCATCTTTTGTGTTAAACTGCACACAGGTGACTACCAGCCTATTATATGTCCTATTTACTTGTGAAATATTATTTTTTCTCAGAATTCAGACTTTCGGTTGATTAGTGCAGAATTTTTGACATTTTTCAGTATATAAGTGCATGCTTGAATTGGTATTGTTGTGCATTTAGAGTATGCTTGTGTCATACTACATAATAATGCGGTAATTATACAGTTTATCTGCCTGTGAGATTACACAAGTTCTGAAGCAATACAATCACGTACAGACGGTCATGCACGACTTATTAAAACTGTTCATGTTTCATCTCATGATTGTCACCAAAGCCATGAGACTTGATGTGTGATCACAAGTTCTAAATAAATCAACGTATGATGGTAAGTGTTGGTTTCAGAAGTATTTTATAGTCATAACTGTCTAGAACAGAGAATCCCATGATACACATACACATGAGAAAATGCCTTGATGACAATGGCCTTCACCTCCAGCAAAGCAGACTGGCTTTCAAAGTGCTGATTGCTTTAATTCATTCACAGTGCTAATCGGAACAAAAGTGAAACTTCATCCACCAGGAGAATAGAATACGAATCACTGACTGAGGATGGTGATGAAATTCAGGACTGAAAAAGGGTTATAATCATTGATAGAAGAAGAAGCGCACAATTAAGCCTCGGTCATGCCGTGATCTTTGTGCGCTGAGGGAGGAACAGAGCAGAACCTAATCCACTCTGAGGAATACTATTTGGTCCTGCATGCTCAGAGTCCAGTATAGGATGGTGATTTTACATCTCTAACACATCTGGCCATGAATACTGAGAGTAATATGACCAAACTGCTCTGGACTTGGACATACAGAGTCGTAACAAACAAAAGTGTCCTACAGTAGCCCGCTGGGAATATGATGACTATTTAAGGACCTAAGCGATTTCTAGTCCAATGGAGTGAGGTGAGCTTTTTGGTGAAATAACTGTGCATTTAAGCGTGAAGAATCTAAACTGGTCCGAGATGTAAATGTAAGCAAATGTCTTACTCCTGTGCGGTTCATTAAGCTGTATAGTAATGAAGAGAAAGCACAGAGCCCATCCTATTAGACACTGTGTAATTGAATTGCTTTACCATCACAGCTTGACATCCTCTAATGAAATTCTACACAGGAACCGACTTGGTAATGGCTAGGGTTATGGATTTTTTTTTGGTCCGAACAAATCACCCATAGCCTGTTACATTGATTTATCCCATTCTTATAAGAACATTGTGTCTGCGAGTTGTTATAAAGCAGTATAGTAAACTAATGCTTGATGTTCTCATAGCTGTTCCCATGCAAAGAACATTTCATTCGTTCCATTTGGCAAAATTATTTATAGTGGAGCTGAGCAGTCGAAGGTTATGGGCTATGCTCAACAATAGCAGTTTGGCAGATATTAACTTGCTGATCATCAGCCAATAGCCTTGATCACTCCACCAGCAGTGCCCAGGTCCTGTAGCACAACTATGGTAGAAAGAGATGTTTTATATACAGCTGTTTGTTTGTGGACATCTCACTGTCACGCCCATGTGTGGTTCTTCCTCAAACTGTTGCCATGAAGCTGGAACCACACAACTGTTTATGTCTTTGTATGCTGTAGTATTACCATTTGGAATTAAGAGCCTTAAATGTGTTCCAGCATGACGATGCCCCTGTGCACAAAGCCCCTGGGCTCCATGAAGACATGATGTGTTAAGATTAAGGAGTGAAAGAATTGGAGTGTCCTGCACTCAGCCCTGACTCTGACTCAACACCTTTGCGATGAACTGGAACACCGACTGAACCCCAGACCTCCTCACTCAACAACATCAGTGTCTGATCTCACTAATGCTCTCGTAGCTGAATGATCACTAATCCCCACAGCCATGCTCCAACATCCAGTGGAAAAACCTTCCTAGAAGAGTGAAGGCTGTTCTAGGGTCAAACAGGGGTCATGTCTATAATTATGCCCAACTGGATGCTCAAGAACAAATTGTGGGGTGATGGTCAGGTGTTTTCAAACTTTTGGCCTTATAGGATTAATAGAAGCAAAGTGAAAGTGTGGCATGGTGTATCCTAAGTAAGTGCACCAGTATAGTACTATCAATCCTAGAAAATCCCAAGATGTGGGATGTGTATGTGTGTGTATTTATCCATCCATCCATCCATCCATTGTCTATACTCACTTTATTCCTAATTAGGGTCACTGGGATCTGCTGGAGCCTATCCCAGCAAACATTGGGAGAAAGGTACACTCTGGACAGGTCACCACATATAGACAGACAACCACACACACTCACACTCACTCCTATGGGCAATTTAGAATTACCAATCAACCTAATGTATATGTTTTTGGACTGTGGAGGAAACCGGAGTACCCGGAGTAAACCCACACAGGCACAGGGAGAACATGCAAACTCCACACAGAAACCCCTGCCTGTTCAAACCCGGGATATAAACCCAGGACCTTCTGTGCTGCCCTGTGTGTATTCAGTACTATAAATGAAACAAAGACACATGAGACCTCTGATTATTCTGAAGAAGCAGTTGATGGTTTAAGCCCATCATATTTATTCTTTCAGTCAACAGCTCTGGCCTAGCTATTTGTTTCCAATTCTGAAAATCTGGAAGAAATAGGCTTTCTTAAAATCCCCCTGTTCTATAACCTGACATTTGTCAAACACTCAGTTGATATATTGGATGCCTGTAATGGGCTCCCGAGAGGAACATTGGTCTACAGGTTAACTATGTTTTGATTGTTAACTACGCGTATGTATACACAAGACGTTTCCCGCGGGCTTTTGCCGCATCGCTTGTGCACTATGTGACCACAACTGAATAAACAAACTACCATTGTGTGTCACATCACATTAACACTAACGGTTTTCCTGATACAGGTTATATTCAAGTCTTAAACCTAACAAAAGATCTTTTTACCTTTATTCTGGATTTTCGGGATTAGTAAATCCTGCCACTGTGCATGAAATTGCTGTCTGACTTACAAGACGTACAGAAGCGTTTCGGCTTTGAAATGTCATCCAGTGAATTATCTTCATCTTCCTGATGTATTTGAGATACTCAGCTAAGTATGCGAACAATGCTGCTTGTGTAGCTGCTGCGCACACGCACACGTGTTAAAGTGAAGTGTATTCACACCGTAAGAGTTTGCTATATTAATAGGAAGTAAAGTACAAATCCCAACATAAACAGAAGCACCAGAGTTGTAAGAGATTATAGGATAAGTCTGTTTACGGTTAAGAGAAGAGACCAGTCAGTTTCTTCTCTAAGAACATCTTACAGCTAAACCCTTCGATGAGAAGGGATGACCTTTGTCATGGTCATCTGTGAACTTTTAGATAGTTAGTGAAGAGTGTTCAGCTGTCCTGTGATGTTAGAAGATGTTTCCTGTGTCTTCCTGTGCTGGTGTACATGTACAAGTTTCTTATGGCATCAGGAGAACGTGTGCCCTCACACACTTTATAGGCTAATATAGCTGAAGCTCATATGAAGGCAGTCGTAAACTTTATGCTTTTACGAGCCTAAGGGAGATTTCTCACTCAGGAACCACGAGTACAAATCGACATTCACATTTTGCTGATTTCTCATGACCATGTTTTTTCTCTCTTGTGTCCAAACATGTTAAACATCATCATATCATAATCACTTTCTTACATAATCATGACATATGATTTTTCATAAAATTATTCTGCACTATTTGGTAAGAGCAGTCAGGAGTTTGTAAGTCAGGAGCATGTCACAAAGACAGGAAACATATGTTAACCTGTGCCCTCTGAGATTTATGCCTGATGGGTATTGTGCGGCAGGGGAAATTAGTTAGTGGGTGGGGAGAATTGTGGTAAAAAATATGCAGAATTAAGATCTCTTATTAGAGGAAATCACGCTCAGGAAAGCAACTGCATTCATGAATGTGACAATATTCATGTTTTATATTTAAATATCAGAATTTTCTTGTCTCAAAATTGGTTGGATGTGTATTCAGAACAAAGTTAATGAGGTGAACAGTCATACACACACACACACACACACACACACACACACACTAGTATGTATGGTATGTATGGAATCAGATATACATACTGTTCAGATGGAATTATGATGTCGTCATCCTCTCTCTCTCTCTCTCTCTCTCTCTCTCTCTGTCTCTGATAAAAATTTATGCCATTGCAGGGACACTGTGATGCTCTGAATCTTACCTCACCCATATTTCATGTTTCTAAACCGTGTGTTTGTTGCCAAGTGAAGCACTGGTACTGGCAGTACCTCTTTTTCCCCTCCACCAAGTCAGATTTGTGGGTGTCTGGAGAGGGGCTGCCTTTTTTTGACAGCTCTTTTATTGTTCTCCTACTTGCCCATTGCTCTAGTTTTAATTTACTACTTCATCACCATGGTGAATATGTCTCTATAAGGACCCCTTGCACTGAAATCCCCGAGCACTTGTGTAAAAGTTTTTGAGCAGCAGAGCTGGAAAAGGGCAGCGTGTGTTTGGGGACATTGTGGTCGAGCTGGTCGAGTTGGATTTGTGAGCATGATTCGGTTATGAAGTTCAACTCGGTTCAATTCACACTGGCTGTTTACTAGAATACAAAGCTTTAGTGCTGTGTGTGTGTGTGCTTGTGTGTGTATATATAAATGTAAGAGAGGCAGAAAGTGGTATGATAACAGCGCTTATACTACAGAATGACTGAATTCTCGAATGAGAAGACTAACATGAATGTTATGTAAGCTTACTTCAAGTTAAGTATGCAGCATTTATTTGTCACATATTACTGCACAGTGAAATTCTTTCTTCACATATCCCATCCTTGGAGGTTTGGGGTCAGAGCACAGGGTCAGCCATGATACAGCGCCCCTGGAGCAGGGGGTGGTTTAGTGGTCTTGCTCAAGGACCCAACAGTGGCAGCTTGGTTGTGCTAGAGCTTGAACCCTGATCTTCCGGTCATCGACCCAGAGCCTTAACCACTTGAGTTAACACCGCCATCATTTCAAATGAAATGAAACTGATTGTAACAGAGTTGAAACAAAGCTTTCACGTTGAGTTTATTTACATTTTTAGGGCAGCAGATGAACTTTTTTAGCCATCTTGAAATGTTTTATAGTGTTTGACTTGAAGAGAGGCTGGACTGGAACGACTGGTTATAGCTATAAAATAAGTAACAACAGGAAATAACTTGTCTCGTAGTTGTTCCATAACTTCCATTGTAACTACAAACTGTTTGTATTTATACAGTGTAAAAGTTGGAATTGCATCGTGTGTGTGTGTGTGTGCGTGTGTGTGTGTGTGTGCGTGTGTGTGTGTGTGTGTGTGTGTGTGTGTGTGTGTGTGTGTGTGTGTGTGTGTGTGTGTGCGTGTGTGTGTGTGCGTGTGCGTGTGTGTGTGTGTGTGTGTGTGTGTGTGTGTGTGCGTGTGTGTGTGTGTGTGTGCGTGTGTGTGTGTGTGCGTGTGTGTGTGTGTGTGTGTGTGTGTGTGGCTTGAGGGCAGCACCATAGTTTCCACATTTTCTTCAAAGCCCATGTTTATTGTTTAAACTCAGCTGTGTGTATAATGAGTGTGCAGTGCCATATTGCCCAAGGACCTCTCCTTCTGAGAAAACAGAAAAGTCCAATTATTTAAGTCCAATTGCCAAATGATTCACCTTGGGCTTCTTCACCCTAAACTATAGACCTTAAAATGGTTTTTAATATTTATTCCTTCAGGGAAATGACTTCAGGTGTACAGAATGAGCAGAGTACCGAGTGCAGAGGTTCTGCCTCTAAAAAACCAAGGAGCTGAGAATCCACACGGTAGATTGGCACAAATTATTATCACCTTTTACATTATAGTCTGCAAATCTAGCGTATGAGCGTATCTCTGAAGTCTGATATTTCACCAACAGCCCTGTCTTTATTACTAGTATTTATTAACTCAATAGCAAGTCGTTATTTTTCTTTCAGTTTCAGCACTGTGTATTTCTCTCATTTTTTAAGTCTTATAAAGGACTAATGCCACAGTGCTGTGGTGTGTGAACTCCCCCAACACACACACACACACACAAAGCCACATAAAGACACCAAAGCACAGCAGGATTTCTGCGCAGAATAGGGTTTGTTGAAAGAACAATAAACTTTGAATGTTCAGATAGTGTAAGAACAAATTCTTGAGATCTTTTGTAATTTCCCCCTAAATTGTTTGATAGATAGACAGATAGATAGATAGATAGATAGATAGATAGATAGATAGATAGATAGATAGATAGATAGATAGAAAGATACTTTATTCATCCTAATGGGAAATTAACAACTTGCAGCAGTATCCACAAACACAGGTCATAAGGTAATAAATAAAAAATAAAATAAAACTTTTAAAATAAAAAATATTTTTATTACAAACAAAAACTAAATACTACATTTTTTTTAGGTACATAAGATAATAAGGTAATGTGCAAAAGCAGAAAATAATCTGTGGTATGTTGTGTGATGCCATTACCACCAGAAGCTGATTATTTTTCTGTGTAAAACAATGTTTTTTTCTTCATTTTATACTAAACTAATTTCCCACTATTTACAATTCTTATTATTGTAAAAATAAAATGTATTTTTTTTAACCATTTATAGTTACATTTAATGCCTGTGGGATGAGTTCCTCATGTCCCCCAGTTGTAAATAATTGTTCCTTCACCACTCTCCTTTTTTTGTTTCTCTTCACATTAATAAGACAACAAAAAGCTGAACAAAAAACACATAGTTACAGAGAAACAAAAGACTTTGCCAGTAATTTGTGAGAAATTACAATTTTTCTTCTGTTTTCTTCAGCAAAACATTGACCCTGGAGACTCCTCCCTTAAATGTTTAATAAGTGTCTCTATTGAAAGCTTCACCCCGTCATCAATTACACATTACTGCTTGTAAAATAACAGGATTAAAAATAAAGTTTTGGCTTGGCTCACAGTCTCCACTCTAATTCATGCCAAAGGTGTTCTATCAGGTTGAGGTCAGGACTCTGTGAGGTTCCTCCACACCAAACTCACTCATCCATGTCTTTATGGACCTTGCTTTGTGCACTGGTGTGCAGTCATGTTGGAACAGGAAGGGGTCATCCCCAAACTGTTCCCACAAAGTTGGGAGCATGAACTTGTCTAAAATGTCTTGGTATGATGAAGCATTAAGAGTTCCTTTCACTGGAATTAAGGGACCAAGCCCAACCCCTGAAAAACAACACCTGAATTCAGTGATTTGGAGGGGTGTCCCAAAACTTTTGGCAGTAAAGTGTATGTAGTACACTTGGATAGTGGATTTTTTTAGCACTAACATAAACCTTTATGTATAAGATGTGTTTGTACCATAGTTACCATGGTATGTCTGTCATAATTTGACTATTACTAATCTATTATATGTTACCATAATTACTACAGTATGTGATTGTCTTACCTACAACTGCTCTAGTGATGATAAGAAGCCATAAGAAATTGTTGCAATGTCATGTAATAAGCATTGTTGCCATAATGTACCGTAGTAGTGTAGTGGTCATTGTGTAATAAACATTGGTAAAGTCCCTTCGACGCAGTGATGTAATTTTCACTGAAACAGGAAGTTAGGGTGAGATAAACATATTGAATGGCTTCTTCCCATTTTAAATGGCCAGTAACTTTTAGCTTACCTTGCAGCCCGGGCTAAGTCATATCGGACAGTTAGTTGGGGTGGGACACTTCATATTTAAGTTTGTTTGATTGGACAGAAAAAGTGCAGTATAATGTCATCAGAAATGTTGAGCCATGTTGGTGGTAGAGAGACTATAACTTTTGATTGCATGTATCTTCTAAGTGTAGATTTTGTCTTGGGTTTTGGAGCACACTAGCTTGTAGATCAGCTTAAGGCTAACATTCATAAAAGCCACAACGTTTTGATTTAATGAGGACTTATGGCAAAGCCTGGGATTAGTCAGTTCCATCAGGGATTGTTATTACCAGGTTGTGGAAGTTTTATGCAAGTCTTCTTGATGTCCTAATCACACAGTAGCCTGAGGCTGTAACATCTGCTGTTTTGTGCGTCTTTAGTCAAAAACCCCTCCAAAAAACGTAAACAGTGTGTGCTATCGTACTGGGGATCTGAACCTGTTTGAATTTTAATGCTTTTTTTTTGACGATGCCCTGCACAGTAATTTGAGCCTAGTGAATCTCTGAGGATTATTTTTTTATCAGTCAGTTTTTTCAGTGATAAAAGCATTTATAAGGCACAACTTCAGATGCCGTCTGAAATCTAGCTGTGTGTTTGAAGTTATTGTGTAAAGTCAGTGCTGGTAAAGCCTCCTGAGTGTCACATTAAGCCTAAAGCACTGCTTCGCTCTTTAACACACACACACACACACACACACACACACACCAGCATGGCAATTCTTTTCCAAACGCCACCTCCCCTGCCGTCTGCAAACTTTAATCTGTGCAGGGAAGAAGGGATTAAAACTGAGAAAAGGAGAAAGATGTGTCTTTATAGGCATCTGGGGAGAGAGAGGAGAAGTAGTGCATGGAGAATTAAGTGGAGATTTCATTTAATATTTTATATACACAGGCACAGTGTTACTCTGGCTTTCATTGTGCTTTATTGGCGCTGGCATGTAGGATGTAAATTGGTTTTGTGTTTATGTTTGTTTCCTTTCTGCTAGCATTTGCTTATAGAGCTTTTGCTTGTACAGTGAAAATACATACATGCAAATTAGAGACCAAGATAGCTGATGATCATTCAGTACACAGCCAGGTGAAGCCACTTGGAATCCTGCTTCAATTCTTGTGGCAAAGCATTTCATATGTAAGTATTTTGTTTAGACATTTTATTTCAGCTTTTATATGTACCTTGTGTTTTAGATTATTCTTACAAGGTGACTTTTTCGGTCACAAGCTACAGAATCACATAGTTTACAGTCTGATTGATCATTAGCATTTTCCACAAGCGTCTGGTGGACAAACAACGTCTTAAACTTTAAAAGAGATTCACAGAACTTTTTTGGAACAGGATATTATGCCTGTATAAGTGCTTTATGGCATTACATCTATACAAGTTTATTTGTATCCAGACCACTGAAACATGCAGCTCTTTTAATGCTGTAATTCTCTGCCTACAGACGGTAAAAAACGGAGTTGAAATTTCAGCTCATCGACTTGGCGTAGTCTTCTGAACTACCAGTCCCTTCTCTATTCACAGTGTAAAGCTCGCCTGCTCTACTTTTAAATTAGTTTATAAAAGATTTAGCTTTAGATTTGTTAATATACAGACACTGTACCTGGTTGAATCTGTAACACTGATCATATGAACCTTCTTAAAAGGTACATAGTTATCATCAACATTCAAGTTATCTCTTTATAATGAGTACTAGTGTTAGCTGGCTATAGCGTCCTGCTAAGACTACACTCTAACGTCCTCTGTTGTTTCTGTGCTGCAGTTTCAGTCCAAAACATTGCCTGGATGTTTGACGTACTCTGTAGTAGAAGAGCACCACTAGCCTCTCAGGCCTGTAAACTGTAAAAGTGTGGTTAAAGAAGCTGGTTAGCTTCATGTCCTCTGACCGAGCAAACAAATAACACTTCTTTATGTTTTTTTCCCCCCACTTCGCACGTTAAATGTGTCTGAAATGGGAAATGACGTCATTACAACCTGCAAATTAGCACTTACAAGGCACCAGGAACAGCATTAGCCCTGGTGCAGATGTGTGTGTGTGTATGAGACATTTAAAATGCTGCCTTCTTCTCGGATACTATTGCAGCCTATTGCATTATTCAACAAACACTTTAGTAAACCAATCTGGATTAAGAGCGTCTGCATATAAGTAAATGTTTCTCGGTATATGCTTTTACTCTCTAAGAGGTTAAACTGTTCATATCCTTTAACTTTGCTGTGACAGCCAGTGTAACGGGAGAATGTGTGTATTTGTGAATGAGAGTTAGTCTGGTTTTCTTTGAGGACAGTTTCATAATTGTTGTACACAGTAATTAAGGTTTAACATGTAAATCCCTGATAACTAAAAACTTTCGTTGTTTTCTTTTTATCAACGCTGGCAGATCTCTCACAAACTGCAGTAAATCCAGGTTAAGAATTCAGGATTTATTGCTGCTGTCAGTGACATTTTATGTACTTCATTTTAGCACAATGCAAACCGCATTCCTGAATCATCACATATTCGTCTCAAACAACCTTTAACCTTTGAACTATACTCAACCATTGTTTTAGTGCAGATATTTACACCAACCAGGCATAGCATTAAGACAACTTTAATAATATTGTGTTGGTTCCCTTTTTGCTGCCAAAACAGCCCTGACCCATCCTGCACTGTGTATTCTGACCCCTTTCTATCAGAACCAGCATTAACTTCTTCAGCAATTTGAGCAGCAGTAGCTCGTCTGTTGGATCGGATCACACGGGCCAGCCTTCGCTCCCCATGTGTATCAGTGAGCCTTGACCACCCATGACCCTGTTGCCGGTTCACCACTGTTCCTTCCTTGGACCACTTTTGATAGATACTGACCACTGCAGACTGGGAACACCCCACAAGAGCTGCAGTTTTGGAGATGCTCTGATCCAGTCGTCTAGCCATCACAATTTGTCCCTTGTCAAATCCTTACGCTTGACCATTTTTCCTGCTTCTAACACATCAACTTTGAGGACAAAATGTTGACTTGGTGCCTAATATATCCCACCCACTAACAGGCGCCATGATGAGGAGATCATCAGTGATATTCCCTTCACCTCTCACTGCTCATAATGTTATGGCTGATCCGTGTACGTTGTTGTTGTTGTTGCATAGCAGAATATTCACCTGTTCCACATTTTGCAGTGTTACATCCTAGAACTGAGAATTTAATTAGGGTTTTCATCTCATGAATCTACAGAAAATAACCAGTAATATTGAAGTGAAGGAAAAATCAGTTCAGTTTGCAAAGTATTGTACAAAAAAAAAAAAAAGCTGTGAAAGCATAAATAGTCACCATTGTTGGTCTGAAACGCCTGAATTAGTTCTAGTGCAGCCGGTTTGAGTGACTTCCTCAGAAGTCAAATAATTACTTCACAGTTAGTGGCATTTCAACATAAATTTTTGAAAGGCCTCACAGTTTTTTAGCAAACGTACCTAAATGTATTATAGCATTATATAGATCAAGGAGCTATCAGAAGACCCCGGGAAAAACATTTGGAGTATATAAATGGTCATTTATTTTTTTAAAATACCCTAAGGAAAGATCCACAGCTCAGATAGGAGAAACTTTTTATGTGGAAACTATAACTTAAAAAGTTGGGATTTATGAAATAGTATAGAAGTTGGTATTCAGCCTCCTGGTGGTCTAGCAGCAGGATCCTGTGCTCTCATTGTGTCAGGAACAGCTGGACAGTTCCCTGCCGGGCCTGGGGAGGGCGCTGGCAGGTGAACACTGGAAGCCTGCTTCTTTGTGTGTCTTTCGTGTTAAGCCTTTCCTATTGTTCTAGTCCTGATTGTGTCACCTGTATCCCATTAGCCCTAATGCCTACCCCTATAAATAGGGATCCTTGTGTTTGTGTCCTTGTCCATGATTGTTACCTCCACCATGGTTTCTGTCTGGTTTCTGTTTGTTAAGTTCCATGCCCAAGTTAAGATCTAGGTTTTGTTCTCGTTTTGTTTTGTAAACCATGCCATGTCTTGTGTAACATTTGTTTCCCTATGTCGTGTCTTAATGTAATAAAAGCAGCGCTTCGCTGCGAATCCTGCGAATGGGTCTCATTCCACCGTGTGCTGGCGTGTGCACACACACCACGGGCGTCCGGGTTCGAGCCCCGCATAGGGCGAGGTTCCCGGACGTTACACGTTGCAGCGTTGTTAACTCACACTGTCGGCCGAAGGCTGGCTAAAATGGGTGGGTTGTGTCAGAAAGGGCATCAGGTGTAAAACCTGTGCCAAATGATCTGCTGTGGCGACCCTGAACAGGGAAGAGCCGAAAGAACAACATTAAAGACTTGTTTGCGAATAAAATGTTTTTAAAATGAAAACAAAACACATTTTGGCCTTGGCACCAAGCTCTACATTTGGTGTTAACCCAACATTGCTCCTCAGCCTGAGAGCTGTCTCTGTAATGAAGCATGGCAGCATCACATTGAGAGTTACCCTAGACCCATGTGGGTTTCTTCTGGGTTCCTCTCAAAACATACCAGTAGGTTGACTGTCAGCTTTAAATTGCTGCTGTGTGTGAATGACTGTGTGCACCTGATGTCTGAACTTTGCCCAAAATGTATAGTAAGTGATACAAAATGCAGAACTCTAGTACAAGGTTATTTGTTAAAAGTTGTAAAGATCACTAAGATCAGGAAGGACAGCTGGAGAATCTGACCAGATGGTGTTGATGTTGAGACAGATGTGCAGTCACAAGCCAGCTGTACCAATATTAAACATATGGCAGCAAGGACATGCAGTTCAGCTGGAGGTTCGCATATGAGCTGTGTGACTTGGTGGACAGTCTGGCTAGATAAGACCTGGAGTGTTTGACAAACAGGAATGTAAGTTTTATCTTCAGACAGACGTCTCTGAAGGTTTGCTCGTCCAATTGTTTGAACTACTCTGCTGTTTGGGTCCGTAACGTCTGATAAAATATCAAAACGTACATACTTTCCACCCACTGAAGACATTTCTATGTAGAATTTCCTCCATAATTATAGAGTACTGCTGTGAGGCAGGAGATGATTCAGTAGCAGGTTCGACAGAAAGCCTTTTTCTCCAGGATATGAGTGTCACCTTTCAGCTGAACTAATATCGCTTCCTGTTTAATGCAATTCATTCAATTGTTTTTCTATACGCAGAGATGAGGCCGAGGTCGTCGTCTCTGTTTGACCCGAGAGGAATTGCACTCCAGTTTGAATACCTGAAACATATCAATGAAGCATTGATTTTGTTGCAGGAAATCTGAATCAGTTCAGCTGAACCAAAACCTCCACCTGTGATTGTAAAGTCTTAAAAGAAATATGCTCCTAGTCTTTTTCTTTAACGCGTGTAGACCTGTTTATGAACTTCCTGCTTTGTGTCATAAAGAATTATGTTGTATTATGTATTATGCGAACCACACACTGATCTGATATCTGATCTGTCATTCACATGCTGCTCTGGTCACTGCAGTACACGGCTGACAGAGTGGACAACGTTCACATGGGGTTTTTTTTTTTTTGAAGGCACAGTTGCATGACAACCTTTGTGCCAGTGTGAGGACAGGTGCATTATTAATATTATTAATCTCTCTCTCACTCTCTCTCTCTCTCTCTCTCTCTCTCTCTCTCTCACTCTCTCTCATTTTATCTGCTAGGCATTTGGTAGTAATCCTGATTTTCCATCTCTTTCCGTCTCTCTCTCTCTCCCTCTCTCTTTCTCTTTCTGTGTCTGTCTGTCTCTCTCTCTCTTTCTCTTTCTGTCTGTCTGTCTGTTTCTCTTTCTGTGTCTGTCTGTCTGTCTCTCTCTCTCTCTTTCTCTGTCTGTCTGTCTGTCTGTCTCTCTCTCTCTCTCTCTCTCTCTGTCTTTCTGTCTGTCTGTCTGTCTGTCTGTCTGTCTCTCTCTCTCTGTCTGTCTCTCTCTCTCTCTCTCACACACACACACACACACCTGCACCATGTTTGTTTCTAATGGAGTCAGAGTCATTTTCTGTGGATTTTCACACATTGAGCTGTAATGTGGAAACTTTTTGTCCTTTTGCGCTCCTCCTCTCACGTTCTGGTGCAAAGCCACATAAACCACGATTCAAATGGTTACAAGAACAGCTGTCTGTGTATCTCAGTCCCTCAGTGTGGCATTATGTGGGTAGGATTTCTGCTCTGATTGTCTCATTAGTAAGTCACCATAGGGACTAGCTATTTATTTATTTATTTATTTATTTATTTATTTATTTATTTAATGTTTCAACTTTTCAACTCCACTTCAAAACATTATGCTTGATGAAAAAGTTATTTCCTGAAACTTCTTGTTGCTAATGGCTTCCTGTTAATTATCTAGTGAAATATTTAGTTTAATTAGTTGAATTAATTCTGATTCTGAGTTACAGCCATTATCATGCAGCTCGGTTCACCTCTTTTCTTTTTTTCCCCCCTCTCTCTAATTATTCATTCTGTCTGTTCTCCAGACTGCTAGACAACATACACTTTTACCTTACTTTCTTGCCTTCACAGGCTCTTGCTCTCTCTTTTTCCAAAAAAGTGAACATCTGTGTATATGTGAGCAATCTGTGTAAGGCAAGTGACCTGCTTCCGAGAACGCCAGCTCTTACCATGCCTACATAGCAATCACATCTGAGAAACGCTTTCTGGACACACTTTCTTGGTATTAATAAAAGGCTGCGTCCTTGTTGTTCCTTAGGGGGAGATCAGAGTGTTTTGGTGCTGGCTACCATGGCAACTGTTAAATTTTCGTTAATAGTGAACATACAAAGGTCTCTTACAGAGTCGCCTTTTACAATGCAATCGAGAGAGAGAGAGAGAGAGAGAGAGAGAGAGATGTGAGCTGTGCACACTGGGCCATGAGAATGGATGAGTGCTTCCTGGTCAGAGAATGAGAGTGTGTGTGTGTGTGTGTGTGTGTGGTAGGTGATAGAAATGTTAGTGAATGTATTATGACTTTAATGAAACCCAGACCCTGCCTCTTTATCAAATCAGCTTTAGTAAAATGTCTCCCTAGGTATATCATTGCTTGTTTATTTAAGAGCTTGGGCTTAAGTTGACGTCACACACACACACACACACACGCGTGCCAGATCTTTAAAACCAGACTATGCCAAAAGCAATTTGGACTCTGGATAATGCCCCCCCCCCTTTATCTATTTGATTATTATGAATATAAATTAAATCAGTAATATAATTTAGAGAGCTGTGTATCCTCAAGCTCAGAGTCAATGTTTTGACAGGGGATTGGTTTTACAAAGAGTCACGATGTGCTCTGGCACTCATTGCGCATTTATATACCAGTATCATACACACTCTGCTTCAGAACAGGCCCTTGGGCAGGTACCTTAACCTGTCTGAGTTGAACGAGGTTGTGCTCACATGCACACACACACACACACACACACACACAGGCAGGGTTTCTGGCTTGGGTAAGACTTTCAGAGTTGCAAATATGTTGATTACGTCTATAAAAGGTACTGTGTTTTTAGCTGAAGGCACCTGAGGAGTTTGCAAAGAGGGTGCTTATGTGCCACATTGAAGTATATTTTGAAATATTAAAAATTAAACATCAATAATTAGATAATAGTGTGATTAGCTGAGGTATTTAATTAAGCTTGGTCACACTGAAGGATCGTTATTGCTCTAGCTAAATATAAATAGCTTCAGTAGTTAAAGTTAGATAACTTTTTTCCTAGTTAGCTACCAAAATGTCGCACAAGGCGCTGCTAAGATGCTGTTATTAAACATGACTCGCATAATCTAAATATCTAGCTTGATTTTTTTGGCTGGATCTCTAGGGGTCCTTTTGAGACATCAAGACAGACTGCCTCAAGTAAAAGTCCACTTTAGTAAACTCAAGGTCGTGAGCTGAAATTCCAGGACTACCAGAGTGTAATTTTTAAGTAATCTTGCCAAGAAGAGCTGACTTGAGCATTCTTACATCTCACTGCTTTCAAGCTGATTAGTCTTGCAAGCCTACCCTTCAATGTTAGAGTCTTTTACTAATCACACCAAATATTTTGACCATAAACATAGCCAAGAACTGCTTACAGAGACAAAAGTAGAAAAGATGACCGTCATGGCAGATGACTAACCGAGTCTAACCTTTCCCCGTAGCCTGTCAGTAACTTTTTACAGTCTAGTGACCTTATCGTGCTCCAAATTGCACCAGAGGTCATAGCGTCCTGTTCAAAACCAGCGCACAGATGTGCTGGAAGCCAATCAGATTGCAACCTTCAACCTCCAGAATAGTGTTCAAAACATATCAGAGGGTCTGTGTACAGTGGGCGGAGCATCTGGGGTCGAGAGTAATTATTTTCTATCTGTCTGTCTGTGTCTGCAGTCGGAGCGAGCGGCTGAGGGGATCATTCAGCCGGGCATGATGCAGCGGGGTGGTTCAGACTTATGTCTGGAGTTGGAGGCTGACGCGACTGTTCGAGATGGAACGCGTCCTCGGCTGGGTCTGGACAGCCTGCAGCAGAAGATCCTGAAGGTGACGGAACAGCTGCGTATCGAACAGGCCTTGAGGGACGAGAACGTGGCAGAGTACCTGAAGCTCATTGATACCGCAGACAAGCAGCAAAGCAGTCGCATCAAGCATGTGTTTGAGAAGAAGAACCAGAAGTCTGCGCAGACCATCGCACAGCTGCAACGAAAGCTCGAGCAGTACCACCGAAAGATCAAGGAATGTGACATGGCCGCCTTGGCCAACGGAACCAAACAGACACAGACGCCTGGTAAAGATGTTAAAGAAGCTAAAGATGCATCCAGGGACAGCCTAAAGGACTGCGCCAAGGAGGCAGGGGCCAGAATTGCAAGTGGCCGAAATCAACAGTTGGACAAGGTGAAGACTGTGGGTCCAGGAGTCTCACTCTCGCCACCGTTCTTCTTCAACAAGTCACGAGGCTTCGCCAGCCTCATCCGCAACAAATTCGGCAGCGCCGACAACATCGCACACCTGAAGAGCACAATGGAGACGGGAGGCGGGCTGAGAGCCGAGGGGGCAGGGCGAGCACTGAGCGGCAGCGCCACGCTAACGAGCAAGCCGAAGTATCCGAGCGACGACGAGTGCTCGACAGGCACGTCGGCATCAGCAGAGAGCAGTGGGCACGGCGGGCAGGCTGAGGGCGGACAGGTGGAGAGTGTGAGCAGACTGAACGATGCTCTGGACGAGGTGAGGGAGCTCCGAGAGGCACAAGGTCACCTCACCGAGGACATCGAAAGCCTGAGGAACCAGGCCAAACGTAATTACGGCTTCATCTCTCAGATGTTGCAGGAAGAGCGCTACAGGTACACAAACCATGACGGATGTTAGAATGACATTCACTGGTGGAAAAATCAACAGCACTGAAATTCTTAAAATCCCATGAGTTTTCCAGAACAATCAGGTTACATAAGCATTTGTTTGATGTAGGAAAAGCTGTACTTTGTATTTTTTCAAAAGTTAATCATGTACCAGTTCAATTAATCATAAAAACGAGCAAAATAAATGTTTAAAAGTTATATTAGATATGTGAAATTTCTGTGAAAGATTCATTTATTTAATTTCTTTTTTATCTGGATAAATCTGAACTGACCCTCCCACACTCTTTAAACACACACAGAAAACACTCCAAGACACGCCAAGAACTGGGATGCTGGAGAATTCTGCTTCCCTTTCCCCAACTGCACGCATAGCCAGCAGCCAATCACAACCGTGATTAAATGAATGGGGCATTCTGATTGGCCAGACTCGTTCCTCCAGCCGTACTGTATTTTGATTTTCAGTATCCCCGCACCACGCTTTCCTAAACAACGCTGTACAGTATTTGATATATTATTAACATTTTACTTTATTTTAATGGATATTTATATTTTGTAATTAATTATTATATTTTTATTAATAAATTACCTTATTTCAACATAAAAACAATTCACTACAAGGTTTGCAGATACCCGATATACTGGGAAAATCCACCAAAAACATTAGTTATGTTCCAAATAAAAATCCACGTTACACCCGAACCGCGATATAGAGGGGGATTACTGTATTACCTTATTTTCAGTCTTCCTGCTGGACACTATCTTCATATTTTCATTTTTCATGTCTCACACACTCACACACCCCACATGTTTGCGTGTCTCCTCCGGTAGGTGTGAGCGGCTGGAGGATCAGCTGAATGACCTGACTGAGCTGCATCAAAACGAGACCACTAACCTGAAGCAGGAGCTGGCCAGCATCGAGGAGAAAGTAGCTTATCAGGCCTACGAGCGAGCCCGTGACATGCAGGTACACACCCCACACACAGCAGTCTGTCTCAATATAATATGCATCCTGGCAACTACAGTGACAACTACAGTGGAAAAATAATGATGACTGTTGGTTCAGGCAGAAACAAACCTTTGCTGTATAACTCTGTTAACATTAGTGCAGCTTTTTAAACCAGATGCGACCAGCAGAAAGTCGCACTGCAGTAGTCACACATGCTCTAAGCTATGCTTTGTTGAGTAATGCCCTGCATGTGGCTGTTCCTAGAACCCTATTCAGTGTACACTCACTCATCCACACTGGTGACTAATCACCTCTTGACCTCAGTATCATAAGATTCTGTATGACATTTTGGTCAAAAACTTAACTGCATGAAAAACTAAATTGCATGAACTTCACTCCAGGAGGTACTTTATTCTTCTGTGGTTTCATTTCAGGGTAATATTTCAGGGGGGAAAATCTCATTGATCCTCAGTCCTCATCCAGGATTAACAGGGTGAGGGTTAGTGTAGACAGCTGTGGTCATTTATAGCTGTGGACAGTCAGTAAAAGACGTCTTTGTACTCAGACAGAACAAGTTTATAATGAAACGGTTTGACATATCTATTTTAGAAACCACTGTATTTGATTATGACTATTGAAAATAAAGAAAAAGAAATAAATTCAGTTAGAAAAAAGCATATATGATCAATCTGTAATAGGCTCACAACAACTTTCTCTGCTGAGTTTATTAGGATTTATTATTTATTTATAAAAGATGGCTTAATTATGTCAGAGAAAACTTTAACGTGGAGAACCTTTTGAGCTGTTAGTCAGCGTTGTGTTGGCTTGAATGTCAAATATTTGTCGTCACACATCTCAGAACTTTCATCAATAAAAAACCTTGACATTAAGGTTAAAGCTTGTGTATAGTCAAGAACTGAATTCAGTATGTAATGCTCCGGCTCAACAGAAATGTACATACTTCACAGAATAAAAACTAGAAAAATTCCTGCGTCTATGGCTCAGGAATTAAAACCAGCCCATGGTATGCTAATAAAAATGTGACTGCAGTTCCACAGTCTGTAAATTGTTCCTTTTGGAAACATGCCTGTGTTCAGCTCAGCAGGCCCGTGGCATTAGGAGATGCTCTTTGGTGTTTGTTTACCAACGGACTGCTCATTCTTTATTTTCCCTCTTTGTGTTTCCAGTCAAATGTTCTGCCTCACTGACTCAATGTGCCTCACAGTATCCGCCTTTCTATCTCTCTCACACTCATTAGCTGCAAATGTACTTCACTTTCGCCATGTGTACGTGCACACACACACACACGCACGCGCACACACACACACACACACACAGCAGTTGGCACTGAGCACAGAACTCAACTTAAGTAGATCAAGTGAAGTGAAGCAGTAATGCACAGCAGCGTTAAACAGACTTATGAGCTCTGTATCTCTTTAAAACTGTCTGCTGTCTGTCTGTGTGATTTAATGTATAATAAGGGCTTTTAGATCATAACAAAGATATTTACACATCTAGAAAATCCAGAAGAGTGGTATTGGAAACATTTGTTTAATGTGTAGTCAGTTCTGGACACAGTATCACATGGTGTGTTCCTGCCCCATGTTGGAATCCCACACTTTCTGTCTTTCTCTCATTTGTCTGTCTGACATTTTCTCTTCGTGTCTTCTCCCGTCTCTGTAGGAGGCATTAGAGGCGTGTCAGACGAGGCTCAGTAAGTTGGAGTTGCAGCAGCAGCAGCAACAGTTGGTGCAGCTGGAGAGCACCGATGCCAAAGTGCTCCTTGGAAAGTGCATCAACATCATGCTGGCCATCGCCACGGTGATCCTGGTGTGCGTCTCTACAGCGGCCAAGTTCACTGCGCCGCTACTACGCAGCCGGTTGCACGTGCTCGCGACTTTGGCATGCATGTGTTTACTTGCACTCGGTTGGAGCCACTGGGAGCATGTTCAGTGTGTGGTGGAGCAGATTCTTCTGACAAGATGAAGGAGGCTACGTGTGTGTGTGTGTGTGAATGTGTGTGTGTTTTCAGACTGTGACTTGGGACACTGGAACACGGGTCAGGAGGAACTATTTGGATCTTGTGTCTTTTGTGTGTGTGTGTGTGTGTATGTGTGTGTTTATCTGCTCCAGGACTCTGCAGGAGGTGTTTCCATCTCAGTAATTGTACTGTATTGTTCACTCTGGTTCATGCAACATGCAAATGTGCAGGAATTCACAGAAATCCAAGGGAACCTGCTTTATAATGAGGTTAATATCCTTCCCGTTGACCACAATATGCAGTTCACAGTAGAAATGATTGGTTGTGTTCCAATGTTTACTTTTACTTTGGCAGAATTTCTATACTGTTCAATGTGAAGTGGGTAGAGCTAACCTGAGATAAGGGTTAGATAAGCTTTACTCTCACCAATGACAAGCAGTCTAGGGAGAGAAAGCAAAATGTAGCAAGCGGCATCTACTGTGTTGAATGTGTGATGGAGTAGGGTGTTGGGTTGACGTCCAGATCCTGAACAAAGATGTGTAATAAGCATGTATGTTCTAAGAATACAGGATAAGGTCATACTCACTCTGACAGCTGTCTTAACAGCAAGTTAAACTGGTGTCTGAGCAGCACTTACATTTGTGTGGAATTTGTAATATTAAAGCTTAATTTGTTAAGCTTTTCAAGTTCGACGTCATAAAAGATATCCTTTGTTTTATTAATATTTTAACACTATTCCATAGGAATTGAATAGTCAGGATACGGTTATGGTGCATTGAGGGATTTTTGTTTATTTAAGTAAATCACTCCTGGTGGTCGAATCCTTCAAACTCTGTCAGTGATCAAGTTTTGAACTGTTATAAAGACCTGGTGTAAATATGTCCACCCGCACCTCGTGTGCTGACAGCGTTTGTTTCTTTCTGGACCGCTTTTCCTTTAGAGCAGGAATAAACCAAAGCTCAGCATGCACCAGCTCTCATAAATGCAGTGTGCTCCACTTCAACTGTGCAGACTGTGCAACTGTACTGTATGTGTGTGTGTGTGTGTGTGTTTAAGCCTAGAATTAAACAGTGGAAAGCTGAGCTGTATAATAGAATAGAATGAAATGTAGGTCTTTTTAAACGAAGGTTTTAAGGACTATTTTTATACCTCTGTTCTCCAGAATCTGTTCTGATGAGTCTGTGAATACACTGATTACTGTCTCACATGGTGTTTGTGTGTTTATCGCCTTCTATCTATAAAAAGGTTTTACTGTCATGTTAAACATAGCTTCTTTCAGGTTTCTAGGACAAAAACAAAACTTTGATTATGTTTTATTATACATTTTCTGTGATGAACGACTGATTACAATCTATCTAACCTCAGACCACCTTAGTCGGCTGGAGAACACTTCATTAGGGTTGAAGCCATAATAAGCAATAATTCAGAAAGAAAACAGAAAAAGACACCATTTCTTTCTTGAATATGACACTGGAGCTACCAGGCTAGCTAACAGGTAATTATCCAAGTAATTATTTCACCATGTCTAATTCTTCAGTAGTCACACAGTCATGCTGATGTGATTTACTGTAGCCTATAGTAACATAATGTGCTATTTCTGATCATAACTGCCTTCATCCAGCTTCACACTGAATTCTCATATGGTTAGTCCTCATTCTGGATAATAAGGGAAGTTATATTGTTGTTTACACAACCTCAGTTACATAAGTAACCAGTGATCTGTTTTATTTATACCGACCAAATGCCAGAGGTGGTGAGAGAGGTGGCACTGTCACTAGACACGAAGCAGTGAAGATTTAGAACCTCTAAACACTGTGTCTTATCACTGTAGGAACTGGACATCCATGACGTTCACCAGCCATTCAGCCCAGGGAATGTCTGAACCCGGAAACTGCATCCTTGAGGTGATTAACGCCGCTGCAGTGAACACATAACTGCTACAACTTCAGTTTCAGAGACCCAAAGTTGGCTGCATGAGCAAAGGTCTTGCCACATAGCTCAGTTTACCACTTATACTAGGAAAAAGAGGCTTGGCGCAGTGAGCAGTGTGTGGTATAATGAGTGGAAAACCACCATAGTCAGAGGATCTGCCAAATGTTGATGAATGTGAACTATTCTGAGCAGATAATACACATGACCCACACATGACCTGGTGGAGAATGAATGAAGGCAAACACAACTTGCAGTGTTGCAATATAGAGGAATTTAGCAGACTTGATGTAGAATACTAGGAGGAAATAATGCAGAGAAAGAACTTGATCCATTTTGGATAATGAACAAGGTCATACTAAATATCAAAAGCACAGTAAGTGAAAGACTAGCAATGCTAAACGAAACAATAGTGGGAAAAGTTTGTATTGTTTCATTCACAAGTCAAACAAACAACCAGAAAATCCTTCATCAGAGTCACAAATGGTGTTTTGTTGTTCAGTAGCCATATTGCTAAACCAGAATGACTTTTTCCCTTAACATCTTTCGCTATAACATGGACACTTGGGCCATGGCTCCAAAAAAAAAAACATTTAGAATTGACTTTCACTGCTGTTGTAAAAGGTTGTTTGAGATAATCATGGTTTAAGCAACAAACTGTTGAGACTCCATTTGGAGAAAAACAACAAAAAGTGTGATTTTTCCCCCCTCACAATTTAGATGAAGGTGCTGAGCTCAGAATCAGCAGCTGTGTTAGCTGAGTTACCTCAGTGTTTCCTAGTCTCTCTGTATGAAATAAGACTTTGCACTTATTTAGTCGTTTTTGGGGCTTCTTTGTCATGATTGTTGCACAAAATGTCAAAGTGTTCCCCAGTCAGAAACATTTGCTGAGGAGGTATGGTGGCTTAGTGGTTAGCACATTTGCCTTACGCCTCCAGCGTCCTGGGTACAAGTCTTGCTCCCACTCACTGTGTGTGTGTGGACTTTGCTCGCCATACTTGGTGGATTTCCTCCCACAGTCCAAAGACATGTTTCTAGGCTGATTGGAGTCGCTAAAGTGAATGAGTGTGTGTCCTGTGATGGGTTGGCACTCCATCCAGGGTGTATCCTGCCTTGATGCCTGATGAAGCTCTCTGCTGACCCCTTGTGCTCGTTGAGATAAACGCACTCAGACATGAAGAACACACTGGGTTGCCTGTCTAAATCACTGAGAAGAAATCAAAGTTAGTGCTAGATTTGCAGTTTGTACTTCTGCTTCATTGCCATTAGGGGTTTTTGCCTGTAAAGCAATCTATGCTAAACAAAACGGTAATGGTTGCTATATTCAATTCTGTAGTGTTTTTTTTAGCTCACAAATATCAAAACATAACAAAACCTTGATCCAAGTTGTAATGGAAAATCTAACTTCAAATGAGTATCCAATTAAATAAGCTCAACGACAACTAATGGTGATGTCTTGGAAGAAACTATACTTGCGATGCCATAAGCTTGCAAACTGGCTGGGATTTAAAGGAGAAAAGGAAGAAGGAGGAGGTTTTGAGCTTCTCGATTATTATTTTTTTTTTAGATGCTTAAGAAATAAAACTTCTGGCATGTATCCCGTTGCATGTAAACAACACATATTGCCAACAAAAGACAGATCCTTATAAATCCAATTATAATTTCTGTTTTAATAGTAAGGACAGTAAAAATTCAGACAAGCTCATCTTTAAAATCTGTTCCAGTGGTCATATTTTGTTTTCCTGAAGATTTTGTAAATATTGGAGACATTTATTTGTAAAAATGTCAGTTATCAGTTGCACACACAGTTATAAAGCAGGAGACAGTCAGCTGGTGTGGGTGTGATACAGCAGGAAACTGTAGTTAAAGCTACTACACTGTTTGTTTCTCTTTTATAGTCTACTGCTGAATGCACATTTGAAGTATTTCACCTTGTAGAGACATTTTCTGAATACAAAAAAACATAAACATTTGGACTCACATGCCTGTAAAATATAATTCTAGATATAGAACATATAAAATTACACAATTTTTCAGTGCCCTTTGAAGTACTGGACTATTTGTTAGACATTGTTAATGTATTAAATGGTGGGCAGTTAGTAGCTTGTGTGGGTCATCTATGTAAGAATGTATTTAGTTTTTCTAAAAACAAATGTTTTATATATTTACGTCATTTGGCAGCTTTGTTTTGGGCGCATACATGTAAAAAAATAATACTATTAAAATTAAGTGCTATGGTTAAGCCAATAATGGGAAAAAAAAACCTACACTGATTTTGCACCATGACAAATTACTACATTACCCAAATATTAAAATGTTTATCGACTTGCTATTATATATAACTGTTGGGAATTTCTCCCTTCTCTGGTAAAAATGTTAAATATTTCAGCTTTAATTACTATAGCTTATATTCACAATTGTGAATAAATCAGATAATGATTGCCAAAATGCTCAGCAATCAAATGTGCCAAATATATCAGGGATGAAAATAACAATAAAATGGATTTGGTAAAAGGCACAGGAAATAAAAAACAATTTTCTTATAAATGAACACCAAAGTGAATTGATTTCATTAATATTTTTAAATGAACCATGTCTGATGTTCATCATTCGTACCACAAAATAACTGCTGATTATTTGTCCTTTTCGGTTTGTCTACAGTGTCTTGCAAAATTATTCAGACCCCTGACCCCTTCTCTCATATTACTGAATTACAAATGGTACACTTAAATTACATTCTGTTTGATATTTTTATTCTTAAAGACCGAAACAAAATCATTTATTGTATGGTGACATTTATGTCGAGAAATATTTTTATACAAAAAAAAGAAAAAGAAATTGCTTGCATATGTTTTCAACACAGTAGTATTTAGTAGAGTCACCTTTTGCTGCAATAACAGCTTTAAGTCTTTGCTCTCTCTTTGTGTTGGAGCGATTTTGGCCCATTCTTCTTGGCAGATTTTTTAGAATCGTGCCACAGAGTCTCAATGGGATTGAGATCAGGACTTTTACTGGGCCATTGTAGGACATGCCTTTCCAATGTTGCTGTGGCCTTGTGCTTGGGATCATTGTCCTGCTGAAAGCTTTATTTTTTGGTCACAGACTAAAACAGGTTCTTTTGTGTTTTTTCCCCCCTATATTTTGCTCCATCCATTCTTCCTGCAATTCTAACAAAATGCCCCAATCCCTGCTGATGAGAAGCATTGGCACTGCATGGTGCTACCACCACCATGCTTCATTATACAGATGCTGCTTCTTGAGGCGTGGGAAGTTCTAAGTATGAAATTTGTAATTCAGTATCAGTGTAATTTAATGTCAATGAGAGAATTGTTCAGGGGTCTGAATATTTTTGCAAGGCACTGTATATAAACTATATTGCCAAACGTTTTGGGACGGCTACCTTTACATGCAGATGAATGTAATATGGAGTTGGCCCGCCCTTTACAGCTATAACAGCTTCAGCTCTTCTGGGAAGGCTTTCCACAAGGTTTAGTAGTGTGTTTATGGGAATTTTTGACCATATAGTGGCTTAGCAGACGGGGAAGAGTGCTTTTGTGTGTGTGTGTGTGTGTGTGTGTGTGTGTTTGTGTGTCGGCACCACAGCAGCTGTTTCTCCCAGAATCTCAGTCGCGTCATGCAGAAAACTGCAAAGCTTGTCATCAGAGTCATTACTAACTTAAGTTTAATGTTACTGTCAAAACAACATATAGGTCATTTTTAGAGAGGGCAGGGGTGTGGTTAAAGTAATTCAGTGTTAGAAGGAATATAACGTGGTGTTTATAAATGAATGACTTTTGGGAGAGTTTCTACTGACAGATGCTGTAAACTGTGACTCTCTGACTGAGCGTCTGTAGCATGGCCTCTGCTTCTTTCTCCAGCTCCTCCACCTCCTGTGCTTTCTCCACCAGAGTCTTCTGATTCACGGAGAATAACCGCTCCAGCTCTGCGGGAAAAAAGAGGCAGAGGAAATACACTACAGTGGTGAATCTTTGGTCTGATATGGAATCAGTTCGATTCACAATCCATTTCATTTGATTCAATAACATTTATGTATTCAATACAATACACTTCGATTGAACTTCTTAGATTGAAATATTAGAACATATTAAAAGTATTTTTGCTCATGGAGATTAATAATGTTATCATTTCTGACTATAACCTTCACTGAGACTCACTATAAGGTGCACTGGATCATATAGCTTTACAGACCTGCTTCATCTTCATTAAAACACATGTGTATAGCTTAAGTCTTGATAAGATGAGCTCCTATTGGCCAGCATTTTTGAGCATAAAAAGTCGAATTTTCTGATATTATGCAAATACATTTATAATTTACCTAGAAAGTAATTTTTGTATAATATACATAGTTGTAAAATATTATTTGTGTGAATAAAGTCATAATATTTCCAGAACAAAAGCTTAAATATTGTATCACGAGCAAAAAGATCACAATTTCCCAGATTAAAGTTCTGATTATTATTGCTTTTATAAATAAAGAATCTTCTGGTACCAGCACCAGATTATTAATAGTATTAGAACCAAGAAATGCCAGAAAGCATTATGTGAGTATGATTATGTGAGTAAATCATAAATAGGTTTAATAAACACACAAAATGCACAGAGAAAATGAAATTTACACATAAACTATACACATTATATATAATTATATATAATTATATATATATATATATATATATATATATATATATATATATATATATATATGTATATATATATAATATAGTGAGAGAGAGAGAGAGATAGTGAGTGTGTGTGTGTGTGTGTGTGTGCACGAGAGAGAGAGAGAGACTCTACTCATCTAAACTATATACACATAATATACACCTTTCTTTATACCTCTGTGATGGAGTGTGTGGGAGAGAGAGAGAGTGTGTGTGTGAATGAGAGAGAGAGTGAGAGACAGAGAGAGAGAGAGAGTGAGAGAGTGTGTGAGTGAGTGTGTGAATGAGAGAGAGAGATTACCATTTAAATTCTGTAATTTGTTGAGAGCGTCAGTCATTAAATCTTTTGCCTCTTGCTGCAGTTGTTCTGCTCTTTGCCGTGCATCAGACACACCCACTCCTTTCTCCTCTAACAGTCCAAGAGCTGACTGGTACTTAGGCTGCACCTCTAAATCCAGTGTCTGACAAACACACACACACCACACACACACAATTATCCAGATGCATGCAGTTACCTTCTTTTCAAAATTCCTAACTGCTGTGCAATTCTAAGCTCTGTTTTTCTTCTGTCCTCTCTACTAATCCCTCCATCCACTTCTCTTTCAGGTTACCCGTTTGGTTTGCTCTGTGTCCTCAGAGGAGTATTCGGCTTTGCTTTCAGCAACTTCTGCGTTGTTCGACATTTCCTGTGTTTTCTGTCGCACCTCATCCACATTTGTCTTGAGCTCCAGCAACCGCTGAGTGGCGTTACTGAGCATAAACTCTGATGAAGCTGTCTCTGATTCCACCTACAGAACACACACACACACACACAGGTACTTCATAAAGACATAAATAGTGCTATACTTAGTCCTATGTTGCCTTGTGAAAATAAGAAATTTAAGGATTTGGGACTAATATGCTTTCTGTGGGTTCAGAACTCTTCACTTTCACAGTCCTTCATGGCCACGAGCTGTGGGATCACAATGGAGTATGATGGTATATACTCTTTCTTCACTATTAGTCACACTGACACTTTATTAGCTTGTGTATGTGGAATTGTTCGACTTCTGTTTCCACTTTCTTCTAAATTAGCACTTATTTTTGAAAGAATTGTGTGCTTTTCTTACTATTCTACCTCCTCAATGTATTTAGACTGCTATTTTCGGTCAGTGAACTAGTGAATCAGTATCGGGATATTTTTCTCGATGAAGCACTTGTGTAGGGGGCTCTGGTTAACAATATGCCAAACATCATTGTAAATGTAGATGGGTGGTGCTCTGCTCTGTGATGCTGCATGAGAAACAGTCTGAAAAGATGCAGCTCCTTGGTTTCCTAGCTGACAGATTGAGAAGAAACTCATGACCAATGAACCTCAATATTGTTGTTCTCCATGTTTGGGGTTGCCAAAGCAGATCATTTGGTCCGCATGTTTTGGCACAGGTTTTTATGCTAGATGCCCTTCCTAATGCAACCCTCCTATTTTATACTAGCTTGGGACCGGCTGAGAGTTAACTCTTTAGTGGCTGGGTCAGTGCCCTGCCTGGAAATCGAACCCATGCCTTGGCAGTGAGAGTGCAGGATCCTGCTGCTGGACCACCAGGAGGCTCAAGGTATACTTTCTAAAACTTCAGCATTAGGAATGCAGCATTGCTTAAAGGCGCTAACTAACTGCCTCAGAGAGACAACAGCATGTAAAGTATGTAAACTTTAATAGCCTGAGCAGCAGACTGACCGATCATAAGAGAGTGAAGCTTTTCACCTTCAGTAAGGCCTTGCTGTTTACTAGCTAGTGTTATTTGGTCACTTGTCTCCATCAGCTTTGTTCATAGCATTACTAAGAACTTTAACATTTTTTAATTCTCAATTTCATTCAATTTCATTCAGATGGATTTGTAAAGCAGTTTTTAACAAAATTCACTTTCACAAATTGGCTTTAAAGAAATACAAAGATTCAGAGATGACAACTTGAGAGGAAGAAACCTTGAGAGGAACCAGGACTCAAAAGAGTACGCATTACTCCGTCTCTCTCTCTGTCTCTCTCTCTCTCGCTCTCACACACACACACACACACACACACAAAAGACTACTTAGAAGCGCACACTCACAGTGGCTATTTGTTGCTTTGTATAATCAAGGTCACTCTTAGCTGCTTTCAAGTTGTCGTCTGCCTCAGATTGAGCGTGCGCGGATTCATTTAGCGCCGCCATCACCTTGTCCACTTCCTTTCTCAGGTGTGTAGTGTCCTCACTGCAGCACAACAGCATCAATGTGTGTAGCTCACATGTATACAGTTTGATGTGTTCACACAGACAGTATGTTAATATATTAGTGTGTGTGTCTGTGTGTACCCGATAGCGCGTGCCTGTTGCAGCAGTCTCTCGGCTGTTTCAGCTTGTTCAGCACTTTGAGCCAGGACGTCGTCCACCCCGGTCAGACTGGCCACATGCTGCCGGATCTCTGTGGTCACATTCTTCAACTCTCCAGCAACCACTGGCATCTTTAACTTCAAAACTTCATCAGATAGAGCTTCAATCCGCTCCAGGTCTGTTCCATCTACACACACACACACACACACACACACAAAGTAAAATAAAGGTTCAACAGAAATCCAGGAAGATGCTCATTTTAGCCTAACGTAAAAATAATTATTCATGTGTGTTTTAAGTGTTTTGCTTACTTGTAAGAAAGTCTCGTATTTGCTGAATGAGCTCTCGTAGCTCCTGATTGGTCTGCTCAATTCTTGATTTGCTCTGATTGGTCTTCAACATGATGTCCTGTGCGCTGACTTTACTCTCATCCGCACGTCCTTGAGCAGCGGAAACCTGCATCCCACAAACATGTTGAACAGATTAGAAAATACATCGAGTTTCCAGATTCTTTTAGTAGATTAATTATTTACTGTTGTCCATCTGTTTCAGATTCTTCCACCGGAGTTCACACACACCATCCTCTGGAGCTTTTCCACTTCTCTTAGCGAGTCCATGATATCCCTGTCCAGGTCTTTAGCTTTTTTCCACACGTTGTTGGTTTGAGGAATCACACCTTTACACTCCTGTCCTCCACACTGAGGCTCTCCGTCTTCACCCACACACCCCAAACCTCCACATTCTCCACAGCTGTCTCCACTCATCTCTCCACCACACACCTTCACAAAAACAGAGCAGGATCTCAGTCTAACAATTCACAACAAATCTGATACTCATTAATATAACCAAATTTAACTTCACTCTCTTGTTCTGTTCATAGCAATGGATGAGTCAAAAGGCATTTATTTAGATTTTATACAAATACAACCATTCATTTTCTGCAGAGCTGATTCTACACAGCATTGCAGGGAGACTGGTGTCTATCTCATGGGACTCAGGGCACAAGATGGGGGACACACTGGATGGGATGCCAACACATCACAGGGCACAATCACACACACTCACCCATTCATACACTATAGACAATTTAGCGATGACAATCAGCCTAAAACACACAGGAAAGGAACCGGTGTACCAACAGATGTGGCAGACCGTCAGGGCCAGCAAGGCCTTCTCTGTTGGCCTAAACAGCAGTGATCTGAATCACTGCCTTGCATTTTAATATATTTAATATATTTTCCATGAATGTGTATTAAATTATTCCCAATAGTCTATTCTCTACATTTCATAGCTTTTCTCTTGGTTGAGCTGCTTCCAGTAGTGTATATTTATGATAACAATATTTATCCAATCATATTTCAGCTAGTGGCTGACATCATGTGTTGCCCGGCCGTAAGACCTTCAGAATCAATAGTGCAGGCGCCCAGAGCTTAAAATAAGTGGCAATGAACCTGTTCCATTAACCAATCAGATTTCGAGTTGGCGTCACTGGGGCCATCTAGCATGCGTATGATTACGCCAGCAATTTCCCGTCCTTTGATTGGATAATTAGAGTAGTCAGAGGCAGCGAACCGCACAAACTAAATATATATATATATATATTAACTCACAATGGCCGACAGAGGAGAAGAAATCGATCTGGTCACAGACATCATTACAAATGCATTTTCAAGGTGGAATTTTCAAGAAAATCCTTTTGATTCTTCAAAATAGTTGGTAAGTTTTTTCAAGAACCATTTATGCTTTTGGGTTTTCTTTTTTTCTGGGTTTTCAGTTTGCCTTCATTCCAGATCCCCGTGGTGGACTGTGGGTTAATATTTTTATTTTTTTTCGCTGCAGTGAAAAGAAACTTGTGAGACTGAATTGTGTTAATTTGTTTTTTTGCTATATGTAATGTAATTTTATTCATGTTCGCTACAAGAGCCTGTGACACAACGCACTGTTATACAGTGTTTCTATATTCTCCGCGTCTCATTTCGGATGCTGCGTCCTCCGGAGATTGCAGTTTGCTGCATGCGGCATCAAGAATGTCTTTTTTGAGAAAAGTAACCATAATAAAATGGACTATTCCTTGTGAGGTGTGAAATACTATAGACTAGTTTCTTTTTTACTTTGCTATTTAACGGTTGATTATTATGATGGAATAGAGGTGGATTAATTCAGGAAGGACACCAGTGAAGGCCTAGGTGTGAAATGCATGGCGTGCCACTGACCTACAGTAAAACCCTGAAACATGGGAAAAACATGCAAACTCCACACACACAGGGAGGAAATCAAGCCCCAAACCCAAATAAAACAACATACAGCTAATTAATCCTTTTCATAATCTGACCTGCTGGCTAAGTTGTGAAAGGTCCTTTTGCCCCAGCTCCTGGTTCAGTGTTTTCAGTATCTCAGTGTCCAGCCGTTGTCGGAGATCAAACTCTCCCTCCACAGCATTGATTTTGGCCTCTGTGGCTTGCCGTAGACCAGCTGACTGCTCCACTGGGTTGTGTGCATCCTTAGTGGCTCTGTTGACTTGCCTTTCTGCCTCCACTGACTGCTGGTAATATTCCCTGATGCTGTCTACTGCGCCTGTAAAACACACAAATCACATGTTAATATCACACAATGCGTTCCAATCCAATCCAGTCTAATCACAGGGCACAATCAGACACCCACTCTCACACACATTCACACACTACGGCCATTTTAAAGATGCTAATTGGCCTACAAAGCATGTCTTTGACCTGGGGGAGGAAACTACTAAAGCACAGGAAGAACATACACACACAGAGATATCTAAACCACTGCACCCCATAATATAATATAATATAATATAATATAATATAATATAATATAATATAATATAATATAATATAATATAATATAATATAATATAATATAATATAATATAATATAATATAATATAATATAATATAATATAATAACAGTAGTAAGTAGAAAGCAAGCAGAACTCTTGTTCCTACCGACTGGGTCTGAGTGTTTGATGCGCAGCACCTGCTGCTGTGTGTTATTAATGCTTTCTTGCTGTTTCTGAGTCTCCAGACTGAGTGAGTTGAGCTCTACTTCGACCCTGTTATGTTCCTCAGAGATCTGCTCTACATCCACCTCTGAGCGGTTCAGGGAGCGATCCAGATCAGACGCAATCTTCCTGAGAGAAACACACAAAGAAATTTGTCAAAAGACAAATACTCACAAAGAGGAGATGTGAGGAAGAGGGAAAGGTAGAAGACAGATACTGAGAAAGAGGAGATGTGAGGAAGAGGGAAAGGTAGAAGAAGACAGATACTGAGAAAGAGGAGATGTGAGGGAGAGGGAAAGGTAGAAGAAGACAGATACTGAGAAAGAGGAGATGTGAGGGAGAGGGAAAGGTAGAAGAAGACAGATACTGAGAAAGAGGAGATGTGAGGGAGAGGGAAAGGTAGAAGAAGACAGATACTGAGAAAGAGGAGATGTGAGGAAGAGGAAAAGGTAGAAGAAGACAGATACTGAGAAAGAGGAGATGTGAGGAAGAGGAAAAGGTAGAAGAAGACAGATACTGAGAAAGAGGAGATGTGAGGAAGAGGGAAAGGTAGAAGAAGACAGATACTGAGAAAGAGGAGATGTGAGGAAGAGGAAAAGGTAGAAGAAGACAGATACTGAGAAAGAGGAGATGTGAGGAAGAGGGAAAGGTAGAAGAAGACAGATACTGAGAAAGAGGAGATGTGAGGAAGAGGGAAAGGTAGAAGAAGACATACTGAGAAAGAGGAGATGTGAGGAAGAGGGAAAGGTAGAAGAAGACAGATACTGAGAAAGAGGAGATGTGAGGAAGAGGGAAAGGTAGAAGAAGACAGATACTGAGAAAGAGGAGATGTGAGGAAGAGGGAAAGGTAGAAGAAGACAGATACTGAGAAAGAGGAGATGTGAGGAAGAGGGAAAGGTAGAAGAAGACAGATACTGAGAAAGAGGAGATGTGAGGAAGAGGGAAAGGTAGAAGAAGACAGATACTGAGAAAGAGGAGATGTGAGGAAGAGGAAAAGGTAGAAGAAGACAGATACTGAGAAAGAGGAGATGTGAGGAAGAGGGAAAGGTAGAAGAAGACAGATACTGAGAAAGAGGAGATGTGAGGGAGAGGAAAAGGTAGAAGAAGACAGAGACTGAGAACTTTAGTAGAAGTGGATTTATTAGTACACTGGGTAAAAAAGGGAAGCTCTTGTGCAGTAATATCAGATGAAGTCATTAAAGTAATTAATTCCTCCCATACCTTATGATTATGCAATAAGCGTGTTATAATGCTGACTGATTTATAAGACGTGTGTGTGTGTGTGTGTGTGTGTGTGTGTACATACTTGGACTGCTGCAGAAGCTCTTGAGAGTATCTAAGAGTTTGCTGAGTTTTGTCATCCTCTAAAATCTGAGTGAGCTTCTTGACTCCATCCTCCATATTGTCTGTCGTGTCCTTATAGGCTGCTGTCACACCCGTCACTTTCAGGTTTTCCACAGTGTCCACCAACTGCTGGGTCTGATTGGTCAGCTCACGAACGGTGACATCCCATTTATGGAAGCACTGATGGCACGGCTGGCAGTCTGGGAAAGTTCCCACATAGCCCCGCCCACAGGAGTCACACCGCTGACCGGTAACGCCCTCGACACATACACACGCTCCTGTTGACTTGTTACACTGTTGTGTAGAGATACCTCGGGGGTCACAGTCACATGCTGGAACACACACACACACACACACAAACACAAAAAAGTTAGTGTACTGACTACATCTTGATATATAAAAAAAAAAATGCTTAGTGTGTGTGTGTGTGTGCCAGTTTGATGAAATCTACATTGATTGTTACCACTTGTACATGATACGGGGGCAGAAGGGGTGTGTGTGTGTGTGTGTGTGTGTGTACATATGTTCTCACATCAGTTTAGAGGTTATGGTGGGAAAACTTCAGCTGGAATCTCTGAGTTAAATTCTTTTAGCATTTATCCCAGACTTTGTGTATTTTTCTGCCCTGGAATGTTTTGGTCTCTCCCTCTGTGTGTGTGTGTGTGTGTGTAAGAAAAAATGAGTAACTCTCAAGACTAGGAACATTACTGCCTTAGAAACACAAATGTAAGCTAAATATAGACAAGCTTTGCCTTAAATCTCTGCCATTTTCAATGTGGAACAGTTCTTACATGAGTGGATGCACCACACAGACTAGAAGTAACCTGTATTTACACTGAATATTTATTCTTCACTTTCTGCTAGTCAGAAGGTGCACTAGATAAAATATGTCAACATTTTTCAAGAAAATAAATTAAAATGTTCTAAAACCTCTAAAAATAGAAAGACATGAATAAGATTTCATTGAATCTTTTTACTCATTAAACCCGCCTCCATGTACATAAAGCTCCGCCCCCAGAACCTCCCTTTTGGATATTCAGTTGTATGAAAGGGAAGTTACAACTCTGTAAACACACCCCATTCTGCTCATATAATAAAATGTCAAACAAACCAAGAAAAAAAGGCTTTAACTAGTGTTTCATCTGTTTTTAATATGTTTCTTAACATACTACATGACAACTAGATAGTCCTACAGCCAGCTAAACAGACAGAGAGACAATTTTTTAATCTCACCATGACACTGGACCTCTGGAGCACCCCAGAACAGAGCTCTACACTCATCACAGGTCCTGCCACCAAAACCTGGCATACAGGAGCACTGACCAGATACCTGTGGAACACATCTGAAGAGGTTAATACACATGTAGCTTGCCAAGAGTAAACATAGACAGAGTGAGTCTGGATAAACATTAAGGCTGGAGTGTGACCTTGTACTCAACTGGCTAGCATCACTATGAGTCAACAGGAAGTGAGGAATTAAGCCAAATTTCCCACCCAGTGAGAACACAGCCATGTGTACTGACTTTTGTGAATGATTTTTTGTTTTATGAGATCAAAATCCCCGGGCAAACACTGAGCCACTGCCGGATGCTCAGATCACTGACCCTGAATTTCCTGCTTGGGTTTTGTTCTATCTTGCTTGTAAGTTGCCTAGGATGAAATCATCTGCCAAATAAATAAACTTTACCTTTACTGGCTATAGTATGATATGATTGTGCTGAAATCAAAGGTGTATATGAGGTGTGTGTGTGTGTGTATGTGTGTGTGTGTGTACTTACCCTATCGCAGGACAGGCTGTAAGAGTGTGTGGGGTGACACTGGCACGGCTGGCAGCCTTTTCCACTGTGGAAGTTCCAGGTGTTGGCAGCACAGCGGTCACAGTACTGACCTTCTACATTGGGTAGGCACGGGCACTGCCCACTCACCTGGTTACACTCACACTCACCATCTACACATCTGCCAGTGTCAGTGCCTAAAAGCTGGCACATACACTCTAATCACACACACACACACACACACACACACAGAGCTTTTACAGATATAACAAAGGCATAATCAATACAGCCTATAGACTAACTCAACACAAAAACCAAATTTGAAAATACAACAAAATATAGGGACATGAAAATAGCAAACACACAAACGCATACACATCAGAACTCCACACCTACAAACATGGACAAACACACACACACACTCACACACACTTACTCTGGCAGTTCTGTGTGCTCGCATCTCCGTAGTAGCCATGGAGACAGTGCTCACACGCCTGACCCACAGTGTTGTGCAGGCATCTGAGGCAGGTGCCTGTGCGGGCATCACAGGACATCGGGTCATGCATGTCAATGTTGCCGTTACACCGGCATGGGTGGCACCGTCCACCTGACACCTGCGGGTTGCCATAGTAACCAGATGCACATTCCTCACACCTTGGTCCTGAGGAGAGAAAGCACATTGTGAATTTCCCTTTGGGATGAATAAAGTACACTATATTGCCAAAAGTATTCGCTCACCCATCCAAATAATCAGAATCAGGTGTTCCAATCACTTCCATGGCCACAGGTGTATAAAATCAAGCACCTAGGCATGCAGACTGTTTTTACAAACATTTGGGAAAGAATGGGTCGCTCTCAGGAGCTCAGTGAATTCCAGTGTGGAACTGTGATAGGATGCCACCTGTGCAACAAATCCAGTCGTGAAATTTCCTCGCTCCTAAATATTCCACAGTCAACTGTCAGCTGTATTATAAGAACGTGGAAGTGTTTGGGAACGACAGCAACTCAGCCACGAAGTGGTAGGCCACGTAAACTGATGGAGCGGGGTCAGCGGATGCTGAGGCGCATAGTGCGAAGAGGTCGCCAACTTTCTGCAGAGTCAATCGCTACAGACCTCCAAACTTCATGTGGCCTTTAGATTAGCTCAAGAACAGTGCACAGAGAGCTTCATGGAATGGGTTTCCATGGCCGAGCAGCTGCATCCAAGCCATACATCACCAAGTGCAATGCAAAGCGTCGGATGCAGTGGTGTAAAGCACGCCGCCACTGGACTCTAGAGCAGTGGAGACGCGTTCTCTGGAGTGACGAATCGCGCTTCTCCATCTGGCAATCTGATGGACGAGTCTGGGTTTGGCGGTTGCCAGGAGAACGGTACTTGTCTGACTGCATTGTGGCAAGTGTAAAGTTTGGTGGAGGGGGGATTGTGGTGTGGGGTTGTTTTTCAGGAGCTGGGCTTGGCCCCTTAGTTCCAGTGAAAGGAACTCTGAATGCTTCAGCATACCAAGACATTTTGGACAATTCCATGCTCCCAACTTTGTGGGAACAGTTTGGAGCTGGCCCCTTCCTCTTCCAACATGACTGTGCACCAGTGCACAAAGCAAGGTCCATAAAGACATGGATGACAGAGTCTGATGTGGAGGAACTTGACTGGCCTGCACAGAGTCCTGACCTCAACCCGATAGAACACCTTTGGGATGAATTAGAGCGGAGACTGAGAGCCAGACCTTCTCGTCCTACATCAGTGTGTGACCTCACAAATGCGTTTCTGGAAGAATGGTCAAAAATTCCCATAAACACACTCCTAAACCTTGTGGACAGCCTTCCCAGAAGAGTTGAAGCTGTTATAGCTGCAAAGGGTGGACCGACGTCATATTGAACTCTATGGATTAGGAATGGGATGTCACTTAAGTTCATATGCGAGTCAAGGCAGGTGAGCGAATACTTTTGGCAATATAGTGTATCTATCTATCTATCTATCTATCTATCTATCTATCTATCTATCTATCTATCTATCTATCTATCTATCTATCTATCATTATTACAATACAGAAATACAAAAATATGCACATATGCACCATCTCAGTTTTCTCTGAGTGTGATAAATTAAAGTACTGGAGTGATGAAAAAAATTAAATAAAGAAACATTAAATTTGGTCCAAATGAATGCATTTTGAAATGTGATCCATTACAGTTTGACCAGTTGGTATCAATACACTCAGCGCCCACTTTAATAGGAACATCTGTACAACTGCTAAATCCCACAATTATCCAGCTCCAGCACAATGCATAGAATGATGCAGACGCAGGTCTGCAGTTTGATGTGAACATTAACTGAAGCTTGCAACCTGTAGCTGAATGATTTAATACATTGAGCTGCAGACATGTTATTGGCTGACTGTGTAATTGCATGAATGCACAGTCTTACATGTGTTCCTGATTGCCAGAAGGGCTGGTGTGAGTATTTCAGAAACACTCTGATCTTCTGAGACTTTACACAGAATTGTGTGAAAAACAAAAGACATCATGATTGCAGAGTGTAGCAGTTATTTTTGGTCTATATTTATGCAACCCTAGCACAAACCACTAATCTCTTTCACTGATGTGATGTGAAGTTAGGTCTGGACAAAACCCATGGGTGTGTGTTTAAGTGTGCAGATTAAGGCACCGAGTTTGAACCTAAATCCTGTTTATATCAGTTTCACTTTCAGTAGGAAGATCACTGCTTTGTACAGAGCTCTGGAACCCATTAGCAAATGGCAAGTTTCCTACCCTGAAGGCTGTTTACTAACTGAACATGCTGCCAGATTTCTGACAGAGTTGTTTAGCTTAGGATCCTTTGGTTAGTTCATCCTTAAGAGATAATATTCCTTTCATACAGCCTCATGGAAATGAGATTTTTCAGCAACAGACAGCTAAAGAATTCATAAATATTCATCCATAATATATTCCAACAACCAAGACGCAGAAACGACAACAACAACAACAACAACAACAACAACAACAAAAGCCTCAAGCTAGACTATACAGCTAGACAGTACACAATCTAGATGAGTAGACATTTCACAAAGACTTTAATTATAAATTGAAGTCAAGGTGCTTTTACATTCAAGTAGATATTTGAGTCTTTCATCAATGTGCCACTTTTGCCTCTGGCTTTAGTGACACGTCTTCCATCGAGAGATCCCTCCCAGTAAAATCAACTGAAGGTCTGCATTAAAGGTTAATAAGCTTAAGACAATACCTGCATTAATTATGACATATGCTAATTATGCAATCACATGTTAACTTTGTTAATAATACGTTTTTTGATAATAGGCTATTTCAGTAATGCCAGCATGTTCTTTTTTACATAACCAGATTTGTGAAAACCAGTTGGAAAATGATGTAAGTGATTCTCTTGTTGGACTGCAAACTAAAATTTTCCATGGAAAATGGAATGGGAGTGAATGGTATGGGAGAAACATCACATGTTCACTTGCCATGTTTTTAACCAAATCAAATTACATAAATTAAATACTATCATCTCTCTCTCTCTCTTATAAATTGGTTGCATCCCCAAACGTCCCTTCTCCAGCTCCCAGATATAGGATAGTCAGACTGACTCACAGGAAGTATTTGTTCCTCCCTGACTCAATAATCATGTTTTCTTTATCATTTTCATAAGAAACGTATGCACTGTAGCTTTATCATTACCATCACCAAAGCATCTGATACCATGAACACCGAGAAGTCCTCATTTCACCTCCTGAGAAATTTGCTCTAATACACACAATAGATGCAATCTACTTAATCAGTCACATGCTATATATCAGGAATGTTTTTACCTTTGTATCCTTGGCTGCACACACAGAAGAGCTGGAGTGAGTTGGGGTTTTGGTAACAGGTATCTGCAAACTGTCTTCCACTCCCTGGGCCTTCTGGACACATACAGGGTCGACAGCGGTCGCTGCTGCCTAGTAATGCGTTGCCATGGTAACCTTTCTCACACCTAAGGACATAATATTAGCGCTGACATATAAATAATGCCATGATGCCCGCTATAGTATTGTTATGATAAGTAGGCTTCAATATTCATGTTTTATTTCCTGTTGTATATTTAGATACAAAAAAAAAACACTAAAGGAAATTGAGAAACACATCTCCAGTGACTATTCTAGACCTCAGATGATGGCTAGGTACATTGTGAGAACATCAGCAAATGGAAGCAGGTTTTGAGCAAATACAGAGACACCTGAGGATATGACATTATATGCTAAGGTGAACTGGATTAAGCCTTTTGTAAGTAAAGTAAGTTTCAAACAACAATTTTATGGGATTATTTGGAGAACTCTACTGAGATAAAAATGGTCTCAGATTCCTTGATATTCATACATTACAGGAGAAAAAAAATCTTACACTAACTGTGCTATGACAGATCCTTGGGATTAACAACAGTCTTGCCTTTACTAAATGAAATGATATAATGTATATATACCTATAGAGATGGAGGCTTTTATTGTCCTAGCTGTCAGCCAATACAGGAGACAATTGTTAGCTACATCCCCTATTACTTCCTCCTTCATCTCCTAGTGTGTGAACTCTTTCACTGCTATACATCTCCCTTTTTAAACCAACTTTAGTCCTGATGCCCCTGATCTTTCAGACCATCAAGCTGAGGCAAATCACATACTTGTACTGATATCTGAGAGCCAATTTAGAGATGACTTTCAAGTTTCAAAGAAGCCGATGCAACGCTCTGATGATGTACAAGCTACATGAACATATTGCATAGTATAATGCAACATAATAATTAACTTAGATCTTTAAGCAAAGCTCTGACTGTAAATTGGGGCTTTAACGCCTTTAAGAGACACTTTAACCTTGATTTGAACCCTGCTTATTGTTATAAATGTACACAACGTATTACCCTAAATGTAGAATGTATTAAAATACAGTCTGTTCTGGTACAGGTTCACAGGAATCTAAATAACTATCATTACCAGGTCTATTCAATAGTATGATTGTAATATCATGGCCACATTTCATATAAAAATAAAGAGTTTGAAGGATAGACTCTTGGTGTACCTCTCACACTGGTCTCCTGTGGTGTGGTCTTTACAGTCCAAGCACTGGCCTGTGCGAGGGTGACAGTGATCTCCGTGCCCATTACAGAAGCAGGGCTGGCACTGTGGGAAGCCCCAGTGTCCAGGCAGACAGTGAGCACACTGACGTCCGTAAACACCAGGTAAACACAAGCACTGGCCTGTGGTCGCATTGCAGAAAGCGTTCTTGGAGCCTAACGGGTCACACTCACATGCTGGGAAAGAGGAGAGTGACACAAATAATTGAATATTTGAACATTACTAAGTGTAGAATTTCATGCTGGAGAACATTTGCTTAGGGACTATTTTAGTGATTATTATACATTTAATCATTATTAACCCAGCTCATTAGTGTTTCTGTGAGATGTGTGTATAAACGTACACCTGCAGCCAGAGGGTCCGAGTTGGAGGGTACCCGGGGCACAGCTGCCACACTTCCTGCCCACCACATTTGGTCTGCATGGGCACTGGCCACCATTAGGATCACACACTGTACTGAGAGAGCCTAGTGGGTCACACTCACATTCTGCATGTGTGTGTGTAAGAGACACAAAGACATATAGAAGCTTTGTCATTATTCCTACATCCTGTAACTATGACCCAAGTATAATCTATATTCACTTGAAGTGTGTATCATTTTCTAGTGTTCTTCACATTAAAGAGCAATTTGTGCTTACTTTGTATTAAGGGTGCCAATAATTCTGCATCATATATTCTGCACCCATATATGGCTCTGTGTGTGTATGTGTGTGTGTGCATGTGTGTGTATGCAGACCCATAGCTCCCTGGTGCAGCAGGGCTGATGCGCTGAAGATGTATTCTCTGCAGATGTTGGTCATGGGTAATTTCTGGACACTCTTACTGTTCTCGAGACAGCGGTATTTCTGAAACATTTCCCACGCTTCCTCTCCATCACCTGCCCCTGAGAACAGCTCCAGATCTCGCACCACAGGCAACAGCACAATCTAGAAAGAAGTCAGAAGGCAAAGGTCAGAATAACTTGAATAGTTGTGTGTATGTTGAAGAGTACAGTAACTGCTAGAGTAACAGTAACGAAAGAGTGAATATGTACGCGTTCCGATAATTATGATCGAAGTGGTTTACTGGCTTAAGAGATGCTGCTTCATTAGATCTGTCCTGAACCCTGGTTACTGTTTGTGCAAGTTTTGCTCTCTTGTTTTACATCGTCTCTATGTGGCCAAGATAGATAGATAGATAGATAGATAGACAGATAGATAGATAGATAGATAGATCTAATGAGAATAATGAAATAATTTTAGAAGGGGTCACAATAATTCTGAAGGGCAAAAACTGTCCCAATGTCCCAGTTATCAGGGTACGAAGCAAACCTCTGACCTGATTCTGTTATGTGATCTGTGTATCTGCCTCTCTTTAGCTAACTATCTGGCTCGCTTGCTGCTATCGGCTCTCTGTTAAGCAATAGCAGACATTAGGGCTCAGATCTCTTGATGTATTTGGTAACAGGATTCCTGTTGAATGATGAAAAATGAAAACTTATGACTCCTCTTCATAAATGAGAGACATTTGTAAGCTATAACAAGTTAGAAGAACTAATAACAATACCAGTATTGCATATCATATCATATAATAATCAAAAATTGATTGTACAGGAGGCAAGGGCTCATACAGCTTAGACTGGGAATATTGGGTCATTAACAGAGAGTGGCGTGATTGTTTAGTCAAGAAATTGTTTGAAGGCTAGAAGGATTGAAGTGAGTGAGACTGATTGTGATTGCTGTGATGTCTGAGGTGAGACAGCTATGGTGTAATACAGAGACGGTTACTCACAGAGTCAATCAGTATGTGTGGCTCATGATGAGGATCATGTGATGAAAATAGCGCTAGGTTCATTATCACTGTGTATTTCTGACCCTTTTCCAAACACAGTGGCCTGGCCAGTACCACATACCTGAAAACACACACACACAACATAAATTTGAATCCTACTGGTGTAGCTGTAGCTAAATAAATCACTACAGAACAAACCAGTGGCTTTGTTCATACAAGAGAAAGTTAGCTAAGTAGTTAATATTCACATTTAAGCAAATATTACCCTGATTAATAAGAACAGAACACAGTAACATATTTACATATTTAGTATTTACCAAAAATACTAAATATGTTACTAGAAATCTGACTCTGGTTACCTTCAGTGATCTGACTGTATAGGTGATTTGTGTAATTGACTGTTCCTGTGCAGTAGCTCTACAATACAAAGCTTCTTCTTTCATATAAAGAAGTGAAAAACAACAAAGCGCTAAAGACTACATAGAGACAAACACCTCTCCCTTTAAAAAATAGCTGGCTAAAAGTCATGCAACATAATTCCATTACACACACACACACACACACACACTACCTGGAGCCTGGAGGAAGTGAGACAATCTGTTGGTCAGCGTAAGGAGTTGAACAGTGTACAGATGGGGAAGGATAACCAGTACGTTCCACATGTACCCTCACTTGCTCCCACACATCTGGCAACTACGTACACACACAGACACACACACAAATGTGCATGAAATTAATTACTCTATTATTTAGTGTATCTGTTCCTAAGGGTGGTGTGTGTGTGTGTGTGTGTGTGAGAGAACACTGGACTCCAAATAAAAGAAGGCATTGTGACACCCCCTTTGTCACAACACATATCACTCCATCTCAATTATATACTGTGTTTTTAATAGAAACGGAAAATACAATATATATATAATAGAATATATCCATAATGATATTATTTAACACATCCATGCTGATAAAAATGCAATAATAAAAAAAAAAGTAGATACAGCTAGAGGGGGTGTGTGTGTGTGTGTGTGTTACCTGAGGTTCATAGCGGATTAACAATTCATATTCCATAGACTGTGGGATGTTGTCAATGGTAAACTCCAGTGTTTCTCCTTCAGGTACGCTGGCGAACCCAATACCAGTCCAGGTCGGGGGCCGATCTGCGGGCAGAGGCCTCGCCACCACGGTGACTGCCTGAATACAGTTATTACACAATAATAACACGTGTTGCTCAGATCTACATACCTGATACCTACATACTTTTTCTCAATCAGCCAAATAATAATTGTGTGAAATACAAACCAAGTCACAGCATTATATTAATCCAGTTGTTCTGATACATGACACAAGAGGACACAGGCTGCAATAGTCAAGGTGGATGTCTGACTCTGACTAGTTTCCACTCCGGTTTCAATTCAATTACACAACATTTTATTCGTACAGCATTTTTAACAGGACACTGTTGCAAAGCAGCTTTACAGGAATATATAAATTTGTGCTTGTGATTTACATGCTCACGGGTCCAAAAGCAAAGAGAAGTAAATCTAATAGGAATAATTAAAAAGCTTTAGCAAGGGTGCCAATAATTCTGCAGAGCACTGTACATACTGCCCCAGTGACCCAGTTACCAGGTTAAGAAGCCTGAGTCTGTGATCTGATCTGTGTGTTCATGTAATCTGTGATTTAATTCTGGGTTCATGGAGGGTGTGTCGTGTTTCCACTCCTGTGGTTATTTTCATAAACAGGATATGAAGACATAGCCAAGGTTGGAGAGCGAGCTGCTATTCTCTGATTATATTCTTCAATCAAGTCTGAGATTATAGTTCTCTCCTGAAAATGTGCAGGTTGCTGCTTTCAGGTGAGAGATAATGACCAAGGGAGATGGTAATATGTAGATGTACTTCACTAAACTGCCCCAGTTCCCAGGATAAACTCCAGATCTTCTGTGAGTCACGTCAGGACACCTCCACAGCAGCAGAGGGCTCCCCTTGTTGGATATAGCTTGCACATATAGCATCCTGATCCGAAATGGCTTCCTGTTTATGGACTATAAAATGACTCGCTCATGCACTTACTTACTTAATGTAAGATCTTGCCAATACATTCACTGAGTAAGCTTTGAGCTTATGACCATTGCTTCATTTGTTACTTCCATGCTCAATTTGCCATTCTGATCATTGTTTTCATTGAAAGTGCTTGGACTTCCTGTCTGCTTCACAACCTCTTCACTTCCTGTCTGTGTATTTTTTGGATTTGTTCCTACTGTGTTAAACCTTGTCGACCTTGTCGACACTGCAACCCTGACCATAAAACATAAAAAAGTCACAGGAAACAAAGATTATTTTTTGAGATTACTTCATAAATTAGTACTAGATTTATCTCATTTAACATCTGCTGTCATTGCTACGTATCTTCTCAGGATAATTACCAATATATTGTTGTTCTCTGGGGTTTTAATTAAACACGTGTGAAGTTTTTTAATGAAAAATGTGTGATTCTCATACTCCCATAATACCCTGGGTACAACTAACCGGTTCGAATTTTGCTTCCTCTGCCTCGTAAGTGTAGTGGTCGAGTGCAGTGAAATAATAACCAGGCTTTATGTTGTCACAGCGCCTGCCAAACATGTGCTCTCTACACACACACTGTCCTGTGTGTGGAGAACAGCTACAGAGAGAGAGAGAGAGAGAGAGAGAGAGAGAGAGAGGGGAAGATTTAGACAGAAAGTTAGAGAGAGACACACACACACAGATGTCAACTGGCAATGCTACTGGTGTTGATAGATTAAAATAATATAACATGAAACTGAGGAGAAAATAATGCTGTTGTTCTCATGATAAGAGGAAGGCTGTTTGTTCTCACTCGTTGTTCAGAGCTCCTCCAAGATCGCAGTCACATGGCCGACAGCCATCCTTATCTGTGCTCAGGCCCCAGTGTTGCGGCTGAGACAAAAAAAGACGCTCATTTAGACACAAGCACATGTTCACTGATTTAGATATACATCCTGGAATAAACATTCTCATACCTGACACTGGTCACAGTTTCTGCCGGTCACCAGGCGTTTGCAATAACACATTCCTGTATGTGTGTCACAGGGCCTTCCTCCAGGAAGAGTGCCCAGAGGATTACAGCTGCATGCTGGATATTCAAGTGCACCCACACACACACCAACACACAGAAATAAACAGGAAGTATTCCATAGTTCAAGGTTGTTATAACACAAAGATAAAAAACAGCTGTGCTCCGTGTGTGTGTGTGTGTGTGTGTGTGTGTATACACATGTGTAAGTGTGTATGGGTTAGCGTTTCCTCACGGAGGCAGCCTAGCGGGTCTTGTCCGAGTCCGTAGTGTCCTTGTTTGCAGTGATCACAGCGTTCTCCCTCTACATTCTGCTTACAGCGACACTGACCAGCGATCAATCCCCTCATCACGTCTGTCATGCTGTCACACACACCGCCGTTCAGCGAGCCCCGTAAGTCACAGTCACACGCTGCAAACACACAATTTTTATAATGACTACTTTTATGCGTAAATATACAGCAGAGACGAATCACTGGATTGCACAGGCAACATCATGACAGTCATAACAATGGCTCTGTTTAGACTGTGGTTCCTGATACACAACAAGATATGTGTTTTATGTCAGTCTGACCCATATATCTGCTTCCTGTGTTTCGATCATTTCACTGCCAAAAGGTACTGTGTTGAAAACTTCACACAACTCCGACACTGTAGAACAGATCATTCAAGACTTAATATCTTAAGAGGTCATGAAAACATCAGGTGTGTTATAAAGATGAGATGAAGCAGGCAAGCAAGCAAAGTGTTACTTTGGTCAACCTCCATCTCCTGAGCGATGGGGTCGAGGCTGAGAAGTCAGCTGTGGAATAGAGTCAATACCTTACAATATTGTTTGATAGCTGTCACAAACATATGCCACCTGCCACACCCTGAAGCATCATAATATGACAGGAACTTCTGAATTTAATTATCTTCTGAATCAGACAACCAGATGTCAGATAGCTCACTTGAATGTGGCTCTCGCATAATACAAAAAAACCATCAAGCTTTTTTATCCTTGTCAGAAGTCAGCAAAACTATTGGATGCCACTGGCAGGAGTTAAGTCAGTGATAGAAGTTGATAGAGTTAGTTGTGGTGGCTTAGTCCTTTTATATAGCACCATGGTCCTGGAGGAACGTTGCTTCATTTCACTATATACTGAACAAGCTCTGTGATGCCAAACGAATATAGAAAGGAAGTTCACACCTAAAGCAACATCCTAAAGCAACTAGATGACACAAGCAGCTGACAGACCAATAATACAGTGAGCTCCATGCCAAAGATTTACTTACAACCATGCATATGAATATAGTGTGAATGCACATTTCTCACCATGCGATTTATTAAGTCATTCTTGTTCATATTCTCTGGCCATGTGCATACAGAAAACTACAAAGTATGATCTCAGGGAAGATGATTATGAGGAGCTCTCATGCCTCTCATTATCAATCATGTCAATTTAATTATTGATTTCTTATGCACAGAATTAAAACTTGAATCTAGGCACAGTCTTTATCTGGGTCTATATAATACAGTATTAAATAACTATTCATTAATCCTGTGATTTATTATTTATTCTCTTAATTCTTCTATAACAGTGTACTTTTTTTTTTTGTCTGAAAAAGTGGTAGCTCAGTGGTTAAGGTGTTGGACTAGTGCTCAGAAAGTTCAAATCCCAGAACCACCAAGCTGCTGGACCTTAACCCTCAATTGTATAAATTAGATGAATGTAAGTTGGTCTGAATAAGTTGGTCATAATGCTGCAAATGTTAAAGATTTACCCAAAAATTACTACTGGCCAATTAACACTTTAGGGGATCATTTTGGAAAATAATTATTCAATTATTTATTCCAGCATGTTCAACATCATCAACCTGATACCCAGGATTACTTACGTTCACAGATGTTAGGGTCTCTTATGTCCCTGTTAGGATGCAGGTAGTAGAAGGGCTTGCAACTTTCACAGTGCTGCCCCTGTGTGTTGTGCTGACAATTATCACACACCCCTCCGCTCCTGTTCCCCGACGACACATACACGGCCATGTCGAAGTGACACGAGTGTGCATGCTGGTTACACTCACACCCTGAAACACACCTACATATGTCAGTAACACAAATTTAGACAGATAAAATGGGTATAACTGTGTGTGTGTGTGTGTGTGTAACTCACTCTTGCACGGATTGGCGTTTCGGCCCTCTGCGGGTCTCCAAGGTGTATCTTGATAGAAGTCTTGACACTTTTCACAGTTTAATCCAGTGGTGTGATGATTACACACACAAAGACCATGCACCTGTGTAATCATGAGCACACACACAAAGTGACTTTCAACGCTGATTGGACTGAAGATTTTTGGATTTTCTTTAAAGATGTTCTGGATGACTCGGGCTTACCATCCCTTCAGGCCCCCCCTCACTGTTATCCACTGGTGCACACTGAGAGGCGTGGCCATAACAGAAGCAGCTGCCGCGGACTACCATGTCGTAAAGAGCATAGTAGTACTTCTGCTTTACCTCATCTCGGCCATCCAGTAGATTATCACCCAGAGTGTGTAACTTCACCATCCGCACTCGCAGGTTAGTTATCTTCAAGAGGTCTACACAGATGCAAATCACATACATGAAGCCATTAACAGTGGCTAGGTTTACACTGATTCCATTCATCCATCCATCTATTTTCTATACCTGCTTTATTCCTAATTAGGGTCACAGGGATCTGCTGGAGCCTATCCCAGCATACATTGGGCGAAAGGCAGGGGTACACCCTGGACAGGTCACCAGTCCATCACAGGGAATACACTGATTCCCTCCAAACCTAATCACACTGATGTGCATATTAGGAGCATCATTTGGTGTTAATGTTGCTATGACAATGAGCAACTAATGATTAAGTAGCTAATAGTAGCTGATGTTTTAAATTGCATGCATTTTAACCTAAAGGATATCAGCCTGTTTCTCTGTTTTTCATCAGTTGGCAAAATAAGGTCAATGGACTACTGAGGGGACAACTGTTCATGACTGTTATAACCCAAGTGGTATAGAAAGTGAGTTTCTGTGGTATAAAAGGGCTATTGGAAACATTAGGGTTTGATACCACCATTGATTATTTTCCTTTAACAGTCTGCATCATCTTGTTTGATTCCTTACATAAACATTCAGTTGAATCTATTCTTATTTGGGTGTATACACATATTTTTCATTCAGATTAGTAACAGAGGCGAATAAACATAGCTGTTGACAAAATCTGAAGCTTTTTTTAGAGAGATTTGGGGATGCTATTCCTCATCTTCACATTCCTTAAGGTTCCAGATGTGATGTCTGTGTATAAAGAGTCATTTCACTACTTACTCTTAATTCGTTGGCTGTAGGGATCAGGAATCTTAAATTTCGGATCAAGCGCTCGGAAAATCACCTAAAAGCACACACACACACACATACCAAGGGTCAGGGATTTACTGAGCAGTGCTGCTTGGTCAAACATGGTCTGCATGGAAGAGTCATCAGAAGGAAATTTCATGTGTGACCTCATTGTAGAATTTATCTGATTTATGTATGCAAAGCAATATCCAAATAAGTCAGAGGAAAAGGCTGTGGTCTGTAAAAATGGTTGTAAAAAACAACAGTAGCAGCTGATGAAAAGATCTTTCATCAAGAGCCAACTGGATCTATTACGATTTGGGGTTGTGTGGTAGAAAATCATACAGAGAAAGATAAAGAATGGAATTCAATAGAAGAATGAATTCAAGGAAATGTCAGCACATGTTACTTGTAAGTCACGGTCTTCTACAACAGCACAATGGTCTAAAATCTACCTCGAAATCCACCATAAACTGTCATGAAATGAAAGCTGAAGCTCTTGGAATGGCCGTCACAGTCTCCTGACTTCAATTAAACATCAGTGAAACATTTGGTTGACTTCTTTTACCTACTGCTTTTCACTTCAAAAACCAATAAGCATCTAATTTGGCCAGGAGTGCTCAAATTATTTAAACAAATCTAATCTATTTTATTATTATTAATGATTATTTTCTTATTATTAGTTAGCATGCCCTTGTTGTTCATGTTTTGCTGCCATGGTAATGACAGCTTCCAAGAATATTCTGGCACAATAACAATCATTTAAACCCTTAGTCAAATGTCTGTGTGTGTGTGTGTGTGTGTGAGGGTGTGTGTGTGTTACAGAGACCTCTCCCTCAGTCGAAGGCTCAATATTAGAGTATCGGGAGTCACAGATGACATCATCAACACTCTTCACTGGTCCCTGGGATACGTGTGGAAATGAAGTGGAGCATTTGAACGCAAAGTAACGGTACACCTGCCAGGTCTGGCCGTAATCTGATGACCGCTCAATCACCATGGCAGCAGGTCGAAATGTCTGTTTGCAGAACACACACACACACACACACACACAGAAAATGCACAAACCTGACTGGAAAGATGAAACACACTTACATGTATATTCCAGATTCCTCAGTAGCAGGGGATCTCTGAGGTAACGTGTCATCTATATGTTAGTGAGTGTCTGTTACCTTAAAGGTCATGATGATATGTGTGAAGTGAAATTCAGCTTCTAGGTCCAGTTGAATGGTCACATTCTCCACTCCTGAGACAGAAACAAAGAGTTGAGTGTGTGTGTCAGGAAGATGTTTTAATTTCTCATCCAGTTGAGTCTTTTCACTCTTTTCACTACGGCCAAGAACATCCAGTGACCAAGGACATTTGTAGTTGTTCTCAAGAAATTAAAAGATAACACATTTATTGAAAAAAATGAAGCCTGATCTGACCTTCATCTTCATTATTAGCAATATAATCAATATTAATGAAAAATCCGGAAGACTTTCATAACTTGGGATCCTACTAGCTGGTGTGTGTACTGTATGTCCCTAAATAATCGAAACAGCACATTGTTGATAATTCAATCTGCCGCAAAGTGTAAAAGGAAAAAATGTTACTCACTGGTTTAATAAAATGGATACGTAGTCATATATTGTGGCATTGCTTTTATTTTGGCATGCTTTATGCCCATGAAAATATTATTATACATGAACCTAACTAAACTGCCAAACCCTACCATTGGTAAGCACAAGTTACAGTGCTCTTGTGTGCATCAAATCAGCAGGCAATCAGGATTGGTGATGAAATGTATGCCGTCAGCTGCATCTCTGGATAAGCCTGAGTGTTAAGCCTGGATAAACATGAGTGTTATAGTATGATGAACTTTTCTTATGACTCATAAGTAGTGAATTCTCTCTAGAAGCCAGAGCTAAAATTTCAACAATTCTCTGCCCAGCGCTCACGCATAAATCACGAATTAGTGATGGAGCAAAACTGCCCATGAATCCCATCTTTCAGTGCTGTGGAAAGTGGCCACTAGAGACTCAGTGGGAAAGAGTCTGAAATGTTCCCACACCCAGCTGCACCACTCATCCTTTTCTCTCTTTCTTTTACATTCCCACCCTTTCCTCTCTTCTTCATCTTGGCTGAACTCGTTTGCTCTCTCTGTTTCCCCGGTCAGGGGTCCCACCCCGAGGGACACTGGGTAATTCCACAGGAAATAGGACAGGATCGAAAGGCTTCAGCACTGTGTTAAGAATACTAGTGTGTGAGTTTATGATATTCACTTCACTTTGAACGTTTAGTTATGTTTAAGTTTATTCATCTTCACCTCAACCTCACACACACACACACACACATACACAGAACACTCACCGTTCGCAGACTGCCACCATGTTACGAGACGGTTGGGAGTAAAGGTTGTGACCACATTGTCGATGGTGTGGCTGTTGGGGTGTGTGACCTCGTTGTAGAGTTCTCGAGAGTCACACTCGAAACACTTCTCAGCCTGAAGATGGATGGAGAGAAGCATTTAGGAAGCAGGGGAGAAGAATGTGTACACCAGATGTTTTGGTCTTGCACCTGGTACTGTCTGACTTGCGCATATTTTTCACGCTCACACATATTTACAGTATACCAGGCTTGCAAATGTGGATCAGATGACACTACATCCAGTGTGTAGTGAGTAGAATAATAATAAGTAAAATAACACAATAAAAATATACAACTAATATAATTAAAAAGATGTGTAAAAAAAAAAAAACAATAGATAAAATCATATGAAGGTAATGTAAGTATGAAGGTAAAGCAATACAAAGGTTTATTGGTTATGTTAAGGTTCGGAAAGTCAATAATGTTAGCTTGGGCATGTATTGTACAACACTGCTCTAAGAATTATTAGCTAAGTCGTCCACTTATCTTTACATTAGCCATGTTCACTTTCTAGATAAGACAAGGATTATACCAAAGCAGGATCAGATGTTCTCCTTGTGTAAAGAAAACAAATTTGATTCTTGATCTTGAAAAATAGATATTTTTTTCACATATACTGTAGATTCTAATCTGATTTCCTTGGCAGCCTAGGATGTGGAAATTTATTTTTTTCTGCTTAGAACATATTCTGCCACTTTAAATGTCAGAAGCCATGAATGTACTTCACTGTATTTGTTTTTATTTAGACTATTTCTTAAACTTCCTTAGACTAACATCCTGCCATTTGGTAACAAAAGTCTGCCTAAGGAGTACTACAAGCTTGCTAGCTAAGTGTGATTTCCTCACACAGACAATGAATAGCATGCTTTGGTCAAGTGCTTTAGCGGCACAGACTACAGCCTCATCAATACAGTTTGCAGTCTTTAAGTGTGGTGTCATTTTTCCTTTTTGATTGTAACTAGGTTTCAAAATGCCTGAATACTACAATCATGGATTCCAGCGAATGAAAAACAAGAAGAAAAACAAAGATTAAAGACATTTTTCTTTCCAATGTGATATCAAGAAATGTACAAGCGAAATCTAAACATTTTCTCAGTAGGCTTAAATTCCTGTTCACAATTTGCTACTTCTTGCACGCATGACTAAAGGAGGAATGATTTTAGATTGTTGCTACAGCAGGGGCTTTCAAAGATGAAGCAACAAGATGTATTTTCCCTTTGATTCTGGCAACAAATCACATTGCAATGTAAAAGGATGTTTTTGGTTAAATATAGTGTTACAGCCTAGGCTTTCTGGTGTCCTATAAAAGAGGGATGTGTGAAACACTGGATCAGGAACCCAAAATATATAGCTTTCGTGCGCCAAAATGAAACATGGAACACTGTATACACTGGAAAATAGCTTTCCCAGTCTAACAAAAAGATTTTTAAAGATATCTGTGCAAAGTTCTCACTAATTTCTGCACAATTTTCCAGCATAGAAATTAGCTCCGCCCACAGCAACTACTTAAAAGGCAACTTATAAGTAATATATGTAAATGGAGTGGATTTAGCTGCATGTAGGTTAAAGTATGTTTATGTATGTGGAGTAAGAGCTGGTAGAGTAATGGTGTCATTACTCAGAATGTCCTCAGTCTAATATGTTTATTCCCACCGACTATGTATGTGTGTGTGCATATGTCCACATACCTACCATGCCAGATACAAGACTCATAAACCACAGACATACTGAAATTTATAGCTTTATCTTCTCAGCACCCCCTTCTTATTCACTCAGAATACACAGAACGTTCTCAGTGTGGACTACAGTAGCGTGACAGAGATCTCAGAAAGACGCCTGAGGGCGGTTGGGTCATTCTGACAGAAAGAAATCATCCTCTCATCCTCTGCACATCACAAACTCTACAAAGGGACCGATTGTTGACCAGAAAGTGGATTTTTTTTTTTTTTTTTTTTTTTTTTTTACAGTGGACAGAAATAGTGATTCCTAATTACAAGAGGAAAATAGAGACAAAAGCAACAACAAGAACAAAACACCTTGTATAATGTAGAGGGGAAAGTCAAATACATATTGCTGAGAGTGATTAGAATTAGATCAGTTGCAGATTTCTAGTCTTTATTTGACATGAATGAATCCCTCTGCTTTGAGACGTGTGTCACTGTTGCTCTCAGGATTTAGGAACAGTGATCTAATTCACACATTTAGCAAAAGGGAAGTACAAGCAGGATCCAAGATACGCCGAGTGGGACAGCAAAAAAATACAGTATATCTTCTAATGGCTCTTTTTTGGCTCTGTGATGAAGCTACAATGCTAATGTAGCTTAACAAGTATTCTATTTCACTCAATTTTTTGTAATGCCAGGTTAATAACTTCCTGATTTGGAATATCTTGGTAACTGGTATATCTAAATAAATAAATAAATAAATAAATAATCAATCTCTGTAATAGACTTGGTACACTGAGCTTTACATATACTATTTGAATTAGATTTATCCATTACTGAAATCCGTCCATCCGTTCTCTTTTGTTTAATAATTTTTTACTGATTTTTAAAACCCAAGACAATCATTACAGCACAGAACTTACACATAGAGTTACATAGAACTCTATCTATCAGGGCACAAGGTGGGAGACATCGTGGACGGGGTGCAAACCCATCAAGCACACACACAATCACACACTACAGACAATTTAGAGGTGCCAATCAGCCTACAACACTTGCCTTTGGACTAGGGAAGGAAACCAAAGTATCCTGAGGAAAGCTCCAAAGCACTGAGGAAAACATGCAAACCCCACACACAGAGCGGAAGCAGTTATAAAAGCACCCTGAGGTGCAAGGAAAACAGCCTAACCACTTTTGCTCCTTGTTAGTGAAATTCATGGAAAAAAATATAAAGGCATAATATAATTCTTCCACATGTGCTCAGTTTTTTGTTACCTCTAGGCTGCAGAAACGTTCAGGAGAGTGGAGCCCACAGGTGGATGAGGCTGTAAGGCGATGAGCTCTGCCGATCAGCAGGTCACCTGTGGCAGGGTAACAGCTTCCCTCTGAACACATATTGTTGGCCTCAGGAAGAAGCTGTGCCAGGACAGCTGGACCCAAAGCTACAGGAGAACAATTAGAAAAAGGGTTTACTGATGTATGATTGAAGGTACACACACACACACATGGAAACCAGAGTGCCCAAAGGAACCCCATGGAAACAGGAAAAACATGTGAAATTACACACAGACACATTATATGGCCAAAAGTATATGGACACCTGACCATCACACTGATATATGCTTTATGAACATCCCATTTCAGATTCATTCCCTCATTTGCTTACTGCACAGATGCACTGTCATTCTGGAACATGTCTGTGCCTCTTAGTTCCAGTGACAGGAAATCATGATGTTACAGGATACAAAGACATTCTATACCAGTGGTTGGGAATCTGTGGCTCAAGAAAACCCATGTGGCTCTTTGACAAAAGATGTGTCTCAGCTGTTTCACCAATACAAGCAGCAATATAGAGACATTTTGAAACCCAGCATGCCATGGGTGAAAGCAGAAGGCAGGCGCGAGCACACAGCAGCAGTAAGGCGCGTGAATGTAAGACAAGGAAAACCTTTCAGTGACAGTGGATATGTAAAGTCATGCATATTGAATACAGTTGGGAAAATGAACTGGTGGTGGATTTCCCAGACAAGGAAAAAATCTTTCAGAGGATAAAAGACGTGCTTCTGTCACCCTGGACAGTGCATGACCATGCTGTCTTAATGGCAGATATCAGAAAGAGAATGTACAGATCAAGGATCAGTTATTCATTCCATATTGCATTTTACCTATTTGCTGTATACACTGAACAGGCATAACATTACAACCACCTGCCTAATATTGTGTTGGTCCCCCTTTTGCTGCCAAAACAGCCCTGACCCGTCCTGCACTGTGTATTCTGAGACCTTTCTATCAGAACCAGCATTAACTTCTTCAGCAATTTGATCGTCTGTTGGATCGGATCACATGGGCCAGCCTTTGCTCCCCACGTGTATCAATGAGCCTTGGCTGCCCATGACCATGTCGCTGGTTCACCACTATTCCTTCCTTGGACCACTTTTGATAGATACTGACCACTGCAGACCAGGAACACCCCACAAGAGCTGCAGTTTTGGAGATGCTCTGATCCAGTGGTCTAGCCATCACAATTTGGCCCTTCGTCAAACTCGCTCAAATCCTTACGCTTGTCCATTTTTCCTGCTTCTAACAAATCAACTTTGAGGACAAAATGTTCACTTGCTGCCGAATATATCCCACCCACTAACAGGGGCCATGATGAGGAGATCATCAGTGCTATTCACTTCACCTGGTCATAATGCTATGGCTGATCGGTGTATTTATTTGTTTCCAGTTGTCTATGGACCAAAATAAAGTTATTGTAATTGAAATGTTATAATAGTAAAAACAGTTTATAACAGAAAAACATTAGTCTTTGTATTTATGATTATAATAGTAAAATATTAGTTATTGTTTTAATATTGTTATAATAGTAAAATGTCTTTGCAATGGCTCTGCTGAAAAATGCATTTACTAAAGAATAAAAGAGAGCGCCATGATGAAGAAAGTTTCCTGACCCCTGCCCTACAGGATAAACTGAAATTCCAGTAGGATTTTTTTAAAGGAATTTATTAGGGTGATGTTAGCCAGTCATGGGCATCTGCGAGCTGAAGAGGGATGTAGAAGAGGGAAGTTAGATTTAAGCACTAGCAACTTCTCAGATTCTTCCTCTGGATTTTATTAGATTTTAGACAGAAGTAAACAAAATCCAGAATTTGAAAATGTAAATACGTGTAAATAATCAGGGTAAATAAGTTAAACCTGTGTTTTCTGTCTTGTACGACTATAGAGAAAACAAGACCTGGGCTTTTTCCCAAGCACAGATTGCCTAATAGACTGGAGATCAAACCTTCTTATATATATATATATATATATAAGAAAAACATATATATATGTACATATATAATGTACATATACATATACATATATAATGTGAAAAACATTAATGCGTAAAATATCAATCAGAAAATGAAGATAAATTATAAAATAAATTCATAAAATGATCGTGTCCCCAGGATATTTAATCCTGATCATAAACATGCAGCCACACACACACACACACACACACACACACACCAGATGCGAATTGTTAAACAGAGGAAAAGTTGCCATCTCTTTGCTGGACATTATCATGTTATTTAATAACTTTCATCGCATTCGTTTTTAGACAGAAAGTTATTGAAACTTACCCAAAATCACGGCCCAGTGTAAAATCCACATTGTTGCCTTCAGCTTGTTTGTGTTTATTGTGAAAGCTCGTGCAGCATAACTCTCAGTGCGGATGCTCTCACAGTCGAACCGCTGTGCGTGACAATCAGCTCGAGGAGAACGGTCCCGGGCCGAGCAGGGTTGCCAGATCCATGTAAATCACGTGTTGTTTTTCCGTAACAAACTGTTCCCTAACAACGATTAAAAAAAAATGGATGCAAACCTGTCCTTTGTACTGTAAGTCCATAAATGTTTAAAAGGAAGATGACTGTATGGAGATTAAGATTGTCCAGTGTTTAATCCTGAGCTCAGGTTAGGATAATGTATGAGTGAGTGTTTGCTTAGGTCCCTGCTATAAACTCAAACCTAGTGTTCCTGGATAAACTCCAGCTCCACCTTGACACTGACCAGGATAAGACACTGAAGAATCAATAAACAAATCATTTCATTGTACCACTTATCTGATCTATCATCAGGTCACGGGGAGCCTGTGCCTATCTCAGGCATCAAGGCAGGAAACACCCTGGACGGAGTGCCAACCCATCGCAGGGTACACACACAATCACACACCACGGGCAATTTAGAGACTCCAATCAGCCTAGAAGCATGTCTTTGGACTGTGGGAGGAAACCGGAGCACCCGGAGGAAACCCACCAAGCACAGGGAGAACATGCAAACTCCACACACACACACACACACACACACAGTGAGCGGGAGCAAGACTCAAACCCAGGACACTGGAGGTGTGAGGTGAAGGTGCTAACCAGTAAGCCACTGTGCCGCCTATAAACAAATCAATAAAAACAAAGTCTAAAAACATATCACAATTCCAAGGAAGTTATAAGGTTACAGTATATGGAAACAACTTTATTTGTACACTGGATACACTGAATATCTGAAGTTTATTTAGTGTAACATGTACTAGTGTCATGTTTTAAACAAAATAAGCTGTTTATAAAAAATGTTTATGCTAAATAATTGGGTTATTTATTGGGATAATAATTCTTCTTCTCCTTCTTCTTCTTCTTCTTCTTCTTCTTCATGGTTACCAGTGTCATATGATGAAAAACTCAACATCTTGATAGGTATTACTGTGATGCGATTTTAAGTTTAAATAGGATAGGATAGGATAGTTTCAATCATAACCCATTACAACATCTCTGGGAAATTAAAGTATGTTACATCACTGGTCAGCGATCATCAATCAAGGATCATAAACAACGTTTTGCAAAAGTAAGTTTAGCTAAATAACACAGAAATTATTCCCTGGCCCCACTTACCACAATAAGCAAAAAAGGCAAGGAAACATTGGTCAGAGGTTTAGATGTCCAGATGTCAGATTATTTAGTTTAAAAATGTTTATTATTTTGGTAAATAACATTGGGTTCATTCAGTTCATTATTAGCTACCATTTTCAAATAATATTAAATCTATACCACTAGTGTAAGGTGTAGTCCCGGTTATGTTAGCTTCGACTTATCTGCAACTTGCTTCAAGACAAACAATTATTGCCTACGCTTTTTGTGACAGATAAGGACCTCAGACAGACTATAGACAAACATGACTGCGCATCAACATGTGATTTTCTGTGGATGCAAATGAATATTTTCACCTGCTAAATTTGTTAGGAAGTATTACTGCAATCCAGATAAGTTGAGTTTGCACAACATGGCAACACAATAGTCATAACCCACGCCCAACATACTAAAGCATGTCAGAGGAACAAGAGCACAATGCCAAACTCAGGGAGTCGCCCTAACTCTATCAGCTACAAATGGTTCTCTGCTGAATTTGAAGGAATTCCTTTAAGAAATGATTTCAGAATTTGGGAATTTGTTTTTACAGAAAACTGTACATGGAATACAGCAGCTTTTTCTGCTAAATGTTTCTTTTGCTTTTCTGACAAAGAAGATCAGTCAGAATCCTAATTTTCACAATACATGTGTAAAGACAGGATGCTGAGATGTTTGTCATCCTCATGCCAGCTATGTTTATACCACTTTGTGTTGCTGTAACTTACATTATATAATAACTGAACTGATATGTATCTGTGCCACCTTCAGATATTTTGATAGCTTTCAGATATTCAGATTTATTCTGTGATACAACATGTGAACCTGGAAACGATGGATATTTGATTATATACATCGTGAAGTGAATCGTTTGTGAACTTCTGCCAACATCTGCTTGTTATCCATTCACATGCAATATTAACACATTAGACTGCTATTTCAGTTATTTAATAACATATGTTACTATTAATGTATAACTGATTTCATCTAACGCCTGGGTTTATTCACAGGGACAAGTGTTTTCTTCCCCCATGCATTCCTGCAAGTACTTTAAAGCAGCAGAAAGCGGTTTTGTTTACGACTTATTGTATATAAATATTTTCTCTTGAAGACAGATCCTTCCTGATGGCTTACAGACTTTTCCCCCTCATTTTTTCCCTGTTCTTTAATGTCACACAAGTTTTGTGAAGTCATGTCATGTCATTATAAATATAAGATCACTTTATAAACTCTATGAAAACAATACCTCTTATCTGATCTATCCTGATTTTCATAAATGTGTGAGAGTTTTAAATAATGCTTATGTTAGTGTATATTTTTTGGGACAGTCTATTAAAATACTCAATGCCTTGATATCATTGTATGCAAGGGAAGGGAGCTCCTTCATCTTCATCATGATTGCCACATGGTACATGAAATATTCCCGACCAATAGTAACTTATTATAGTATCTTATTTTGGCACTTTGACATACTTGCAGCATTTACTGTATATTTAGGGCTTAGTGTATTTTTTTTTTCAAGAAACCTTTATCTATACATTTTTAATACAGTATGTTTCCCTCCTATATTTCTACATTTTTAGATATCCCTCATCCTATATATCATTTTTAAAAACAAATAAACATATTTGTTCATGTCTGTTTATATATATACATATATATATGTATATATATAAATATATGATGGCTAGACTACTGGATCAGAGCATCTCCAAAACTGCAGCTCTTGTGGGGTGCAGTGGTCAGTATCTATCAAAAATGTATCCTTTAAATCCTGTAAGTCCTGTAAATTGCAAGGTGGGGCCTCCATGGGATCTGCTGCTAACATCTTGGTGCCAGATACCACAGCACACCTTCAGGGATCTAGGGGAGTCCATGCCTCAGGGTTGGTCAGGGCCCAACCCAATGTTAGGCAGTTGGTCATAATGTTATGCCTGACTGGTGTACTTCCAGCACATATGGGTGTGATGTTCTGGTGTCCACAAACTTTTGAGTGTATAATGTATAATGTTATTGCACATGTACATATCAGTTATTGCGCCTCCTGTTGGTTAAAGAAAGTACGACACATAACATAATTTGTAGAACAATTTATTTACTTATTTATTTTTAACAATTTTACAAAGTTTTCATAAAACAGACAATCTCAGTTTACAGTCTGATCTGATGTACCCAAGCAGCCACCCAAGCAGAAGCCAAACCAGGGACGATTGAAAGCAGAGATGATTGAACATGTGGAGTCAGATGTGGCTCCTACTTGATCGGAATGAAAACCTGCACCTGCACTAGCCCTTTGTGGATAAGATTCCACACCCCTGGTATATGCGGTCCTCTGTTAATAATGTGGTAGTGATATTATCAGTTACACAATGCAAAACAAAAACAACTACAGTCGGGCCTGTTGAGATGCTCTGCAGAGGTGTTTGTTAAAAAAGTCCAAAATTTTCTCCCATGAGTCTTCTTGTGCATATGAATGCAGTCTTGTCTGTCCACCCCAAAGCATGATCACTGTGAACACACACACATTATATATTGTACATATAAAGTTATTGTTATACACGCAGATTTCTTTACATGACTGTACATACCTTTCTCCTTGCCATCAACCATGAAGTTAGAGGCTCTGTGGTGTGGTGTGTAGGGCGGCTCAATCAGGTGACCTGTACCTGGATAGATGATGACCTCGAGCAAATGCCGATTCCCTGCCTTTTCAGTCATTCTTATCATCTGAGGTCAAAAGAAAGGAAGGTAAAGTTTTTGTAAAAGACTGATCACATGGCACTCATGTCCAATCAATTTTTAAAGCGATAATGCTGACTGTCAAACTAAGGGACTCGGGAACTACCATATTAGACAGGTATGATTACCCTACATAACTTCTACAGTGCATGGGTAGGCATAGAATACCCTGTGTGTGCACGCCCTTATAATAAAATGTGACAGTGATCATTTACAACAGTAATTATCATACACCTTTCATGCGATTTTGATTAATCTCAAACAAGGATCTTCTTTAAGATTTTCGGCACATCCTCATGGTTTCTCTCAACTGCTGAAGCCCTGATCCACAAAGAGGTTTCAATCAGGAGAAGGAGACAAAGTATTTCCAAAACATTAGAAGTACCATGGAACACAGGCCTTCATCATCAACTGGAGAAACTGAGGCACCACAGTGACATCAACAAGAATAAGATATTCTTTCAAAACTGACGAAAGGACAAGATGAAATCTTATCAGGAATACTGCCAAGAAACCTACTGCAGGAATATCTGGCGAGTTCTACTCACTCCCTGCTTGTAACAGCAATCTCTTGGATTCTTGGTTGTAGTAAGGCTAAACTGACACCATTTCTCACAAACATCCAAAAAACAAACAAACGAAAAACCCCATCCAAGACCACCCCAAACCATGTGGTAAAGTATGTTCTAGTCTGATGAACATTTTGGGCATGATTCTAAAACATATGTTTGCTACAAAGATGAAGCAGGTTATCACCCAAAGAAGAGCATAACTATAACGAAGCATGGTGGTGGCAGCATCTCTTCAGCTGGGACTGGGAGAAAGGCTTCAAGTGAACCATGAAAAGCAACAAATACAATCTATTTCATCTTCCAGCATGATAATGACCCAAAGCATAAATCCAAATCAACAATGAAGATGAGCCAAAATTATGTAAAGGCCCATCAGATTTAAACCCAATGAATTCCTGTGAAGGTAGCATTGTGAACAGGAGAGATCCCGTCATTGTGATAGATCTGGAGCATTTTTCACAAGGAAGAGTTGAATACAGTTGGTAGACTGTACATAAAAAGACTGTGTGCTGCTTAAACAAAGTTTTAGTTAAGGGTTGTACACACTTGCGCAACAAGACAGTTACACTATGTAGGCTTACAGGCACAGGCACTGACTATAGCCCTTGTACATTAAAAAACTCTATTTTTTGCTACTACTGCTAACAGTGTTTTAAACCGATGGTATCGTTACTCTGATCAAGTGAACCACTATGAGGATGTGTTAACTGGTAGAGACTCTAGTAGAAAGAAGTGGTCCATTTGTGAAAAGAGGAACTAGCTAACTATAGAACTAAACTATATCATATTTAATCGCTTGAAATGGAGATTTCACAATTAATTACACGTTTGATTTTTTTCAGACACTTAAAGAAGTCTGGATTTGATCTATTTACAATTTGAATACAACCAAACTTCCCCAAGCAATAAAACAAGCAACACTTTGCTTTGCTTGTATGTGACTAATGACAGGAAAACCCCAAGGTCTAAATACTGTAGCTTTCTGTAATAAAAAAAACGATGAATGATATGGCTATAGCCCTATATTGTCTGTGGTCATGCAGGTCTGTGTGAGTTTCCTTACATCTTCAGCTGACTCCAGTGAGGCCCAGTTCTGATCATCATCACCAACAATCATAAGGATAGGACATTTTATCAGGCCAACCTGTGTGCAGTACAATACGGCATAAGGAGTTAACACAAATGCAACACAAAAACTACACACACACACACACAGAGGTATTTTTTTTTTTGAATGAATCAAATTTCAACAACAGGATGAGTAAGATGCTTTCTATTTCTTTTCTTCTAAAAGCTAGAATGCTTCTGGAAAAATTTGCTTACATCCACTTTCTCAGCTGGATCTGTTGGGATGGGCAAGATGATGTCTCTCCAGATGATCTGATTGTTCTCTACACGTGCTTTATAAGCCAATCTAAAAATGATTTTTAAAATCAATAGTTACTTTCAGTCGAAATACAAAAGTAAAGCTCGAAATCATATGCAAACCTCCAACAATTCATTATATCTATCTATATCTATAACTATCACATATTTCAGATTAGTAATATCACTAGTCACCTGCAGATTAGTACAGTAATCACCTGCTATATCGCGGTTCATATATTGCGGTCTCGGTATATCACAGATTTTTATTTGGAACTTAACTAATTTTTTTTGCAGATTTTCCCGGTATATTGCGGTATCCGCAAACCTTGTAGTGAATTGTTTTTATGTTGAAATAAGGTCATTTATTAATAAAAAATATAATCATTAATTAGAAAATATAAACATTAATTAAAATAAAGTAAAATGTTAATAATATATCAAAGCGTAGTGTTGTTTAGGAAAGCGCAGTGCGGGGATGCTGAAAATTAAAATGCAGTACGGCTAGAGGAACGAGTCTGGCCAATCAGAATGCCCCATTCGTTTAATCACGGTTGTGATTGGCTGCTGGCTATGCGTGCAGTTGGGGAAAGGGAAGCAGAATTCTCCAGCATCCCAGTTCTTGGCGTGTCACTGTCCCGAGTGTTTCGCTTTTTGTTTCTGTGTACACTGTATTTTTACGGTTTTTCTGCATTCCCTGTTATGTCGCCCAAACACTCTGCACCTTCTAAGGCTTCTGGCAAGAAACATACATACATACATACATACATACATACATACAGTACTCACTATATATGTGATACTTTTACGAATTTACCCAAAATTCATCTCGCTATATGCTTGCAAATGTTTAAACAATAAAAAGATAGCATTTGGGGGTGGCGTCCGTGTATCGTGGATTTTTGTTTATATGATAAACAGGGGATTACTGTGATATCACACCAGTGGGTCTATGAAAGCTATAAGATAGAAAGAAGGTCTGAGTGAAGCCATGTGTGTGTGTTCACTCTGCTTTAATAACAGAAGATTTGTGATAAGGTTTGCGATGAATATTTGTCATATTTATTCTCAGTTTTCATAATGTACCAACGTTATTGTAAAATTCAAACAATAAACTCTCAAACATGGAACGATATCTTTGCTTTAAAGGTTGCCTTTAGCTGATAAAGGTGTATATTTAGGTGAAGTTAGTAAACTACATATATGGCCCCCCAGTGGTCCAGCGACATGATCCCGCGCTCTCATTGCTGCGGCCCGGGTTCGATTCCCAGGGCGCCATCCCGGCTGCTGAAGAGTTGACTCTCAGTGCCAGTACCAAGCCTGGATAAAAATGGGAGGGTTATGACAGGAAGGGCATCTGGTGTAAAAACCTGTCCCAAATTGATCCGGTACAAAAACAGTGGACCCTGCTAGTGTGCGGGACAAACGCTAAGAAAAAAAAAGTAAGCTACATATATCTCTTTGCCTCCCTTCCTCTTTGTTTATATTTTGTAGCAAAGTCTTGAGTGAACAGCTGTGAGTGCAGCGAATAAATGAAGCAGTTGGCTGAAAAGTATAATTTCTCCTGTTATCAGAAACACATGGGATGCAGATGTCACTGGTGCATGATGGTGTATTATGGTAATGTTGTAATGTTGTCTAATGACTGAATAAATGTTCCCAACTATTTGTATATTATTATCATGTATTTTCATATTTTGGTAACCAAAATAATAATCAATTTAAGCAAATGAGCTAATATTAGTGAGGGTAGGAAAAGTGCACTGAAATGCTGGAGCAGCACATATAATTCCTGTGTACATACGTGTTTAACCCTTTGTAGACTTCAGACAAAGAACTGTGTACAGGTGTGGCGTGACTGCAGCTGATGCATACACAACACCGGGGCTGCAACAAAATCACGTACGAGAGTGTTAACAATCTGTATTGAACCGATAGAATACAGATAGCAAGAAAGAAATGGATCATGTATAAATCTCATGTACAATCAATGTCACAAAAACATGATCATCATTGATCTTGATGTGCTTGCTTTGCTTTTGCTCTAGTATAATCATTGCTCCAGACCTCTGAAGGTGTGCTGTGGTATCTGAAACCAAGATGTTAGCAGCAAGTCTTGTAAATTTACAGTTGGGTCTTCTGGGATTGGACTTGCTTGTTCAATCGATTGGAATTGCTTGTTCAATTGAGCGTTTTTTGGTGATTGAGCCAAAAACGCTCAATCACCTTGAGCTTCTCAAAACATTCCAGACTAATTTTTACAGTGTGTAAGAGGCCACAGATATTAGGGAATACCATTGTCATGAACGGTATCATGAAGTGGTGTACCTGGTCAACAACAAGGCTAGGTGTCATGTGTCAAAGTAATGTGTCTACATGAATGCCAGGAACAAAGTTTCATTGCCAAGAGCATCACAATGCCACCAACAGCTTGCCTTCTTCCTATAGTACATCCTGGTGCCATCTTTTCCCCATGTAAGATACGTGCACACAGCCACCAGTCCACATGATGTAAATGAAAGCATTATTCATCCGACTAGGCCACCTTCTTCCATTGCCTCATGGTCCAGTTCTAATACTCACATGCCAACTATAGGTGATTTTGGTGAACAGGGGTCAGCATTAGGACTCTTACTTGCACCATACACGGCAAACTGTGATGCAGACTTTGTCTTCTGAAACCTTTCTTTTATAGCCAGCATTAACTTCTTCAGCAATTTGTGCTACAGTAGCTCTTCTGTGGGATTGGACCAGATAGACTAGCGTTCACTGTCCAGACACATCAATGAGGCACCCAGGATTGTGGCACTGGTTCACTGGCTATCATTCCTTGGACCATTTTTGGTAGGTACTAACCACTGCTTATCGAGAACACCCCACAAGACGTGCTGTTTCGGTGATGCTCTGATCAATTTAGCCCCATTGATCCTAGCACTTGCCCAATTTTCTTGCTTCTAATTACTCCCTAAAATATCCCACCACTTGACATGTGCCATTGTAAAGAGATAATCAATGTTATAATCAATATTTGGTTGCCCATCCCTGTGGAAAGTCTAAAAGCATATCACTAATAATCATTTTATTTGTTTGTATGTAGAATTGTAAATCACCTTAATGACAGAAGAGTTGGCAGCCATAGATAGAACAACAGAACCGCCGAAAGAGAGGCCCAACAGAGCAATTCTGTCCCTTATGACCATGGGATGCTCCTGTAAGATCTGATACGCTACCTATAAAACAGATAGAAAAACATCCATGTCATTTATGTTCATGAGGTGGTGAGCTCTTGAGAATGTAGGTTCTCTCGTCAGGGAAAGCTTTCTCACAAAATGCCTTTTTAGTCAAAATGTTGAATAAAAATATACTGAAATATATATATATATATTGAAATTATATTGGCAACAAACAAAAATGTGCAGATATGTTGTGGCAGATATAAACACATGCACACAGAAAATAGTAGGTAGTTACAGTAGGCAAAAGTCACTGGACTGGACTTTGCCCCCGGTTTTACTAACATTGTGCAACTCTTTCATGCTGCATGGTCTATGAATGACTAAGGCTGGCTACACACTAGACGATTTTCAAATCTTCAACACGGGAGGCTACAAACATGAGGACAATTTTAACCGATTTTTAACATTATAATCCTCTGAATGCACACCCTAGACGATTCGACTAGACTGCACGATCACACACCTGCCGTTTGTAGTAACGATTTCATGCTGCCCATTTCACAGACACTAGATTTTATAGGAACTCGAGTGATCAAACACGGCTCTAGATGAAGAACAAATATAGAATTTTGCAGCAAAAAAGAAAATATGAAAATATGGGTGAACTCCTTGCTGAGAAGATGGTATAGGTGCTCCATTTGGCTTGAGTTGTGTTGTAATGCACTGCTATGTTTGTTGAGCTGTAAAAGTACACAGCATCCTGTGCGTGCTGCTTCCCGGCTGTCAGAGTCTCCCTGATCAGGAATCGTAAATATCAAACGTGATCAGGAGCAATAAAGTAATCATAATGACACCATTTACCTAAAACAATCAGTTGCAATAAGCCTTGAATCTGGCCATGTCCCCACAATCACTGGAGGGAGCAAATCAGACCCAAAATCGGGCATATAACGGTCTAGTGTATAACCAGCGTAATATTCAAAATTGGACACCTGATTTATTTCCATAGGAGAAGTCCATTTTCTTAACAGATTAATGTGTTGATTTACACTCTTTCGTAGAAGATTTTGGTTTTCTTTCAACAGGAACAACTAGACTGAAATAGGTGAACATATTTCGCACACCCTAAGCATGATAATAAAGCTTCCTGTGCACCTTTCAGGCTTGAATGTATGTACGTGCAAACAATGAAATCATAAGAAGCTTTGGGTTGAGTTACCTCAAAGTAATTACCATCAACTTTTTTGACTTCCTCTAGAAACAGATACTCTAAGGCAAAAGCAGCAAAGCCATGTGAAGCCAGTAGGACAGCTCGATACTCCACCAGGCCACCACCTCCTCCCCACATGTCCAACACACATGGAAACGGGCCAGGACCTGGAAAAACATGAAGAGCATGTTAGTTATAAGTGGTTATTATTACTATAATAATAATAATAATAATAATAATAATAATAATTATTATTATTATTATTATTATTATTATTATTATTATTATTATTATATAATATATAATATTATTATTGATAGTAATAGTAGTAGCAGTAGTGATAGTTAATCTTCATCATTTCCTTTCAGTACTGAATATGCTTTTTAATTTTGCCCAGGCTACAGTGTAAAAAAAATCCTAATTTTACAGAAAATAACTCTAATTTTTTTTACAATAGTTTCCCGTTATTTAAAATTATATTTAAAAAGGAAACATCTGTAAAATTACAGTGTTTTTCTGTAAAATATTTAAGAAAAATGTATGTAAAATGATTGTTTTTGCACTTTATTTGAATGAACGTATTTTACTTAAATTTTACGGTTTTTGTTTGGCAGCCACTGCTGCCAGTGACTTGACCGTTTTTTTACGAGATTTTTTTTTACAGTGTCTATATATAGATCATATTGAGTAGGGGCAAGTTAGTAGCTCCAGTGTCTCTGAGCTCCAGGTATTGGGTGTGTAAAGTTTTGCATGCGTGTCCTGCCAGTTCATAGGTCTCCTCCGGGTGCTTAGGTTTTACATTTACTCACATGGTTAATGATCCAAAGCAACATACATTTAAAACTGAGCAGGTAACAGTGGAAGATGGTGATACTGAGATCTCACAAGGTAACTTCTACTCAGTGCTCAGTGTTTGTGAGTTGTATACCTGGAGGGAAGAAAAAAGTTCCCTGGACTCCTTTCTCACGTACATCGATCCTCTGCACACCAGGAGCCATGTACCACCTTTCTATGATGACGGTCACTAACGGTCTGAGTTGGTTAAAACCTTGAGCGATGTGTCCATTATACACAGAAATGTGGAATATCATTGGTGAGAGGACATCTCGCTTTCGCAACCTAAATAAACAGATTGAGACTGATTACACGAGTGCACACAAATAAAAAACTGTTTAAATAAACATTACATGAAATGGCTCATTCTTTAGAAATCTTTAGCATCCTGGTTGATGATGACCCCAGTCATGCAAACAAATAAATACATAAATGCCTATAAGAGCACAAAATGTTTTTTGATCATCCCAGTCTCTGCATTAGGACCAGTGGACAAAATTGGAGACAGTGAACAAATACAAAGGAGCATGAAAAGTTCTAAAACAAGACTTGTTTTAGTTGGCAAGGTTGTGTTTTGTATTAAAAAAAGCACAACTCTGTGAAAATAATTTTCATATTTGAGCATTAAATGTGCACATAAATTATAACTGCAGTATATTTGTGTTTTTAATTTGCACAAAAATTTACTTGATTAAATGCTGTAACTTACCTTAGTCCCGTTCGGCTACCTGGTACTGGCCTCAGGCTCCACATCAGGGCCATGGGCTCCACACCTGTATACGTGCCTCCCACACTGGAGTCCTTTGCCACTGTGTGCACACAAATTCACATATAACAATCTGTAAAGGCTGAATTATATGAAATTTGAGTTGCTGACCCCTATTCGGGGTCTCCACAGCAGATCATTTGGTCCTCATGTTTCAATTTGGCACAGGTTTTACGCCTGATGCCCTTCCTGACACAACCCTCCTATATAATCTGGGCTTGGGACCGGCACTAAGACTTAACTCTTCAGTGGCCGAGTTAGCTCACTGCCCAGGAATTGAACCCGGGCCACGGCAATGAAAACGCGGGATCCTGTCTCTGGACTAAATCGTGCACTGTTTTGGTATCAAAGTTTTGCTTGCATGTTCTGTTTGCTCCTACTTTAACCTCAGTGAACCTACATACTATGACATCTCGTTTTGGTCATTCTACCCACGAGGGTTTCAGGATTCTTCCACCACAAGCTAAACTAACATTACGGCTCCATTTGGGTCTCGTTTTATGGTACTAGATATGGATAAAAAGGTTTCAATACTTTTTAAAATACTATAAGTAATATACTGATGTGTATTGAATATGTATTCACTGCTGTTAGTTAAGAGTACTTGATCCCACTCCTCCAATATAAGGCTTCTGTGAGAATTTTAATGTTTTGTATTGTTCATCACAGTGTCTCATATGCTACTCCATTACAGTTATTAGTGTGTATTTTAGCTGTAATGACACTCATTTGTAGTTTGACTAAATGCTTATTGACCAGAACAAAACCAGCTACTTTATCCACCTATCATGCTGAATTTACAGCTTCCTCTCTATTTGAAAAGGACTTCTGTTTAATGTGCATTATTGTTGAAACCATGAGTAGCTATACTCACAGTGATTGCAAGTTGCTCTGTTAAATAAACAGGTCCAAAGGTAAAGTTATATCTATATCTCCCAGCTCTAACTCTATATAAGCACATTAAAATGTGAGTCTGCACATATGCTTACAATCTTCTGAGTTTTCTAAAACCCTGTTGAACCCAGTTCTGAATGGATTACATTTATACTGGAAGGTGGGGTAATGTAATTATTATGAAATAAAACAATCTGTGAGAATAATCTGATTCTGTGAGAATTTTACAGACTGTGACTACAGGCATCTGGAAAGTTTACACACTGCTGTTTACCTTCTATAAAATGACCTACAGGAATAACCCCTATGCCACGGACGCACCAACCACAGCCACTCAGCCACGCCCCTAATCACCAGAGTTATAGCACTGACACCTGCACCCAATCACCAGTACTCTATAATACACCTCCACTCCACTAACTCACCGGCTGTTATTATGGTTGCTACCTTAATGTCTTCTCTTCCTGACTGTGTCGTTTCTAAGTTTGCCTTCGTTCATCCCGCCAAGCTCGTCCCCAGCGACCTCTATACGTTTGTCCTCCAATGCGGGTTACAGATAAGACTACTTTCTGTTTTCTCTTCTATAACATCGCCTTATCTCTGCTCGTGCTATTTAAATAATGAAAACTGTATTTACTTGTTCTGCATGTGTTTCTGCATATTTGTGTGTGTGGTATGTGTGTATACATATATCTATACACACAAAAACTCACTGTTAAAGGATCTGTTGTCAAAAAGGTTTTCACACTTCTTTTTAATTACACTCCAAAAAGCTCTTTTTTAAATATATGATACAAGTTTAAAATGCTGAACAATAAAATGCAGATGCCAAGGATATTTCAGAAAAGTGATGCATGCAACCAATCCCTTATCACCACTTTTTTTCCACAACCAATCACTGATCATAACCGTTTCCCAACGACCAGTTACTGATTACCATGTTTCACAATGACCAGTTACTGATTATAATTTCACAATGACCAATTACTTTTCCCAATGACTAATTACTGCTGATTATCATTGTTTGGCTCATGCATCTCTTGTTTTAAAGTGGCTTTTTGGAGATATGTAGGAGTAATAAAAGCAAGTAGCCCTTTCCTTCATGACTTCTCAACATTCACAACTATTAAAGCTTCTGTCCGTCTGCATTCATGACGGAAACTGTTTATTGTTTTGCAAAAGTTTAAAAAATTAAATTATGATCTCATCTGACTTATATTATGCATTATATAATGCATTCCATTATATTCTAAGTGATAATCTTCCTTTTTTCATGTACCCATACTCTGTGCCAGTGGTCATGATGAATAAATAAACATGGATAGAGATGTATCTTGAGACGTCTAGGGCTCATTCTATAATTACGGGTACATTTCAGGTCAACCAAAAAGTGAATAAATCAGTATTGTTTTTTGATAAATAAACTAGATGTTTCTGTAATATATCCCCCTAATGTGCTAAAATAAATAATTAAGCTTAAGCTCTAGTGACAAGTTTTTTAGTCCATTCTCCATTGGTTTTGAGATTTTCTGTCTAAGTGATCTGAAAATATGAATTTTTAACCTTGTAATGGACATTCTGTGGGATGTTATCGTGACAGATAAATATTGTTTTCAACATAAATTCGCATAACGTTGAATTTAGAGATATTCATCATGCATCAGACTTCCCTCTCCAAACATACCCCCCATCTTTTTTGTTAGTATAGCCAACAGTTAAAAGATTTATGGTGCAAAAACCACATATAACACAGCATTGTTTGCAAAATAAATGATGTGATCTATTTACTTTTTGTATTAAATGAAGAAGAAATATGGTCCAATATAAAATTCATCATTGCTTTAAGTAAGTAGTAGTAAAATTGATCAATACAGCCCATGTACATGACATGTACCCCTAATTATAGAATGAGCCCTATAGACTTTCCCCTGTTTACTTTAGCTACTTTCTTCTGAAGGCAATACTGGAGACCACAACAGGCTCTTATAATAAAGCCAAAATAGCTTGCATTTTGGTGTGACAGCCATGTGTACATTATGAAGATGTCCTCAACAGAAAAGTGTGTGTGTGTGTGTGTGTTGAGATCAGGAAAAAAGTTTGTACCCGATACACTGCCATGCTCGTCGCTCACATAATGTCCGAATGCTTCCCACATGTCCATGTCCTCTGAATGATGCAGAGAGTGAAGGGTCACCTCCTGCATCGGGTTCAAATTTGTCACGACGATCCGTAGTTTTTCGTCCACGAGTCCCCGAGTGGGCTCAACCGAGAGTAAAGGACGCGGGCAGCCGGCCACCATCCGGATCGGAGCCCTGACCAGAGGAGAAAAAAGAAAACAACACGGAAGCACGCCATTAATGATTGCGTATAGTCTAACAGAAGCTCTTACTACTGTAAACCTGAAGAACTTTACCTGTTTGCAGGTAACATCTTGTTTATAATGCTCGCGCCACAAGCCTTTGCAAATACATGAAAAGACTTCCGGCTACACACAATACTGTTGAACCTGAGAATGCGGAAATGACGCGTGCTGTGGAGCAAAGCAAGAGTTCAGGCACTGAACCCACAGATTTAAGGAAAATAATGCATTTTCTCCCCACATTATAACGCATTAGCTGATCTCGCATTTATCCAGTCGGTAGTGGTGTTTTATGTAGCCAGCTTTATCTTTAACACCACTGATGTTGGACGAGAAGGTCTGGCTCACAGTCTCAGCTCCAATTCATCCCAAAGGTGTTCTATCAGGTTGAGGTCAGGACTCTGTGCAGGCCAGTCAAGTTCCTCCGCACCAAACTCACTCATTACTTTGTGCACTGGTGTGCAGTCATGTTGGAACAGGAAGGGGTCATCCCCAAACTGTTCCCACAAAGTTGGGAGCATGAAATTGTCCAAAATGTCTTGGTAGGCTGAAGCATTAAGAGTTCCTTTCACTGGAACTAAGGGGCCAAGCCCAACTCCTTTGAGGTGTCCCAAAACTTTTGGCAATATAGTGTAGCTTAACTAGATAATATGGTGAGCATGAATTCAGCAAGGTTGTTCCATGGTTAATTCAGCCGATACACACATGGTTTGTTAGAAAGGGCGTCAGTGACGGGTGATAAGATCAGCAGCATAAACCTTGGATGCATTATAACCTTCATGATGGCAGGATTTATTTACTGCAGGACTGTTAGACTGTATTAGTTTAAGCATGATGTACCTAATAAATAGGCAGCTGCTTATATGCTTCATAGAAATACTAACACTGTAAATTGTAAATCTCTTCTTGTAGAAGAGGTCGAAAGGGTCTCTATGAAGAAGGAAAACCTTCTCTGCCATCTGTCTGGATATATTATATAATAAAATATTTTGTTTATTTGAGATATTTTGCAAATATATTGACAACTTTCTTGGGTTAAATTGAGCATTCATTGATATTCACATGTTTTTGCATGCTTATGTGAATGTTGTACATTAGATAACATTAGGAGGTTATTATGACCATAGACCCACCAGAAAAAGATTAATGCATACATGCTGTAAATGTATTCTTGAGCAAGCTCCATTTCCTCACAAATTAACACAGAATAAATGAATAATGCTGTCTCTCCATCACTCCCCAGAACTGCTACTATAAATGTAGTCAGCACATTGTGTTAATATGTACCGAGAATTGAATCCCAACAAGTTGATTTGTGAATGTTTTTGTTTGTTTGTTTGTGTTTATCCATAAACAGATTCACAGCCTAGTCTCTTACCTTTTTTAATTGAAATAAGTGATGTACCCACTTTCCTCTTTGTCAATGTTTTCATTTTATTTTTTTTTTGTATTTATTTATCAGTTTCATCCCTCTTTCTGTTATATTCTTGTCGTAAAGTTCTTGCATGAAATAAAGGTAGTGTGAATAATCTTAATGAAAAGATCATTTTGATAATCGCAAGATTTCCTTGACAACAGACAGATCAATACAAATGACTTCGGGTTGACTCTCAGAGGTTAGTTCAAGAGTCCATCCTCAGTGGTTAGTTGAGCCCGAGTACACTGCGTCACCGAAAAGAACTGAAAGTATTGGGCATTTCAAGTCAAGTCAAGGAGCATCTATTGTCATATTGTCATTTTAATATATACAGCTAGTACAGTAAAATGAAACAACATTCCTCCAGGATCATAGTGCTACATAAAACACAGAACTACAGGAGACAACACAGAACTACAGGAGACAACACAGAATGATGTACACTACACGGTAAGTGTAATTCTAGTCAAATTGAAATATATATAAAGAAATAAACAAATTCTGAATACATCTATCTAATCTTTACATGATATATTTTGTTTTTGTTTATTATTCAAATTAACCTTTCTCCATTATACATTGTGTGTAACACTTTCATAAGCAATAATGAGTAATCTTCTTTCCCCTTCAGGGGTGGCCACAGCGAATCATCTCTCTCCACCTATCCCTATCTTCTGCATCCTCAACACTTGCACCCACTAGCTTCATATCCTCATTTATTACATCCATATACCTCCTCTTTGGCCTTCCTCTTTGCCTCCTGCCTGGCAGCTCCATGTCCAACATTCTCCTACCAATATACTCACTCTCCCTCCTCTGAACATGTCTAAACCATCTTAATCTGTCCTCCCTAACCTTGTCCCCCAGACGTCCAACATGAGCCGTCCCTCTGATGTACTCGTTCCTAATCCTGTCCAACCTTGTCACTCCCAAAGAGAACCTCACAATAATGAGTAATAATAAGTCATAATGTGTAATTAAAAGTAAGTAATGAGTAATAAGTCATAATGTGTAATTAAAAGTAAATAATGAGTAATAATAAGTCATAATGTGTAATAAAGAGTAAATAATTTTTTTTATATAGCTTGTTTCATCATGGTTAAATCATTTAAAATATAACTGAAATTGTTTTACGTTGTAAAGCAGAAGAAAAAAAAAGTAATAGAGTAATAGAAAAGGTTTTAAAAAGCCAAATATAATATTGTAATAATTAATAGCAGTGACAAAGAGTAATGAACATATTTTTGCAATGTATCCAATAACAAACATAAAAATAAATAAAAGGTTTAATATATTATTATAGATAATCTAGTATTAAGTAAGTAATGAGTGTTATTCATGTGTTTGGGTCAGCATGTCCACTACACCCGCAGAATTCACCCTGTTGAATTTACAATAAAGCTCTGGGGTTGTTAATGTACTGGTTGAAAATGTTTTTTCAGTAACTCCCTCTGCTCAAGGTCACAGAGGATATGCAGCTTTTCTCAGAAACACCCGACTCATATACTTTTTATAGAGGCTTTTCACATTGTTTTGATGGAAAATGGTATGAAACATGATTGTTTATAATAACATTTATATTTTAATGAAAAGTATTTTTAAGTCAAAAACATGGGAAAAAAAAGAAATGTAATTTTAGCAAATTTGCTTAACAAATACCAATGTGCTTACACAAATGTATGCTTAAGCTGCTGAAGGCACTAAGGCCTGAAGGCACTAAGAAGAGACTTCAGAGATGCCGTTTTTCATGCAAAACCTTCGCCTTCATGCATGTCAAACCTTTAATAAATATGGGAACACTTGGAAGAAGGCAGAAGAATTCAGTGATGGACCCCAGCCAAAGGTCATGGGGTTGTGGTGCATCACAGGGCACTTTTACACTAAATTCTTCAGAGAGTGAGCAGACAAGTTAGCTTTTGGCTGTGAGCAATCTTAGTAGCTATGAGAGTATATGTTGGATATCCGGAAACACATATCCATTAAAAATCCCCGCTGTATCACAACCTATGGCCTGGAACCAACCAGTAACTCCCCAGTGACTCAAATGCGGCTGGCTCTTGTAGAATTTAGAAGGAAAATCGTCAACGTACTGTTTGAACTCGTTATGACTCATGACAATGCCACAGTGGTGTGGCACAAAGATCACATCAGTGTTTTACCATTAATAATTGCAGGATTACATAATAGCAGTATGTAAAAAAAACAGATACAAAAACAGATAAACTTGCAAGTTGCAACAGTTGATGTGTTTCTTCTTTTTTATTTAAAATTAACTGAAACCAAAGACATCAACCTAAAATTAACCAAATTCTTGCCTCATGATAAAGTTCTTAGAACACACACACACACACACACACACTCACTCACACACATTGTGATCTCCAAAGATCTTTTGACCGGTTTTACCCTTTTGATAAGCTGATAAATTTCTCATGAATTTCCAGAAAATTTTTTCCTGTTTTCATACTAACCTAGGCCCAAACCTAGATAAGTAATGCTTGAAGTTCTGGTCCATATTGTGTCTGGTCAAGAGTGTGGTCTGAGTTGATGAAGTATCTATGAAGCTACATTTTGACTTGTTCAACTGAAGACATTCATTTTCAGTAAATTGAAAATTAAGAAGCTCTCTTAACTCTGATTTACAGGATGTGGAAAATAAATGCAGGACTTCCTTCAGAGGCAGTTGGTGGTTGTTAGCAGGCAAGACCAGTAAGACCAGTCAGTCAATCAACGTTACTTTGCCAAGAGAGCTGAAAAAGAACTGATTTTACTCCATGACTTTTGAATTAAATCAGTCTTTGGCCTCCTGTTCTGAATCAAAAATCCTGAAGCAGTCTCTCCTCATAAGTAAGCAACAAATATCAGTAGAGTCTGCCATGTTGTATCAGTGTTTACGGTTAGAATCCTGTCAGCCATGTTCATTACTGTTTCAGTGACTGGCAGAAGCTGTACTTCTGGTTTGGGCAAAATGCATTTAAAAAGAGCATGCACTCTTAAAAATAAAGGTACAAGGAAGAGACAATAATGCGTTTTCACAGTGATGCCATAGAAGAACCATCTTTGGTTCTGCAAAGAACTTGGTTCTTAAAAGAACCTCCTTTTCTTAGTGCCATAAAGAAACTTTTTTTTAATTTAAGGAACGTTTTGTGCAATGGAAACATTTTGTTGATGTCAAATTGCAACATACACCCTGACAAAGAACAGTTTTTTTTTTTTTTTTTTTTTTTTTACCATTTATTTATTTAGTTTTAAACATTAATGTTTTTTTAAGCAATATATTTGTTGCAATGGAACTTAAAATCCATTTAAGTTCACAAGCTCGATAGGGCACGATATGGTAAAGAAGGAACAGTAAATGTTTACAGCGTTTATCCACCATTATCCACTCACAGAAGTCTCTATTCACAATGAATATACTGTTACTGCTTCACTAATCCATGGACTAAGTAAAACTAGAATGTTGCATTTCCAGAAGAAAATGCGAGTGATTGTGAATATGTTGCTTAAACTATTGCAAGACATGCTCAAATAATATATAAAAGCTAAAGTCACAGTTTAAAAGGTTTAAGGTAGTTTATGTGTAGAGTAAGAATTCAAGCTGTAGGAACACTTTAAAGATGATGCGTCCTTAAAAAACCCTCTTCCCTCACTCTAGCTGACGTCACACACACACACACACACACACAGTAGCGGTCTGAAGTCCGTGAAAAATACATTTAAACGTTTATTAGACGTAATAGCACACCTAAGCAGCATTTTAGCGTTGAAAGCATGTTTCTAGCTATTACCGTTTAAGACATATGTTGCTTAAACTATTGCAAGAACTATTGCAAGAATATATAAATACAACTCGAACCCGGGTCTCCCTCATCGGAAGCGGGTGCGCTTCCAAATAATTACCAAGTAATAGCACACTTAAGCACAATATGAGCAACATTTTAGCGTTGGAACTATCTATCTATCTATCTATCTATCTATCTATCTATCTATCTATCTATCTATATATATATATATATATATATATATATATATATATATATATATATATATATATATATATATATATATACACACACACACACACACACACACACACACACACACATATGTATATATATATATGTATATATATATATATATATATATATATATATATTATATGTTGCTTAAACTACTGCGAGAAATTCTGAAATAATATAAACACAACTCCGAGCGGGTCTCGAACCCGGGTCTCCATAATAATAATAATAAATAGTGACGATAACAAGAGTGCGATTGCTTACGCAATCAGACTAATGACAGTCTAAACACAGTTTTTGGGAGGTGTTAGCAACAAATGCATTGACAAAAAAAGAATTAAGAAAAACCCTTTTAAGTGCTAGTTTAAGTCATTCAGAAAGAGGTACTTGAGGTAACAGAGACAGTAACAGAGACAGGGTAATGATTTTGCTACAATAAGCAATAAGTACAATAGGCAATAAGTACAATAAGCAATAAGGCATTTATACTTATTTACAGTTGTGTTGAAACCTTATCGTCAAAACACAAAAACTTTTTAAGTGCTAGTTTTAGTTTAAAAAGGTTTAGGTATAGATACACTTACATATACATGGTTTAAAGGCAGCCAGTGACTCAGCTGTTTGGGAATCTAGGGGAAGTTCAATCCACTACCTAAGTGCCAAATCTGATGGCAGTGACATGAAACCAGTGGGGTGGGGTGGGAGGATTTAGGAAGGTTGTACATTCTGTCATGCAGCTATGTTCTGGTTCAGTTACAATGGTTGAATGTCACTCAGAGGTAGATCTGCCAGCAGTGAGCTGCAGTAGTACAATCTTAAAATAAAACATACAAGTAAACAACCACCTGATTGGCCTGTGTGGATAAAAATGGCAACAAATTTCTGATATTATAAAGGAGAAATTAACATGAGCCTGACAGATTAGCAGTGTGTGAAGAAAAAGACAGCTCGTGGTTGCCCTCAGGTTGTTTGAAATGGCCAATTGTGAGAACCAGGGATATCACAAAATCATGATAAGAAGATGAATTTCCTGGAATGAACAGTAGCTAGGATTACGTTTCAGCTGCCATTCAGGATGAGATGCCTGCCAAATATGAATGGAAACATTAGTTTTTGAGAGAGAGAATGAATTGTCATCTGCATAGCAGTGGTATGAAGTCCCACGTGGAATCTGGGACTAAACCACACAAGCAGCATGAATCTACAGGCCCAGGGGTTACCAGCGTGAATAAGCAATAAGAGTAGTTGTAAATAACTCAGGGATTTTAACCAGTGAATTGATATACAATAGATTGATTATTTTAACTTCTGACACAAAAGAAGAGCAATAACATGGTGTTTATTTACTGCTTTTCTATTTTAGAAAATGTTATAGCAGTGTGAATGGCTCACTTTCAAGTCTGAGTGAGTGCAGCAATTCCTGCTGCTTTATAAACAGCACAGATATCAAGAGACATGAGATTGAATGTTGGTGCACAGAAGTGCCAAGAAAAATGTGGGGGAAAAAAAGGAAAGCAGTGACATTTTTATATTGCATTACACATTTTTCACTTCTGTGATAGCATTTCACTCTGGCAACTTTCTTGTCCTTCAAAAAAAAAAAAAAAAACCTAAACCTAAAAATGACCCATGTTTTCAACATCTAAAAATGACCCATACCAGTCACCCACATCCGTTGCATGATCTAATGATTTATTTATGTGGTTAAGTACAAGAATAGTCTTAGAATGAGTCCCACACGATACATAGAAATTCACTTATAAGAAAAAAAAAAGCCACAACACACTTATTATATATTTATATTTAGTAGGGTCACAACACATAAAATATAACACAGTGGCCAGTGTACCAGACATTTGGGATTGGACACATAAAATGATGGAATAAAAATCAACATTTTCATTATTGACAGTTTAATCAGTAAAAAAAAGCTACATGTATCTGTTAATATTTTATTTTAAATAAATAAAACACATGATCCGTACATAAAGCGCCATAAAATATCAACAATGTGTCATGAATATGAAAGACATACAATAATTAATTATTATTTAATTATGTTTATTGCAAGCATGCCATTTTGATATATGATGAATATAATGAATGAATATATAATGAATAATGCCATTGTCCAGATATGAGTTATGTTCCATTCAACTTCCATTCAACATTTTAAGCAGAAAGAGGAGAATCTGTATTCATGCTCTCAGAAGAAACTTTAAAAATAGTGATTGGAGATTGGCTTGAATCTGGAGGACAGCTGATCATGGTGGGGTTTATTAAAGGCTGATCTGAGCCTTGTGCCAGGACCGTCATATCTACAGGATTGCCACCAGCTCTACGTGGCCTTGACCTAAGAGAGTAAGAGAGAGTAACAGAGACAGGGGAATGAGTTTGCTAATGTACAATAAGCAGTACGGCATTTATGTTGATTTACAATTGTATTGAAACCTTACCGTCGACGCAATAAAAGGATTGCTACTGCTGCTGCCACACCAAGAATTACAATCACTATGATCCCTCCAGCGACTGTAGCTAAACATCAACAAAACAGAGAGAAATTACTAGAGTGACACAGGGAAAGAGAAAGATCTGAAAATCTATTGGGAGGTGAAAAATGCATGAAAAATGAAAGATAATTTAAGAGTGAAAGAATAAGAAAGATAAGAAAGACAAATTCTTACAAATAAATTCTTGTTTGTCTTTGGTTGGCTCTTGCTCTAAAACACACAAATATAAAGAGAGAGAGAGAGAGAGGTTGTAAAATGGTGTCTGCTGGTCTGAGTGAAAAAGCAAAGAGAAGCACAAGCACATCTGTCTAAAAGCTAAAGTAACTATCACAAGAACAATCACATATAACAATCAAACCACAGAACAACTGCAGGAGTCGATGCTGATCCGATCCGATCCGATGTGACAGAAGACAGAGTTTAAAGTGCTGCTTTAATTGACTTCAAACTTTAAAACCCATCACTATTTATTTTTTTTTGGAATAAAATGAATAAAAGCCTTCGCAGTTAGGTTTTCATTTAGCTGAACTAAACTGAAAGCCAGACAAATGAAAAAAAAGCAAGGCAGCGCCCTGAATACCAATTGTTCTTCCTCTGGCATTGTTCATCCTAAAAATACCTGTGAGGTAGGTTTGCACTATCCAGTGCAGTAATACATAAAACACTTTTTTTTTTTTTTTACCAGAGGCCAAAAACTGTTCATGTTTAGCATTGACTGTCTTTATCATCTCACAATCTACAGTAGTGGTTAAAACTCATATAAAAGTAGACACTCAGGGACCTTAAGACTTTTTCATAGAAATGATGGTTTCACATATATCTTCAAAGTAAATGATAATATCAAACCCATTTCTACTCTCTGTCATGCGCTTGATCATAAACGTGTAAAATTTAAAGCAGTCAACTTCAACCACATTTCTGTGAAAGGTTATCTTAACAGAGGTAAAATGTCTCACTCTGACTCATTTTGTATCAGACTTGTGGTGATAAACTGATTCACTTTTTCCTATAAGTCCATTTCCATTCCTTGGGCAAAATGTACAAGTAATAGTGGTTAAGATAAAGATAAGATTTCTCTTAGTTGATCAGATCTCTGTGCATCAGTAAAAAAAAAAAAAAACAACCCTAAGAACACTGCTGACCATATATGGTTTGGTTTATGGTTCATTCTTGGCACATTGGAGACAGTGACATGGTAGTGTGTGTTGCTAAACTTATTAATCAAAAATAAAAATGAAGTACTGTAACAATTAAAAAGCAAAACTGAAGGAAAATGAAAACAACATCAAGGCAATAAAGTTGTCACAGTAGAACTCAAAAGACATGAATATCCGTTTTAGCATGATGTAATTATACCCGATGAATAATTACATCAAATTGAAGTAATTTAAACGTTACAGTTAAAAATACTACTACTACTAATACTACTAATAATAATGCATTGAATATGATTCTGTAGATCAACTCTTGGTCAAAATAGGGCAGGGGTTGAACTTCAAGCAGCGCAGTGCATGGAAGGCAGAAGTATCACTTCAACTACTACAATTCTCAAAGAACACTGAAAACTACAAGACCCAGCACTCATCTGATCACACATCTGAATCCAGTCAAACACAATCACAGTATATAAAGACTCGTAGTTCACACACTCACTGTGACGTACACTAACAGTCAAAAGTTTGGACACACCTTCTAATTCAATGTTTTTTGTTTAGGGATTTTATTTTCTACATTCTAGAACAATACTGGAGATTTCAAAACTATGAAATAACACACATGGACTTCAGTAATCCATTTGTAATGACAACAAAAAACAGTCAGTTGTTATTTTAAGACACGAAGGTCAGGTGTTCTGGAATAGTTGTTGCAAGAACAGTATTGTCAAGTGCATTTGCAAAACCCATCAAGCACCATGATGAAACTGGCTCACATGAAGACCATCCCAGTAAAGCAAGACCAAAACTGACCTCTGCTGCAGAGGAGAAGTTCATTTAGAGTTACCAGCCTCAGAAATCACCAATTAACAGCACCTCAGATTAGAGCCGTTATGAAGGCTTTACAGAGCATCAGTAGCAGACATATCTCAATATCAACTGTTCAAACGAGATTATTGTGGATTTCGGCCGCCTTCAGCATTGTTTTACAATGTAGGAAGAAATAAACATCAGGAAAGAAGATGTGTCCAAACTTTTGACTGGTAGTGTATACACTCTTTGTCTGTTACCAACTGTTACCAAGCTTGTGTGATCCTGACCCATTTCTTTCCTTGATTTTGATTCCTGTGTTTCCTAGGCTATGCTGTCTGACAATTAAAACTAAAAAAAAGTTCACCTATCCCCCAAGATCCTGACCAATTTTTACTGCTGCATTATTGAGAGCATCTTGACAAGCTCCATCACTTTGTGGTATGGCAGCTCCACAGTGTGTGAAAAGAAATCACTGCAAAGGGTTGTGAAAACGGCCCAATGCATCATCGGCACCCAACTACCTGCCATCGAGTCTCTTCACCACAGTAGATGTCTGCGCAGAGCACACAAAATCATCAATCAGGTGGCAAACAAGCAAAAAAAAAATCCAGGAATAACAAAAATAACAACAATAAGTGAGGAGTAGACTGTTATAAATACAGAGAAGTAAATGAGAGTTAATAGAATAGGAAATAGGTGAGTTCAACAGCCAGGTGAATGAGAGTAGGCTCATGTTCATAAAGGTTTGGAGAATAGATCTCTTTTTTAAAATAGTAATAGTGTTAATTATTATTTTTCTGTCACAGTCTAACACTATATATGACGATGCTGATACTCATACCAGTGTCACACACTATCATGTCAGTGTCACTGCCATTCTGAGAATGTCCCAAAACCCAATATCATGAATCTATATAATATAATAATATAATGAGTTTTTGAGGTGTTTGTTCCACTGATGTACAGGGAGGAAGGAGGAAGGCTGGTACATGAATGATTCAGTTAGCATTTACACTGATCAACCATACCATTAAAACCACTGACAGTTGAAGTGAATAACATTATCGTGTTATATAAGGGACATATTAGGCAGAAAATAAAGTTCTTGTCAGTCCTTGTTGATGTGTAGGAAGCAGGAAAAATGGGCAAGTGTAAGGATCTGAGGGACATTGAAAAGGGTCACATTACGATGGCTAGATGACTGGGTCAGAGCATCTCCAAAACATCAGATCTTGTGCGGTGTTCCCAGTATGCAGTGGATAGTACCTACCAAAGGTGGTCCAAGTAAGGACAACTGGTGAACCAGTGACAAGGACGTAGGCGCCAAAGGCTCACTGAAACACATTAGGAGCGAAGAATGTCTTGAAGATCTTGTCCAGTCCAACAGCAAAGCTACTGTAGCACAAATTGCTGTAAAAGTTAATGCTGGCTATGAGCCACAGACCAGTCAGAGCACTTGTGCTGATCACCACAAAAGTGCCTGCAATGGACATGTGAGCATCAGAACTGATTGTGAACCAATAGAAGAGTCTTGGTCTGATGAAGCATGTTTCCTTTTGTATCATGTGGACAGCCGGATGTGTGTATGGTTTTTTCCTGGAGAAGAGATGTTCTGTTGGGTCCTGCAGTTATGTAGATGTTACTTTGACATACCTACCTACCTACCTACCTACCTTTCTGTGGCAGTAGTATTCCCTAATGGCCTCTTTCAGCAGGATAATGCTCCCTGTAAAAATGTCAGGAATGGATTGAGGTACATGACAATATTAGGCTTGTGGTTTAAATGTTATGGCTAATTAGTGAATATAATACAATGTGTTTGGTGAACCTGTCTAGATTCCACTTAAAAAGAAAATCACAATTTTTATGGATTATGATCCCAATTTTCAGCTGTTAGTTAGTTGTTAAACCTGGAAAAGACAAGCTAAATGTGCTGGTAATTCATGCTGACCAGTGGATGTGGTAATGTGGCTGCTAGTGGTGCACATATCATGCAGTTTTTCTTTCTCTGTCGTGGATGGAGCTGTAATTCTAGCCGTAATGGATGTGGTCACAGATGTCTCCTCCATTGTTGTGGTCCTCTGAGAGGTATGGGGGGATGTCCGTGATGTTGTGGAAGCTTTGTTTGTTGTTGTGAAGACAACTTTCCCTGTCGTAGAGGTGCATCATACAAGAAAATATCAGCAACTCCCCATGCAAAGACACACACACAGAAACACATACAACACAGACATCCACACACTCATGCAGGTTCTTACACCATACATACCTTTTACTGTGGAAGTACTTTGAACTGTTTCATAATTCATGTCAGTTGTCATCTGTGTTGGACTGAACGGTGAACCTGTAATATAAAACATTCGACATGAGTCATAATTAAAAGGTGATGGGTTTTCAGCCAGTCAACTCTTTTAGACACATTCTATGTATGGAGTCTTGTATAGAGTATGTTTAAATGTATAAGTGTAGGTACAGATCGGGATGCAGAAAGACGTGATAAAATTGATCAATTGATTGATTGACACCAGATCTGTTGCCCAAGAAAGCTATTTAAATGTATTAAAAAGCTTAAGGCTGGATTTAAATCCAAATGAAATGTCAAAGAAAAGTCGAATATTCTTGAAAACTAAATATAGAAGTTTCATTTAGTTTATCAATCTTGTCTTAGCTGCCTGGAACAATTACGCTTGTTAAGGAGCCAGTTTAACTAATGCAGTGATAAAAACAGTCCTAAACCTTACGCTTTAATAAATTGTTGCCACAGTGAAATGGACACACCTCTAATCAATACACTTTGTAATCAGATACTAGCTTGTGGTATTGGGACAACCGGAGACTGAAATAATCAGAGTTCAGCATTGTTGTTGAGTGATACACACACTATAAGGCACCATTATAAACACATGTTAGAAGTCACTTACGTATGCATTTTAGACTTGGACTGTTCTTCCATTTGTTATTTTCACATTTAAAAAGGTTGGAAGTTCCAGCTTCTCTCAGGTATCCTTCACTACAGTTCATGCGGAACTTGGAAGTGACATTGTATGCTTTCTTTGCATTTTCAATCTCTGGAGGATCCCCACAATTTCCTAAAACAAACAAAAAAGAATTAAACCATTTTCAAACACTAATACAAACTCATCATTTACACAGAGACCACACTGTTAAGACTTGAATAGTACTCCTTGTTTTGAATGAACTGAACCGTCAATTACGGTTACGCGATTGCTAAACTATTTACTGGATTTTCTCCTGGAAAATTATGCAACAAGAAGACAGCGAGAGAGAAAAAAAGGTCCCAGAATATATACACTCATCCTTTCTAGGGATAACAGTGAGCTATGATGACAAATTTTTTTATTGATGATTATTATTAATCTTTGTATTGATGGCAATACAAAGAGGAACTGCAAAAAAAAAAAAACCCAAACAAGCAAACACACCAACCCAAAAGTATTTGTATGGTGTTCCTAATAAAGTGGCTGGAGAAAGTATACTTATTCAACTTTTTTTACATGAGAATTTGCTTCAAATTAAAATTGTATTTGTCAAATACATAACAATACACAGTACGCCGTGTAGTGTAATGCTTTTCCACTGTCTGGGACAGAAAAACCTTTCATAAAGAAGTGCACACTTCCTTTTTTAAGATTCACAATATGCATGCAGAATGCAGAGCCTTATAAAAGTACAACGTGGCCGTGAAACGACAAACCGAGAAATAACAATATAAATACTGATATCAAAATACTTTCTTTAAACTTCCTTCCATACTATTCAAATGACACCACAACATAGTCAAGTCAATATCGAAATCTAGTCTTCTTTAGAAGAGTTCTTTAGAAAACCATGTGTGGGTGCATACAGGTTAATTTTATGAGTGATGTTTTAGAAGAAGTAATGACACCTCTCTCTTGGGTTTTAACACCTTATTCTGCCACCTCAGTGTGGTTGAATTGAGCCAGACACACACACACACACAAACAAACGCCCACACAAACAAACGCCCACACAAACAAATGACAAACATTACAATTACAGCCAGATGAGCTACACTGCAGAGAAAAGAAACCTTATTTCAGCCAATACAAGCTCAAGTATTGAGCTTGTATTGGCTGAAATAATACAAGCTCAAGCTCAACTTTACTTCCCACTTACACACACTAGAATTCCAAAGCACCCAAACCTATGGGGATTTAATTATACAATGCATTATTAATATCCAGATAGTAATTTTTGATATTGATTAAATGCCACATTCTGATGCTCCAGAATACAAAACCACCAACAAAAGATCCTTTATTTAGTGAAAATTTACTCTTTTGTTAATCATCTGAGGCACTCTTTATCAAGGCTATAAAAGGGAAAACACGTGTGTGATCTGTTATTGTTTCTACCAGTATCTACTGGTCTGGCATCCTGTTTAAATCTTTATCCTTCCTTCTAAGCAAAAGAATCAGCATTAGTATTGTCTTCCAGGTAAGCTAGCTCAGTTACCCTGAAGAAAGTAACGACAGCTCGTTATAAAAAGAACTAGAAATGAACACAGAACACAAATAATCAAACCTAACTTTATGCTTATTTGCACTCTCACAAGACTTGAATATTTAACCACTGAAATGATCGCAGTTGGTTACAAGGTTATCATAATAAAGAGCTGTCTATCAGGGTGAGGAATCAAACAATGCTCTTTTTTTTTTTTTTTTAGTAAAACTGGCCAAAAACATTTGCGCAAACTCCCATTTATCCCCCGTACAGCTGTTTCTACAACCAGGACTTATGCAATTACCTGTTTCACAATACAAATTTTGACAGTACTTAAAGAAAAAGAGTGCTGGAATCTGCCAAAAAAAATCCCATGTTAGTCATTTTTACAGGCAGTGTGTCAAGGACTTGAAAGGAGATTTCCACACAGGCTGTGCTCTGCTGTCCAGTTTGCTTTTTGAGTGAACAGCCACACAATAGTAAGATATTTGATTATCTGACTCTCTAAAATATTGAATGTCTCCCAGAGTAATGAATAATATACTACGTGCACGCCAAATTCGGTGTCAGACTCACTTCCGCCTAAAACATTGCCCAGTTCCTATGCTCAAGTGTGCATGATTACTAACCTCCTGGATTCAAGCCAAACTGCATAGCCTGGTTACTTGATATTCTGTTTGTACATTGCCTGCCCTTTAGACCTTTAATAAACTCATTCACTGCTGCCTGACATATAGACACGTTTCTATATTAAGTACAGAAACAGATTAGAGATGGGATTGAATACAGAAAAGCACACGATTTATACGCAAGTGCCAAATCTCCTTCCAGAAGGTTTCAATTAAGCTGTAAGAAAACAGATTTGCTTTCTAGTGTGATGATATTACTATGGCACCCGGTAGCCTACTGGAGACTTTATAGTATAGAGAGCAATAAAATCAATGCATGTGTGAATGTATATGTGAAGTTTGTGCATGTGAAGTTAATCATGTCATCTGTACTTCTCTGACTGTTAAAAGTCCAGGTCTTCATATGAAGCTGTAGCACTGCGCATGTTACTAAGGAAAGCAGTTCACCACATCCTTTTTACTATGTATTCTCCAAGAAACCATAAAGACTCCGGATGAGATTATGCAGACTGGTTCAGGGTACGTGTCATTCTTCTCATTATTGAGTCCACACTAAACACTTGAATGCAATTATATTGCTGTTGCCTGGTAACTGTAGGAAAGTGCACTATCATGTTTAGCTAAATGGCTGAAGCTAGCCAGTATTCACTTGGTGTTCCAGTTAAAGTGTCTGGTGAAAGTAAACATATTCAACCTTATGTTTTATGCTTCGAATTCTAATTTTGACTAGAGTGATAGGATGAACTGTTAATCAACTGAGTTAATGATGGACACAATTCCTTGTCACATTGCCAAGTGGAGTTTGACAATCATGCTGAAAGTCAAAGTATCCCATTTCATTTAATTTCCACTCAAGTCTAAGATAATACTAGTGATAGCTCACTTGGTTGTGCAAGCAAACTGTTTCTTCTGCACAGATACACTTTGTGCCACAGTTTGTGAACATCCTTAACTGACCACATCCTTCCCTCCGTTTACATACAATGAGCTCCTACTCCATAAATGTTGCATGATACCATCATGCTCAACAATAAAATATGTAAAGGGACACAGATTTCACAAGCTGAAAAAGTCAGCATAACGTGTTGAACAATATAATCTCCCAGGTCAGGAAACTGAAGCTGGGGTACAGTCTGGCAGTGAAATAGTGAACAACTGCTTTAAGAGTTCACTGTAACTCAGTCTACATGCATCTTAATTTTGTTCCCGGAAATTTGGGATTTCAATGTAAACGTAAATATATTTCGAGTCACTGTGGTAAAGCTGTGAGACCCAGGCGAAATGAAATGTACAGTGGGACGGAACTGCCCATTAAAATGGACTATAATAATAACCTAATGATGACTCTTAGCTCAAAGTGGCATCTAGGTTTTGTATAACCATGAGCATAGCAGTGTAATTCCCCCCTAAAAGAGCAAACAGTACAGAAGACAGCACCTTTCTGTTAAATCCATTTAAGGCTAAGATCATAATACATTTATTAAGAAGAGGCCTGTCAAGACATGCAGCTCACTCTTCCTGCTTTCATGAGTCTCAAATGCATCTCCATTGACCTTTGTTTTTTGCATTTTGTTAGTAGAACCTGACTATTTGAGGTCATGTCAGAACAAACCCAAACATACATGTCAAAGTTTATGTTTGTCAAAAAGAAATAAAAAAACTGCTGCCAATGGCATTTTATAATCAAATTCTAAGCGCTCGCATTGACTGATAAAAGCGTTACTCATAAAGGAACTTTGCGTTTGGTTATCTTCTGAAAATTCTTAACCATATCATACTGTTCTACCACCGTCTGCATTGATATGTAAATTTTTATACCTTTCCATACAATTTCTTCCCTTTCCTCATTTGTATAGTAATTCTAGTTTTTACTATAAGTTTTCTTTTTTCTTTTTATTCTTATTGACTCCACTTTTAAGACTCGTACAGTCGAAAAGGCGTTTTGCTGCATGTCATACTGTGTGTGGTTGTGTATGTGACAAATAAAATTTTAATCTAATTTTGATGAAGTAATTGATTCTAGTTGCCATAGGACAATAAACATACACCGGATCTATTTCAGTCGTTATCAGGACTCTCTACGCTCTGTGCAGATAACAGCTTTTTAATGTCGGTTTCACACATTTTTCTGGTCTTCCTTTAAACACCTTCAAGGGATAAGTGTTCATCCCACAGCAAGCAAAAAACAGATAAACAGATAAACCTGGTACTTACAGATTTGCCAACCTTCATTCAAGCTATTTAGTTTTCTTTTATGTAAATGCAAACCTGTGATTATGAACTCTGCAAGCAAACCAGTCCTGACTGAATTAGTCAGCACTAATTTCTCCAGCAGTGTTAGCACAAACAGAGAATAAAGACAATATGAGACTTATGTTTAAATGGCTGAAGAGTCAGAGACTGTTGTGGATGGATATGGATGATGCTAGGGCTAATCAGCGATTCCCATAGTAAATAAATAATTCTTTAAACCTTTTTACTGGTACACTGGCGATCCATTCCACTCATTTAAATGAATCTATAGCATGATGGCTTGCTTTTAATGTTTTGTATGAATCTCTCACATTATTACCGATATAATATTACATCCCATGAAGCTGTAGAGAAAATGTGAATTTTTTTTTAAAGTCTGTAGCTCAAGCTCTGCTCCAGAAACAACCTGTGTCATTGTGATGTAGCTTGTCTATATATTTTTATGTTTCATGTCCAACAGGAAAATAGTTTCGGTCTCATGTCTGGTGATTTACCTGTCGTGAGCTTTCTGAACATTTAGTGTGTTTTATAGAACCTTATCGGAACATGTCCAGGAGCTTACATATACAATGGAAAGCTGCAGATACATCTCACATTCTTCTGTATATACAAAAAAATTCCCTAATCACTTGCACTGTTATGTTTTCTGCCATCACAATGCAAAGCTTTTTTATGAATCACTCCAGCGATGCTGATACAGAAACTGCCTTTTATTTTCTTACTTTATTGTCACTTAACAGCAGACTGAAAATCAGTTTCCTTAATCAGATTTGGACTGTTATTACAGCTCTTGGGTGTAGTCACTTTAACAGAAAGGTTTTTTTTTACGAGAAAAGACTGAGGGTAGCATTCCATTTAAGACAAAGGGGTGTTCGGAATCAGTGCCAGGATTAGAGTTTGTACTAAAAAATGAAAAAATTGGTTGTATGAATAAAAATCTTCGTCTGAACTCATTGACTTGTTTCAAGAAGGAGTACCTATATTACGGCTGAGAAAATTCCACCAGCTAAGAATATTCAGGCAAAAGCAGAAAGTTAGGGTTTCCCCCTAAACCTTCCATGTCTGTATCAAAACACTGCAGACTGTGTTCCAGTAAGTAAACATGTTTTTAGACTGCATTCACTAGGGTTGAATTGCATAAACTGTGGAAACTGAGCAGCAAAGTTCTGGCTGGGATTTTAGGCTACATCATGCATGTGTTTTTTTTTTTTTTCTAATGTAGGCTTGCTTCATGGGAATAAATCTGTAGTAAATATGACAGGCAATCTGTCAAGTTATTATTCACATTTCACATACTTCTTGCATGTTTCTCATTTTTTCCCCGCATCAATCAAGTCTTTGTCATTTAACTTTCTGCAAGCCTAGATCTGTTGCTCCTGTGATACCGTGAGGTATGTTTCGTTTACAAATTCCGTAGTCAGAAAATATATGACGGATGAATTTTTTGGACAAGTGTAAAATGCAAAAACTCACAATAATCAACCTTTACTTTGTCTTAACTTGACATATTATTAGGCAGAGACTTTTAATATTTGTTGTTTGGAGTGAGACATGGATTGTTAGTCTGAACAATATACCAAACATCACTTGAGATGAATATACAGCTATTTTGGGTTCTTATTTTTCTCTAATAAATGACGAAATTTTGTAATTATATTTCCATTATTAACATTATATTGCCTAATTTTAAGCTATCACCTACGTATGGATGTTAATTAATAAAAATTATTTTAAAACATTGCTTTCTCTGTAACGTTATTGTAGGTTTTTGGCTAGCACTGGAGTCAAGTAAATTTCAATCCTGCATTTGATATCCATCATTCAGGCCTTTTTATTCATTTAAAATGCAAAATGTATATGCATGTGACATAGAATAATCCTGATTAAGTCGAGTAAGGCTGATTTTCTTTGGAAGAGAGAAAAAAAAGCTGACCGAAGCTTCTTTTTTTTTGCTGAAATCTAACAAAAAACGCCTCATGTGACTTTCTCTGTAACCAACACTTTTTTACTACTTCAGAACTGAGCTGTGTTAAAAAAATAAAAAATAAAATAAAGAACAGTCAAAAACATGCTGAACAACATACACAGCCCAGCGGTGAGTTTCCAAAGTGATTGAGCTATTGTGAACCCAGGTCTGAGTGAGTGGTTAATTCAATTGAGCCTCTAAAATATCCATACTATATACAGTAAAATACACGATTTTAATTTCATCAGCGTTGCAAACTCTTTATAATAGCACATGAATTGAACAGCCCAGTTCCAGCATCCTGATTTAACGCTTAGGTATATTTAATTCCTAATAAATTCTATCGCATAAAAGTCTTATAAAAATGAGGCGAAGCAAAATATTGATGTTAGAAGAGAGATTACACATAAAAATAAAAAAATATGACTATGATCTGAAAACCTACACTAACCAAACTACATTTAGGAGTTTCTAAATCTGCTCAAAAGAAGAGCAGGTGATATCAGATATCAGAAGGATTACTGAAGATACTGACAAAATATCAGACCAAGTCTGATTTCACCTAACAAATAATGTCTTAAGGATGACTGGGGTTGTATCTAGCACTTCATTCTGTATCTTACGTTTTATTCGTCCTGCGTCAAAAAATCTAAAAAAATAAAAAATAAAAAAATCGCCTGTGGATAACATGAGGAAGGTGGAGTGATCCATAACTCACCATCTCCTCCGGTGATGATGGAGTATTCAAATATGATGAAGATGAAGGTGAGTGTGGATGCGCGCATATCCAGTGAGTCCAGATCGCCAGAGCTGAATATCCTGCCAGAGCTTTCTACACATTTTAAGAACTACACAGATGTCATTGTGTGTGTGTGTGTGTGTGTGTGTGTGTGCGCGCGTGCGTGCGTGTGTCGCTGTTTTCGCAAGGGGCAAAAAATAAAACAACTTTCACTTTCTGTTTGGAAATGAAACGCCAAGGTTGTGGAGCGCTTGAAATAAAACCACACACGACGCTCCTGGTACTTGCTCACAAGTCATTTTTTTTTTTCCAGGATAAGTCACTTTATAACGCGCTCATAGACCATACATAAACACTACATAAAGTATAAACTGGTCATGGAATCTACGGAACGGAAAAATATTCTATTCTAGACTCAACATACAGTCAACTCGTCATGTTAACTCGATGATTATTTATTTCCTACCTCGAGTCACCATGCCACGTGTCGTGTACAACGAGTAAATGGTTAAAATAATACCGGTAACGGAAAATAGCAGTCAGTAGCGGTCGAGGTGCGAGCGGCGCTTAGTGCTGCAGATACAGGAACACGGGCTCGTGGCTTCCGTTATTACCCACGTCACTCCAGGGAGTGGGTGGCTTTATTTTTAGTTAATAAAAGCATCAAAGTCTGCTTTCACTATGATTTCCATTCTCTCTCACACTCTCTTTTTTAATATAATTTTAAGCTAATTAGTTAATTGTATTGTTATTTTTATATATACTGGATCTATAATTTCTCACTAGACTAGTATTAAAAAAAAATAAAAATTATATATATATATATATATATATATATATATATATATATATATATATATATATATATATATTTAATACTAGTCTAGTGAGAAATTATAGATCCAGTTTTGATTTCACACCCAGATTTCCGTCAGGTCCACAGCCTGTTGTTTTTGTCATGGCGACTTTCGGTTTTCGTTTCTCGGCTTCAGAAAACCAGTCAAACCAGGCTTTACTAATCCCCTCTCCACCCATTAACTCAATCACATTTATAATGCCAGAGGGTGATTTTTTAATTTTTAGTCTTTCTTAAACATAATGTTACAAATACTTAAACTTTACATTTGTGTTTTTATTAAAATATTTAAGATAGATAGATAGATAGATAGATAGATAGATAGATAGATAGATAGATAGATAGATAGATAGATAGATAGATAGATAAATAAATAAATAAATAAATAAATAATAATTTACATTTTTTAAAGACAGGAGTTTCTGCCTGTTTTGGGATGCCTAAATTTACGTGTGATGTCACAGTAGTCAGTTCATTCATTCCTTGTCTATACCTGCTTTATTCCTAATTCTGGGATAGAATTAGGAGCCTATCCCAGCGCACATTGGGTACACCCTGGACAGGTCACCAGTCCATCACAGGGCCACATATAGACAGACAACCACGCACACTCCTACGGGCAATTTAGAATTACCCATCAACCTAATGTACATGTTTTAATGTACATGACTGTGGGAGGAAACCTGAATAAACCCACACAGGCATGGGGAGAACATGCAAACTCCACACAGGAAGGCCCCTGCCTGCTCGAACCCGGGATTTGAACCCAGGACCTTCTTGCAGTGAGGCAACAGTGCTAACCACTAAGACACTGTGCTGCCCAGTAGTCAATTTTATTTAATTTTTTTGTATAGCGCTTTTAACAATGGACATAGTCTTGAAGCAGCTTTACAGACGTATAGAAACATAGAGAAAATAAATTATAAAGTTTAAAGTTAAGTTACTATTTTATCCCTAATGAGCAAGCCTGAGGCGATGGTGGAAAGAAAAAACTCCCTGAGATGATATTGAGAGGAACCAGGCTCATAAGGGAACCTCATCCTCATTTGGGAGACACTGGACAGAAAACAGTGTAAATGTATATAATGTCATTTCTTCAACAGCAACCAAGAGCTCTTGAAGAACTAATAGGTCAGTGGAGTTTCTGAGTTCATTGTAGACTTAGCACTAATTTAATAGCTCAAATAAAAGCAGACAAGCCTTAAAATGTTCTTTTTTTGGCAGCAAAATGGGGACCACAATATTAGGCAGGTAGTCAATGTTATGCCTGATTGGTGTACATCTCTGTTTACAACACCACTTTTTCAGTGTTGCCAAAACTGTTTCTGATTTGTGCCCATTGCACAATGCAATAGAAAAATTCTTACTTTGCATTATTTATTTAATTCGGTCAATAATAACAACAATATATAACTGTTTTTTTTAACAGACCCCATAATTATTTAAATATAGGCCTCTATCAAACGGCTGCCCAATCGGCTTGGGTTAAGTTAAAAAAAATTGTTAATGAAATATAGTGATTCTACCAAATGGTCGCACAGAACATTAAATGGTTAATGCTGTTTAATACTGCTACCAACTGCTGCTATCATATGTGTACATATGTTTACAAAATCTTCCTTTATTATGCACAATGTTCCACACAGACTGGATACTTTTTTGTATCTGTTCTGCAATAAAGTCTTTTGTCTTGCACTGTTTGCACTAGGTTACACGTTTCAGTCCTTACTGTGTTGAGTTATGTAGCTCTGTGTTTTTATGTAGCAGTATGGTCCCAGAGGAATGTTGCTTAATTTTACTATGTACTTCATCAACTATATGTAGTTGAAATGACAATAAAAGCTTCCTGACTCTTGACACTTATTGTTGAGAGGTGTGAACTGCTTGCCCAGGACAGGAATCACACTACTCCGATTTCTCATCACCCTGCCCGACCGCAGCTAAACACAGAGACATGGTACTCTACACACAGAAACCCAAGTAATTGTAAGATAAGTTGATTTCCATTTCTTTGACAGAATAGAATGGCAGTATACTGCTAGAAACGATGGAGCCCATTATTTTTGTCAGGGTTGGATCTGGCACATAATCCCGCATGTAAGGTGAGAATAGTTAGTTTTGCTTGTCCTTGTTCCATCTGTAAACATGGTTATTTTTCCTACAATGAACTGACTGAAATGACTAAACCGATTTATTACAACGTATGCTTCGTTTACAAAACCTTTACATATTACAAAATATAATTCGACTTTAATTGTTATAATTTATTTCCCTCTAAGCTGAGCTCACATGTCGCAGTTTTATCCAACAAATAATTTACTTAAAAAAAGGTTTTATTTATACACAGATCACATCAAAGAAACACCAATATTATTTTTCATTTCATTGTCTGTACCACTTACCTGATCTATCCTCAGGTGTCATCGGGCATCAAGGCAGGATACACCCTGGACGGAGTGCCATCCCATTACAGGGCACACACACCGGGCAATTTAGAGACTCCAATCAGCCTAGAAGATTCAAGATTCAAGAAGCTTTATTGTCATTCCAACCACATATAGCTGACGCAGTACATAGTGAAATGAAACAACGTTTCTCCAGGACCTGGTGCTACATAAACATACAACAACAAAGTTCAACATAAAAACAACACCACAGAGCTAGGACAGAAGTTTGTCTTAGCCACGTAAAGTGCACAGTGTGCAGCTAGGTGCAAACAGAGCATAGACAAGACAGTGCAAAAGACAATAAATACAAGAAAGACAACACAAGAAACACAGGACACGTAGCGCCGAAAAGAAAGAAAAGAACATGTGTAATGGAATGTAAGTGAAATAAAATAAGATAAAGTGAAATGATGTAGAAAAGTATTGCGCAAAAATACACAGCAGCGGTTGAGGTAGTGCAAATAGAAATAAACATAAATATGACTATAGCAGCGGATGACAGGTAGAGGTAGTGCAAAAAGTAATGAACAATACAAATGTGTTGTGTTCGTGTCCACACAGTCAAGAGAGAGTGTGTGTGTATCTGTGTGTGAGAGAGACAGAGAGTTGATATACAGTTCAGTCCTGAGTGAGAGAGTGTGTGTGTGTGAGAGAGACAGAGAGTTGATATACAGTTCAGTCCTGAGTGAGAGAGTGTGTGTGTGTGAGAGAGACAGAGAGTTGATATACAGTTCAGTCCTGAGTGAGAGTGTGTGTGTGTGTGTGAGAGAGTGTAGAACAGTTCAGTCCTGAGTGAGAGTGTGTGAGAGAGTGTAGAACAGTTCAGTCCCGGGTGTTGAGGAGCCTGATGGCTTGAGGAAAGAAACTGTTACACAGTCTGGTTGTGAGGGCCCGAATGCTCCGGTACCTCTTTCCAGATGGCAGGAGGGTGAAGAGTGTGTGTGAGGGGTGTGTGGGGTGTGTAAGAGTGTGTGTGAGGGGTGTGTGGGGTCAGCCACAACGCTGTTAGCTTTGCGGATGCAGCGTGCGGTGTAAATGTCCGTGATAGAGGGGAGAGAGACTCCAATGATCTTTTCAGCTGTCCTCACTATCCGCTGAAGGGTCTTGCGATCCGAGACGGTGCAGTTCCCAAACCAGGCAGTGATGCAGCTGCTCAGGATGCTCTCGATGGTCCCTCTGTAGAACACAGTCAGGATGGGGGAAGGGAGATGGGCTTTCCTCAGCCTCCTCAGGAAGTAGAGGCGCTGCTGGGCTTTCTTGGTGATGGAGCTGGTGTTGAGTGACCAGGTGAAGTTCTCCGCCAGATGGACACCAAGGAATTTGGTGCTCTTGACGATCTCCACCGAGGATCCGTCGATGGACAGTGGAGAATGGTCACACTGTGCTCTCCTGAAGTCAACAACCATCTCTTTGGTCTTGTCAACGTTCAGGGAGAGGTTGTTGGCTCTGCACCAGGCTGTTAGATGTTGCACCTCCTCTCTGTATGCTGACTCGTCGTTCTTGCTGATGAGACCACCATGGTCGTGTCATCAGCGAACTTGAGGATGTGGTTGGAGCTGTGCATTGCTGCACAGTCGTGAGTCAGCAATGGACTGAGCACACAGCCCTGAGGGGCTCCAATGCTCAGTCTTTGGACTGTGGGAGGAAACCGGAGCACCCAGAGGAATCCCACCAAGCACAGGGAGAAAACGCAAACTCCACACACACTGAGCGGGAGCGAGAGTCAAACCAAGGACGCTGGAGATGTGAGGCAAACTTGCTAACCACTAAGCCACCATGCCACTGATAGGTAATTATGTTGGCACAAAATAGAAAAATTTTTATAGACAATTTTAAAATGACAGATCCTCCTTTCTCTTTCTCCTTTAAAAGTTCCTGTTTTTGACTGACTTTCCAAATAAAACAAACCATAGGATACAATTCATTCATTCATTATTGTTGCAGCATATGAAACAGGATATTACTTTAATCAATACACAATCATTTCTAACATAAGAATGTACTTACCCACTTTACAAAAGCACACAGCTGCTTCTATCGTTCTCTGTTGTCATGTGTGATCTCTATAGTCATGTGTAAATTTCTTCAGATGCACAAGTCGCTGCTGAAGCTATCCCTACTGACACTTGCTGCTTTGATACAGCTTCATCCAGCAAAGAATACAAAAAATCAGTGTTCTTTTTCATTACAGCATATCAAAGGAGTACAAATGTAACAGGAAGACAGTAATAACAGAACCTTCAGCGGTTATTATGGTTAAAACTGCAGTTACGTGTAGTTTCATGCATTTTTAACGTTCTGATGAAGTAATGGTGTGATCATGTTTGTGTGTGTGTGTGTGTGTGTGTGTGTGTGAGAGTAGTGGGCAAGTGAAATTAGGAAGTCAAATTCAATGTGTCAGAGTGAAAACAGCATCATGAGCTGAAGTGTGGTATATACTTTGTGAGTTTTGTTTGAGCCACATGTAGTCTGTTAGATGAGGGGGTGTTACATCGATCTTTTCATGATTCTTTGACTTATGCCATAAAAGTCTGTTTCAGACCATTTCACCTTGTTAACTCAAATGTACACTTGTTTGCTCAGTATTCAAAACTTAGATTCATGGCATATTCCTCTGATTTTTTGCTATCTCATTAAAACAGGATATGAAATTTCCCATAGTTCAACCCTTTAATGATTTAATTCACTTTGGCCTTTGTAAACCACATATACATTATATTGCCAAAAGTTTTGGGACACCCCTCCAAATCATTGAATTCAGGTGTTGGGCTTGGCCCCTTAGTTCCAGTGAAAGGAACTCTTAATGCTTCAGCATACCAAGACATTTCGGACAATTTCTTGCTCCTAACTTTGTGGGAACACTTTGGGGATGACCCCTTCCTGTTCCAACATGACTGCACACTAGTTCACAAAGCAAGGTCCGCCAAAGAGATAGAACACCTTTGGGATGAATTAGAGCGGAGACTCTGAGCCAGGGCTTCTTGTCCTACATCAGTGCCTGAATTCACAGATGTGCTTCTAGTGGAATGGTCAACAATTTCCATAAACACACTCCTAAACCTTGTGGAAAGGCTTCCCAGAAGAGTTGAAGCTGTTATAGCTGCAAAGGGCGGGCCAACTCCATATTAAATTCATTTTTACACATCACTCATTTTAACAAATACTAATTATTTTGCTTGCAAAATACTGTTTCTCTGAATACCTCACTCCAACTCCACTGTTAGAAAAGCATTTCATTATTTTTTGTCTTTTCAAATGATTGCTGAATTAGCTGAGCACATTTTGTATGATGATGTTCCTGTGGTCAATGAAAATACTTTTGCTGTCCATAGTGGATATGTGCTTATGGCTTGGTGTTATGTTATACCTGTAATACAAAAATAAGAAATAAAGAGGAAAACTAGTTTAGAAAGTAGGTTTATGTATTCTGACAGAAATTTAAAAGGATAGACCCAGCATTTGATTGGAAATGTCCAAAATTCTACAAATCCATTCCAATGGTTGAGAGCTATATTAGAGAATCTGCCTGCTTACACAGGATTTTCACAGGGTTTACACAAGTAAATAGATTTACAACTGCATTTCTTTTTATTCTTTATAATATTTGAAAACAAAACAGCAGAAAAAAAATCTTATAAAACATTCAGTTCTACATGAATTTGCTCCTTTATTCAACTCAACAGCACCCAGAAGGAAGCAGGGCATGTTCAGGCACAGGCTTTAATAATATTAAAAAATAAAGGTTTAAGCACATCCATGAATTCAACTGAGCAGATCATTTCTGTTATATTTCTGCATGAACACATCTGGCCTCAGGCAATGGCATTCTGTTTTAAAGTAAACCGAGTGACAGTGATATTGTTTATCATAGACTACCATACACTACAACAGGATCACATTTCACATTCCAGCTTCTTAATATAATGACAACAATAAAACAAGATATGTATGTCATGAGACATACATTTCTTTGTGAGATGAGTTAACTGTCTTGTGCTTCCACATGAATGTTCATAAGGATAGAGTTAATTATTTACTTATTTAAATAAGTTAATTATTTAAATTAATTACTGTTATTATAACAGGTTTATAACACACTGCAGGTAAGTCATAGGTAACGGGTTCTATTCAAATCATTCAGTCAAGTCTTTGCCTTGACTATCCCCGAGCCCTGATCTGAACCCGAGTGAAAATCTGTGGGCTGAGCTGAAGAGGGGTCCACAAGAGAGCACCAAAGACCCTGAAGCATCTGGAGAGATTCTTTATTGAGGAGTACTCTCAGATTCCTTGCTCTGGTTGATTTAGCATTGTAGAAGTACTACAGTAACTACAAATAACTGCAGGGGGTTATTATATTTCTTTTTTTGTTTCATTAGAATAAATGTACTTGAATTAAACAATTGATTTGTCATGTTTCTCAACCTTTTTTTTTCCTCCTTATCCTTATTAAGAGTGCCAATAATTCAATTCAATTTATTTGTATAGCACTTTTTACAATGAACATTGTCTCAAAGCAGCTTTACAAAAGAAGAGACTATAGAGACAGAATAATTATGGTGCTGACTATGTTTTTCCAAAAATATATCCTCATGTCTGAATAAAACACCTTGTCTTTTGTCGCATTAAAAACAATGCAACTGAATAGGTTAAAAGGGTGTCCTGGCTAGTGAATGTATTCAATAATGTCATAATTTCTTAAATAATAAATAACATAAGCTGGTTCTTTTCAGTAAGCTGACCAGCTAGCACCGGTGTTCACAGAGATCTTCAACCTCTCCCTGAAACAGTCTACAGTCCCCTCATGCTTCAAACAGTCCACCAGTGAGATGTCAGTAGTGATGAAGTGCTTTGAAAGACTGGTCAGAGATTTCATCACTGCATCACTACCAGACACACTGGATCCGCTACAGTTTGCGTACAGGCAAAACCGCTCCACTGAGGACGCCATTTCACACCTCCTTCACACAACAACAAGCCACCTGGACTGCAGAAAAGAGAATTATGTAAAAATGCTGTTTGTGGACTACAGTTCAGCGTTCAACACCATAATTCCTTCCATGCTCACCTCTAAGTTGGAGGTCCTAGCTCTCAGCACACCCCTGTGCCAGTGGATTTCCAACTTCCTGATGGACAGACCACAAGCTGTACGGATGGGCAAACACACCTCGTCCTCCATCACCCCCAGCACTGGAGCTCCTCAAGGTTGTGTTCTGAGCCCCATGCTGTACTCACTGTACACTTATGACTGTGTGGCCACTTCCAACTCCACCACCATCATTAAGTTTGCTGATGACACTGTTGTGTTGGGACTGATCTCAAACAATGACGAGACGGCCTACCTACGGGAGATTAAAAACCTGGAGAGCTGGTGCCAGTTGAACAACCTACTCCTGAACATCAGCAAGACTAAGGAGTTAATAGTGGACTTCAGTACAAAGCAGGAGCGGTCATACCACCCGACCACGATCAGTGGAACCCCAGTGGAGAGAGTGGACAGCTTCCGGTACCTAGGTGTTCACATCACGCAGGACTTGACTTATTTTTATTTATCTATATTATATTTTATTTTACTTTATTTTCTATTTTCTATTTTTATACTTTTAAGATAATCTAGTTTTATTTTTATCTTTATTTTTATGGATCTCTTTCTCAATTTTTTTTTTTTTTTTATAAATGTTTACATACTGGACAGTCGTGAAAAAAACATTTCACTGCATGTCGTACTGTGTATGTATATGTATGTGACAAATAAAATTTGAATTTGAATTAGAATTTGAATTGCTCTGATTCACTGAAGAAAGCCGGGATTTCCTTAGCTATTGTTGACTTCTTTAGTGCTTTTCATAAACTCTGATCACTGATTACAGTGTCAGTGTGGTGCACCAGCTGCATCACGGTGAACCGGAGAGACCTGGCTCGGATAGTCAAGACTGCACAGAGGATTGTAGGAACTAAGCCTCCCAATCTGGACAAGGTCTATGCTAGCCGTCTACACAAGAGAGCTAGCAACATCATCATCAAGGACCCAAACCCACCCAGAACACAGACTGTTTGTGTCCCTCCCTTCGGGCAAAAGATACAGGACAATCAAGACACGCACAAACAGAGTAAGGAACAGCTTCTTCCCCAGAGCTGTAACCTGCCCCCCCCACACACACACACACTCCTTCTCCACCAAGTTGCTTCTAACGCTAACCCCAGAACTGTGCCGCTGTTATTATAATCTGTGCAATACTTCCCCACTCTCATTAATACCTGTCTGCACGGCCACTGTTTTTGCTCTCTAATTCATGTCCCACTGCATACATCACCCTGTATACACTGTAATATTTTATATTCTAGTTATTTATCTTCTTTATTCTACACTTTTACACGCTGCTGGTCTCTGAGAGCTACCAAACACATTTCGTTGTATCACTACAATGACAATAAAGATCTTTATCTTTATCTGATTAGGAACACCTTCACACCAATCAGCCAGTCATGTGGCAGCAGCACCATGCATTCAACTGAACACTACAGAACTTGTTTCTAAGGCTCTGTTGGACTATTTAAAAAACTACAAATTTGCTTAAAAGAATTTAGTATATGAAAGGGAACTTGATGCTCCACGCTCACAGTAGGAGGCGGTATGGCAACCCAAAGCAGAAGAAGATATAGTAGTGTCGCGTACTGATGACGTCATGTCGCGCGGCGCCGACAACAGCGGGGTTAGGGTTAGCTAGCATGTTGTGCTAATTCTCTGGAACATACCGGGCTATTTGTGTCTTGGTTTGTATTTGTATTTTTCTCTCAGTAAAGTGCTTAATGGAGTAAAATGTCGAGCCGCTTTTCAAAAAAATTACTTGTTTTGTATTTGTTGCTTTCCATCAGCTAGCTAATGCTATAGCTATGTTCAGATACTGTTACTGGGCATATAGGTATAATAATGCCACATACTTAAGAGCAAATATTATTGCTGCTATAAAATTGTAATAATATGGATAGCAGATTTGGTCATGTTTTGGCTATATACGCGTATTAAACATCTATAACTAGAGTTAGTTATTATAGCCGAAGCCCAAATGCCTGTATAAGTACAATATATGAAACAATAACGTCTATTTACTGTGTAATTTACGATGCAACCAATAAGGATCCACTATAGATTTAGATCTCTAGTCCTACTAGAATGATTTTTACACTATATTTGCTCCCCTGGATATTTAATAAGGAATCATTTGATAGGCTGCAACATCATTTTCCTCCTCTCCATGTGTATATGTGTGTACAGGATAACATGTCTCTGTACGATGATTTGGGAGTCGCCACCAGCGATGCAAAGACCGAAGGCTGGTCGAAGAACTTTAAATTGCTGCAATCCCAGCTTAAAGTGAAGAAAGCTGCCCTGACACAGGCAAAGGTACCTGCTGTTTGTGTGTAGAGAACATGAAATGTCCTGTATGAGGATACGTGTTCGATTATTGTGATAAAGTACGTCATGAACCTCGATTCTAACAGTATTGAGTGTTCTGAGCGTCACGAGTAGCTCTGAACTGTGTGATGTGTTAAACTGATTTAAAACAGTGATGTCAAACTCTTTTTCGTAGGGAAAAACAAAATATTTCATGCAATCCTGTTATTTTTGTGAATAATGAATTGCTTTAGGTAATTAACTGAATTTTCCTTGAACTAATAGTAACTATAAATTGTTTTCTGTTAGAAGTAATATAGATGATTTGGCACTGACTGCATCAAATGGAAAAAGTTACGAATGAATCATAGTCGAATCAAACATAAAGGGCAGTGATGACAGACACAAGCTTTGACACGTTATTCCCAGTTCCTTGGTCTTAAAACTATATATAAAGAAATCCTTGTATTGTAAGATGAAGATTATAAGATGTTTTCTATAAACAGTAATAAATTGCAATGACACGAACAGCAGAAATGCGTACATTATCATTGTGAAATCCTGATCCGGGTAAATCAAGACATTTGCATATTGGAACCTGATTGGTTTTTATAATTTATGACCCAACAAATCCTTACCTTGTTATCTGTTAAATACTAACCCAGCTCAAAGATTTTTCCTGTGCAATAACATTTCCCACACTCTGTCTACTTCATGTCCTCAGATTCCTTAAAATTATTTCTCTGTTAAAATATTTATGGTGACTTGAATGATATTGATTTTTTTTTCCCTCATGTTTTGCAGACACAGAGGATGAGGCAGTCAAATGTTCTGGCTCCAGTCATCGATCTGAAGAGGGGAAGCACTGTAGATGACAGACAGATCTCCGACACACCTCCACACACAGCAGCAGGGTTGAAGGTGAGGCCTGTGCATACGCAGGATTGTCTTTAGTTACAAGGTGGCACCATGAACTGTTTTATGTTAATGTTATTAATGTGTTATATGTTGTGTTATAATGTGTATGTGTGTGTGTGTGTGACAGGACCCTGCACCTGCTGGCTTTTCCTCAGGCGATGTTCTGATCCCGCTCGCTGACGAATATGACCCCATGTTCCCCAACGACTACGAGAAAGTGGTGAAAAGACAACGAGAGGAGCGCCAGAGGCAGAGAGAGCAGGAGCGGCAGAAGGAGATCGAGGAGAGGGAGAAGTATGCGTGTACACTACACTAACCATGATTATATACCCCTCAACTGTCAAAAGTTGATTCGTTTAAGCTCTGTGATATTTTTTGGTTTTCTAGGAAGCGCAAAGAGCGTCATGAAGGAAGTGCGCCCAGCGGTTTCTCTCGCTTCCCTGCAGAGGCAGACTCTGATGAAGACGAGGAGTATGAGAAAGAGAAGAGGAAGAGAAGTGGGTGTCTTTTGAAACCTCCTCACTGTTCTCGTTCGCTGTTTCTTTTTTTAATTCTCCTACTGTCTTAATGTCTTACTCACCATGTTGCACAGGACAGATTATGACATGACACAAAGTAAACTTGCTGATTTCACAATGACTAGCACTTATTACCCTTTCATGCTCCAGATTTTCATTCCCAATGAAATGCATTTGACTTTTAAGCATAACACACTCCAAGAAGTTCTAGCTTGATGGGTCTTGTCCCCCTGATGCAATTCAGAATGTTTTTTTTTTCACTAACTTCTGGGAAATTTAGACTGTTTTAGCAGGCAGGAATGCTGAATTTTAGATTTTGGATATATATTATATAGTTCATCTGTTATGACCTGAATGACATTAATCTTAGGCCACAAGAGGAATTCAACACTGCATTACACTTCCCCAAGCTTTATTCAATACTAATGTTAAGTGCATTCAAAACAATGACTTTGTGGGCAACAGAAAAGAAGAAAGTCAATTAAATGAAAATGTATGTAATAGTAGTGTATTAAGGCCACTAGCTTTTTGGGGTGTTTATTGTTTCTGAAGTAGAAAGAGCAGTGTTTTTTATTCCTTCATTATGAAATTGTTGGAAACTTTGGTTAAGAACTCATCAGAGATGAAGACCGATCTAGTTAATACTTAAAGATAATTTGGTTTTATTCTGACCAGTGTCTTTTTTTGGCCCACAGGTATGGGCGGAGCTGCGATTGCACCTCCATCATCTCTAGTGGAGAAGGACTGTAAGTTAGTTATTGTGTATTATCTACTGCTACTGTGTATTTTTTGTGTGTCTGTGCAGTTACAATGTGCAAATCTACTATACATTATTGTTATTATCTGCACAAATGTTGGTGCGTTACTGAACACTGTAGTTTATACTTGTCTCCACTAGGTAGAGGTGTTGTCTTTATTTTCTCATGCAGGTGTTTCACAAAGCTTGGAGCTTAATTTAAAAAAGCAAAGTCTACAAAAGAGAGAGTTGCCTGTTTTCATCAACCGCATTCATGAAAGTGCGTCATAATTTAAAAGTGTAGAAACTAATGGTCGCATGAACTCTGTCCCAAACTGCGCTAGGGTACTGAATACTATGTCACTTTGTCACACAGAGTATTTATACATGTTTGGGACATGGCACGGAGTCAGAGCATAGTTGTCATGGTAACATGGACACTGTCGTTGTATTCTCTTTACTTCACCACCTTCCCCAACGACCTTCTGCGGTGCATTTTGTAAATTTGTATATTAAGGATTTTATATTACTCTGGGTACTCTGGTTTCCTCCCACAGTCCAAAAACATGTACATTAGGTTGATTGGTAATTCTCAATTGCCCGTGTGAGTGTGTGTGGTTGACTGTCTATATGTGGCCCTGTGGTGGACGGGTGACCTGCCCAGGGTGTACCTCAAAAGTGCCTTTCGCCCAATGTGTGCTGGGATAGGCTCCAGCAGATCCTCGTGACCCTAATTAGGAATAAAGTGGGTATGGAAAATGGATGGATAGATTTTATATTTAGGGATTTTTTTGATGTATTCCATAATGAATAAGAGAAACCGTAAGGAAACAAATTAAAATTGAGTGACTGTTACTGATTCTCATGTTGTGTATCTTGTGTCAGCTTCATACTCATATGACGATGAAGGTCGTCAGCGGTCCAAGGCAGCGATTCCGCCCCCTGTTTTTGAGGACCCTGAGAGACCACGCTCACCTCCAGGACCCACCAGCTCCTTCCTGGCCAACATGGGGTCAGTGTCATTACTGGACACTGTTTATTCCTTGCTCTTTCCTGCTTTAAGTTTTTTCTCGAAAAAGAGAGAGACAAAAGACATACAGTATATCATGAGGTCATCTTTGGAGAATCAGGAAGCAACCACAGCTTCCTTAAAAAATGCAGTGTGCAAAATTTTCCTCCTGACAGTTAACCAAGAGACTTCCTGGCCAGTGTTTGCTTTTTCAGTATTTTACAGATGAGTTACAGATGAATCCCCAGACTGTTGACAGGACAATTAGATAAATGATTTTTTTCCCACATGTCCTTGCTTATCATTGAGCTGGAGTATGAGCCACAGGCACAGCCATGATACAGCACTCCAGGAGCAGAGAGGGTTTGGCCTTACTTAAGGGCCTAAGAGTAGAACAGTGTCTTCCTCACTTAGCCTCCACTACCCAATTTAACTCTTTATCTGCTAAAAAAGGTGATAGCTAAGTGGTGATGCTCTTGAAGCTGAGATGGCATTGGTGAGAGAAACTGATTTACTGACTGCTGATTTTTATCAGTTTGTGTATTAATAGTATTACTGAGCCAACCAGTATAATTTGCAGCATTCTAAATAAACAGCTTACATTTGCAATATGATTTTTATATACAGTGGTCATTATTTCTCAACACACATGATGCAGAAGGTTGTAGGTTACAGTTAAAGTTGTTTAAGAAGAACGTGACCAACTTTGGAAACTCGGTTAGCGAGGCTCACTATCATCTGAGTTTCATTTTCCAGAGCGGACGTGTGTGTTTGTCAATAGGTGTATTGTCTCATGTGCATGTGTTTGTGTTGCAGAGGGACGGTGGCTCACAAGATCATGCAGAAGTACGGCTTTCGGGAAGGCCAGGGCTTGGGAAAGCATGAGCAGGGGCTGAGTACTGCTCTGTCAGTGGAGAAAACAAGCAAACGGGGTGGAAAGATCATCGTTGGTGACTCAACAGAAAAGCGTGAGCTCTCATGTGCAATCAAACATGTGCTCTAATCAGAATAATTACACACTCATCAGCTTTAGTACACTGTATAAGAAATTCTTTTTAATGGTTAATAAAACCAGATTCGGGTTACATGGTTCTTATTTTTAAAATCATGTTTAGTCTTTTGTGGATTATTGTTCAATGTGTGTGTGTGTGTGTGTCTCTGTGTGTGTGTGTGTGTGTGTGTGTGTGTGTGTGTGTGTGTGTTTCTCATTCTCAGCTGGAGGAGCCAGTCAGAATGCAGCAGACACGCCTGGTTATATTTCAGCAGTAGGAGGTTTGGCTTCTATAGTGCATTACTCCCTCAGCTACACATCAGGCTTCCGTCTTTATCTGACATATGTACATCTTACATGCTATAGCTTTAAGCATTGGGCTTGAAATGAGGCACACTTTTGCATCATTTAGTCACTTATTCTTGCCTTGTGTGGTCAGAATCATGCTTGATGGCTACTTTTTTTTTTTTTTTTGCAGTCACTCTATATGTAGCTCTGTGTCTTTATCATATTTCTCAGTCGTTCAGTATGCATGTATCTGCCAGTCTGTCTGTTTTAATCAAAGAATCAGAATTGCTTTTACATGCAAATCTAAGTCCATATCAACATGTAAGCCATGTAAGTTCATATCAACAACAAGACTTGTCAGTATTTCTGGCCATTCTATATGTTTGTGCCTGATATTTCTAGCTTGGAAATGAAATTCTAAATCGATATACAAAATGCTTCCAGATTCATAGAATGCCCTAAAATATTGTTTATCATGTTTTTACACGTATGTTGTTATATATAGCTAGAGGAATGTTAACATTTTCACTTCAACATTTACATTGTACATTTGGGGCGGTGGTGACTCAAGTGGTTAAGGCTCTGGGTCATTGACCGGAAGATCAAGGTTCAAGCCCCAGCACCGCCAAGTTGCCACTATTGGGCCCTTGAGCAAGGCCCTTAACCCTCTCTGCTCCAGGGGTGCTGTATCATGGCTGACCCTGCGCTCTGACCCCAACCATCCAAGGATGGGATATGTGAAGAAAGAATTTCACTGTGCTGTAATGTATATGTGACATGTATATAGAAAGGCTATTTCTATCTTTCTATCTATTTCTATTTTGTGACAGTGTGGCATTATAATAAACAATTTTAACTTTGCTGCACCAAATACAGCAGACTGAAACCTGGAACATCTCCTCTAGCCCACTTCGAAGAGAATCACAGAGCTCCATGTCAGTTCAGTTGAAAGGAACAGTTGTGCTGTAACATAAGGTTCCTGCTGTATTCCTTTGTCGACAGATTCAAAGAAGAACGAGGTCAACCCTCTGACTGAGATCCTCAAGTGCCCTACGAAGGTGGTGTTATTGCGGGTAAGTGATGTCACAGAGCATGTGCTCATATTATAAGTAAAAATTTAAGGACTGGGGATTTTCTTTAAAGAATTAAACCATGCATAATGTACTAGTGATGAGATTTACATGTGTGTGTGTTTGTAGAACATGGTGGGAAGAGGAGAGGTGGATGAAGACCTAGAAGCTGAAACTAAAGAGGAGTGTGAAAAATATGGCAAAGTCATCAAGTGTGTTATCTTTGAGGTGAGTAATTGGCTATGTGGGCCACAGCTTAAATTCTGTTATAACTACTAAACACACAAATGTAGGATAAAACAGGAAAGTAGTTTTCCTTTTTAGTTTATTCTACATTGAAGTACACAAGATTATGCCTGGGGGAAAAAAACACTTTCTTTTGCTTTAATAGACATTATCACTGCACTATAACTGTGCACAAAATCCTGCTCCTGAAGAAATTCCTCCTGCAGTTATTTTTGTTGCTCATTAAAGCTAAATAAAATTTTCATTAAAATCCCTGCACTATGTGAAAGAGTGCTTTTAGAGCCACGGGTTACTCATCACTGACTAATCCAGTTATTTTATTCCAAGTTGTTTAGAGTCAGATCAGGAGCACATGCATATAATTGAAGTGCAGTTCAGTGAATCCTTTGCTGCACAAATACAGCAGCTTAAGAAGAGTGATGTCCTGCAACAATTGTTTTCTACTGAAAAAACTATTTTATTTCTACTGAAAATGATTAGTCAAGTGAGACAGCCATTCAGGATTTGATGTGTTCAACCGGCTTTAAGAGCATACTTTCTCATAGTCCAAATAAACAACACACAAATTAAGTTACATGCAGGATCATAGATTCATGATTGCTTTGAACAGCCCTGTTTGGTGATAAAAACAATCCTGACTCCAAAACCCAGACCAGCAGCCTGTGGGTGTTCAGTGATCAGCTGCTTTTGTGGAACAGAGTGATCAGATTTCAAATTAGGCCCTGGCACTTTATCCGTGGAATGGCGCTTAGAAAAGACTCATGTCTCGTTTATTTCTTGCTACAGTTATAGAAATGATAAATTTGCACGTGTGTTCAGATTTCGGATGTGCCAGATGACGAAGCTGTGAGAATATTCCTGGAGTTTGAACGGGTCGAGTCAGCTATTAAAGGTGAGCATTTTTCTCTCCAGCTTTTTGTGTCAATAGCTTAGAAACTTACATTTACATTTCTGGCATTTGGCAGACGCTCTTATCTAGAGCGACATACAAAAGTGCTTTAAATCTCTATCATAGAAAACATTAACACTGGTTCAATAGGTTACAGACTTAGGATACCATTAGCCTAAAACAATGTTCTTCTTCAAAAAAAACCTTCAAATTAGGTGCCTCGGGTTTCTTTCTCATTATCTCCCTTGTCTCTTTTTTATTCCTTTGTATTAAGTTACATCACATCCCCCGCAGAGCCATGTCCTCCTAACCCTAACCCTAACCCTAACCCTGACAAAGCAAAACAGTTATCTGTTCATTCATTCACTCGCTCAGACATGGACTGTGGTAGCTCGCTCGCTGAGGTACTGTACTAGTGACCACAAGGTCACTTAAACCCTCAGATGCTGAGCTCCATGCTTGGATTACATTTTGTCACACATAAATAGCTTCGGATAAAACCACCTGCCCATGTGAATTAAAAAAAAACTTTAATGGCACTTCTGCTTCACCTCTTATTAGTACTGTGTGTTGTAGGAGAACATGAACTGCTGGAGATCAGTTACAGTGGAGGATCATTTGCATTTTTGGATCACATCAAGGCCACAGTTTATTAAAAATGAATATTCAGATCACGAATGTTCAGATCACGAATGTTCAGATCAGGCCTCTCCAGAAAACAGAGCGTTCAGAGAAAATTCGTTGAATTTTGAGTACAGCTCTGGAACAATGTGTGATGAACACTTCAGTGACGGGCAATCTGTCATGTCTATAAACAATACAAGCGGCTCTCTAACCTTTTCTGAGAATGACAGGAAGTAAGGTGCTCTCAGGAGCAATGTCATTTCAGTGGCATGGAGGTAGCTCTCTTACGTAAAACATAAGACCAGGATCTATTTATAACTGTAATTGTGCATACCAAGAAGTATGTCAGTTTTGTTCTTGCCATCCTGGGGTTACAGAAAAGAATCAAAGCTGAAAACTTGTCCTCTTTAATTAGTTAATAATGAGGTTTTTTTTGCTAACAAATGCATTCCTTTGAGCTTTAACCAAACTGCTTTGCAATGAATGGCACGAAAGAAATATATACTTGTCCTCTTTTCATTAATGATCACTTTTAAGAAGAAGTCCAGCTTTTATGGCTATGAAGAATAAGACCTGTGCATTTATCCATTTAAGAAGAGATTGATACTGTAGTGAATTGTGTTAGTGTCTTTGGTATACTTTACCTTGTCATTATATCAGGAATAACAAACTTTTATATCAAATACTTGCATTGTGGAGTCTAGGAACAGTCATTTCCTCATCAGCACTGTTTTTAAACAAAAAGTTGACTGTCCTGAACTATTTCCTGTTACTGACAGAGCTCAGATACCCATAAGGTTAATAACAATGGCGTAAAAAAAAAAACCCCATCCTTAATCAGGAATTTCATTCTTCTTTCTTAAATAGCAGTAATTTTGAATATTTTTCTTAATACTGTTAAATAACTAACATTTTTAGGAATACATTTTACTGCCATTCAAGTAGATGTATCTATATAGACAGTAATGTGTAAGAGCGAACATATTTGAATTACAGCTGGAGTTCATACCCGAGTCATGCTCTTATAGAGAACTAATGCACGCCTTCAGAGTCAAGCACTCTCTTCTCATATTTTTTTCCTCATATAACTTATCAGGGAGGTTACATGAAGGTTGTGAATGACTGTTCTTGTTGTTTCTAGATACATATGTATGGATGTGTACCGGATAACCTGGATCTGGGTGTGTGTATGTTTTCTTTTTCAGCCGTGGTGGATCTGAACGGAAGGTATTTTGGAGGTCGAGTGGTTAAAGCCTGCTTCTATAACCTGGACAAATTCCGTGTGTTAGACCTGGGAGAAGCGGTGTGAGTCACACAAGCTATATAACATCCCTCACCTTCTCTTTGTGGGAATTCCTTGGGGGGAAAAATGTCTGTGGCCCCCTTTTTGTACATAGCATGGATTTTTTTTCTCCTTTTTTTCCATTCATATATTTGTTTATTATGAACATTGGTGTATTTAACTTGCAACCTGACATAGATTTTTTTTAATTTGTTTAAAGATTCCTTGTGTTCTCAGTTCAGTCTGTCTTAGAGTCAACATCTCATTCTTGAGTCATGAATAAAAGGCATAATGTGTTGTAGAAACCAGGAAATAAACTGTGTATTTTGGAAGCTGATTGTGTGTGTGTGGTTTTATTATTATTTTATTTATTTTTGTTGTTAGCTTATGAAACTCCACATCACTGTTATAACTATGGGGTTTAGTTTAGAGGGAAAGCCCTGGGAAATGCTTCTCACTGGGAAAGAGTATAAATATGTCCGGTATGCATCATGTCATCTGGAGCAAGTAGGATTTCTCTCATGGTCATGTAAAGTTGGTCTGTTTTTAAAATCAGGATTACTTTAGACAGATTGCATTTATTTATTTTTATATTTATAGTCCTTTGTGTGGTAAGATCCATGTGCTTATTTTCAGGTGATCCATCTCAAAATGGTTTAATAATACCCTATCCCTGCTTTGAGACAAGAACATGAATGAGAGTGAATGAGTCCTGGTTCTTTGGTTATGTAATGTCACTCACCTGTCCCCCTGTGAATATGTAAAGTAGGGAACCTACATACGGCTGATGTCATTGCAGCTCCTGTGAGAGCTTCACACTCTCATCTGCCGACTATTGATAGACCCGAGGCCTGGTTTATATGTCCCTATCTTGAAAGGCCATTCCAGTCCAATAGTCTGGTAATGAAATTCTGTACTATTGTTCTCTTTATCCAGGTGCAGGTTTATTCATATCATTCAGATCATACAGTTCTGACAGGAAGAGGATCATCTGGGCTGGAGGAACAAGTAAAAATAATGCCAATGCTTCTACCTTGGTGTAAACAAAAGGTGTGATGCATTATCAAAAAAAAAAGGAGTGTGTAGTAGCTGTGCTACTTTGACAAAACAGTGTCACTTATGTAAGCTGTTATGAGAGGTGTTGAGGGATTCACTGAATTACTGATCAACACCATGGGGATTTTACCTTTAACAGAAGGTGGAGGGAGAAATGGACACATCTTCATGTGCTCTAAGAATAAGGCAGGTCATTCTTGGTGATCAATTCAGGAAACTGGTTTGTTCATTACTGATGGATCTGATTTAACCTAATCCAAGAAGGACCTGCATGTTAAAAATAAAGGTTCTTAAATGGTTCTTTATAAGACTATGATTCTTAGACTTTTAACATCCATGGAACATTTCCATTGCTCAAAATGTTTTTTGTAGTGGGAAAACATCCTTTATGGCACTAAATAAAAAAGAGAAACAATTACTGGTTCTTTGGAGAACCAAAAATGGTTCTTCTATGACATCACTGTGAAACCACTATTTTGGTCCTTTATTTTAAGAGTGACGTGGCAGAGCAGCATCCTTAATAGGTTTGTGATCTCAAAGATGTTAACGACTGTATTGTTTTTGGTGCCGAATCTGCTGATCCCCTGGGAAATCGACACGTCAGTCTCTGGAGTTTACACAGAATGGTGTGAAAAACCAATCCAGTAGCAGTTCTGTGGGCAGAAACATAATGAGAAACATCAAAGGACAGACTGGTTAGAGCTGACAGGAAGGCTGCGGTAACTTCAACGACCACTCGTTAGAGCTGTGGTGAGCAGAAAACCATCAGCCAAGAACAGGAGTCTGAGGCTACAATGGGCACAGGCTCTCCCAAACCACAGTTTGTAAGAAAACTAGTGGATTTGAACAATCTTTTTTGAAAATAGAATTGTGGTAAATTTACATGCATTGTATTTATACCCACTCTTCACTTAATGTGCAACATCTTTAACCCTGCTCAGTCCTGCAGTTATCTAATCAGCCAATCACGTGGCAGCAGTGCATTGCATAAAATTATGCAGATTCAGGTAAAGAGCTTCAGTTAATGTTCACATGAAACACTGGAATGAAGAAAAAGTGAGATGTCTATAACTGGACAGTTGAAATTAATAACCTTGTCCAGACTTGTTCTTGGCTGACAGGAGTAGAACCTGATCTTCTGCTACTGGATTGGAGCTCGCCCACCTCAAGGTGTGATGTGTTATGCATGCTGAGATGCTTTTCTGTCACTCACCACAGTAGCAAAGAATGCTTGTTTGACTTAATACAATAGACTTCCAGTCTGGTCATTCTCCTCTGATCTTTCTCATCAACAATGTGTGTCGTCCTGCAGACCCTCAGCACACAGGATGGTTTTTGTTGTTGTTTTTCGCACCATTCTGTGTAAACTCTGGAGATTGCTGTGTGTGAAAATCACAAGGGATCTGCAGTTTCAGAAATACTAAAATGAAATAAACATTTATTTACCTTTAATATGCCCTTATTTTTTATTAGACCAACTGTAACATGCAAAGGAATTTCCCCTTGGGATGAATAAAGTTCTTTGAATCTTGAATTAAGTCTGATCATGGTCATGGGGCTATTTAGAGTAGCCCAGGCACTAATTTGAAGAATAGAGATGTGGATGAACATGCAAAACTAATCATAAACAGTAACCCGAGCTCAGGAGAAAGGAGAACTATGGGACTGAAATGCTGAAAATGCAATGCACAAAATAGCTGAGCATTCCAAGAGCTTATCTGAACCCTCAACTTTGTGAAAAATGAACTTTCTGTTTAAAAGAAGTGTCAGTGCTCCTATACAAACTGCCTTAAACATGCCCCAGGGCTTGTCCAGCTTTAGTCTGTTATTTATTACTGGACACGACTGCAGGTGTTAAATCCATCAGGTCTAAACTACACAAGTGGCCAAAAGTGATGGTGAGGATGCTCCAGGAGGCACACCCTACACGTTCACGCGAAGATTACGTGCGGGCTCGCGCGTCCACCAGGCGGGGCTTTTGCTTTTCTAACAAAAGGGATCCAGCTGCACGTGAGTGTAACAGGTACAACGATATAGGAGTAATATAGGCGAAATATTAGCTATGCTAGCAAGAACACACACACACACACACACATACACAACAATCCGAAGCTGAAATAACAATAAGATGTGCTAATATGAATAGTGCTGTATTTTCTTATTTAATGGACTACATCATATACGGTGCTCGGGTGCATGCCTGCGCAAATCATTAAAAAAAATCAATAACGGTCCTGTCGTATGTTTCCATAGAAACCGATCACCTTATAGGATGATGGGGGCGCGAGACAATGAAAGTCAAATGATTTTTTATTTATTTATTTAAAAAAATTTTTTTTTTTGCGATTTCAGGATGAACAATATATTCTTTTATATAAAATAAAGTATTAAATATATTTATCAGTATGTAAGTTATCTATTACCTATCTTTAAAACAAGACGAAGCTTGAAATGGATAAATATACACTTAGAAAATAGGTTGATAATCTTATATTTTGCTTATTATTATATGAAATACTAGATAAATCTAATTATATCCAACACTTCTTTTTTTATATCCAACACTTCTTTTGTTTATGTCATGATATATATATATATATATATATATATATATATATATATATATATATATATATATATATATATATATATATATATTAATGTGGGTAATTCAGGACATTTTAAATATTATTATTTAACTAATAAATAAGATGTGTTACACAAATCAGTCCATTGCAAACCAACATCAGTCCATATAGTCACTGAATTCTCTCTGTAGACCGTCTGGTTTAACTCTGGTTAAATAAATAAATAAATAAATAAAATCCGAGGTATTGGATGAGATATAAATCAAAATTAAGATGATGATGATGAATTAATTACATATTTGAGTATTTTGCATAAAATGCCCTAACTTTGTCTGTTTAATAGCTTAATTTCAATTCATATGACTATAATATAACTTCATAATCTTATTTTAAAAAATAATGGTACTGGTAATGGTCATCCCTATTTACAGAACAAAGCCCCAAAACCAAACCACGATGGTTATTTGCAATAACCACAGAAAAACCCAGACATGAGTAAGAAAGTTTGTCTAAAGTAAAAATGGCATTAATTAAAGGTGACAGGAATGCAGTGGTGGGGAGATTTTTTTTCGTTGGGTTTTTGTCTGGTGATGCAGTGACACTCTGCACGTAGGCACTTGGGAGGAGAGGATAATTTGGTGCACTGGCTAAATCCATGGTTTAGCAGATTGGTAATGTTACCAGGAGCCTATTACATTCCAGGACATCGGCTAACGAATGATTTAACTCACACAGACCTATTGATCACTGGAGTTAGAAAATATTTCGCGTACATCACAGAGAAAACACAATATTCATTCTTGATGGACAAAAATTTTGGTGTATATTAGTTTTGGTTCTGTTTCCCACCACAGAGTGGCGCACCATCTTCATGCCCTGCGCACGTGCGCACACGCTTCCTCTAACCAGGTCACGTAGAAGAGGGGGCTGGGATGGGGGTTTCCGCTCCCTCCCCCCACCAGCTGTCACACCTCCCTACTTTTACATTTATTTAGCTAGGCTTTTTGTTCAAACACACGAGTTTGAAAAGGAGATGGTTAAAATCTTGATATTTAATCTTAACGCTCTAAGCAAGTTCCGCTATAAGGGTTGCTATAATAATGTGTAAGGCTTGTCATCTACGCAATAAAAACCTAGCTGTGAAAATGAGCTTTTTCCAATCACACTGAAGGAGGCGGGGTTTGTTTGCCGGCGTCGAGAAATGACGCCACGCAGAAAGTCACGAGGGGGTGAAGCGCTTTAAAACGAGCACCTGCCGGTTCACGAGCTCCAATGTGAGCAAGATAGTGCCTGTTTAAAGGAGAAGAGAAAGACAAGAAGAAGACTCATTTACCGGTGTTTCAGCCAGGACGGCTTAGATCACACGAGTAGCAATCGGTTTTTTTGGTCGTCTCTTAGACTACAGGACTTGTTGAAACACGTAGTTTTATTCTTCGCTGAAATTTCTACAAGAGATGACAAGAGAACTAACGCAGAACAGGATCCAAAAGATCTGGGTTCCATCCAAGGATGAGAAACCCGCAACTCCTCGTAAATGTAAGTGGATGTATTATCTGATGGTGCGTGTGATGATGATGATGATGATGATGAATTGTACTGAGACTGTCCACATGGTATTATAACATTAAAATGTCTTATACATTAATAGCATTAATAATGTTTATCATGATTATATTTGCATCCCATAATCCAGTCTGAGTGCTCGTAACAGGCCTGTATAATCTCCCAAGTGATGCTACCTAATATCATATTTCTTGACATACTGGTTAAACTGACCATATTTCAAAATGGGCTGCAGAGTTTGTCATCAATTCAGTAAATTAGCCGCGAGGTGTTCAGTTCAACTGGACATCTGGACATGCAGCTGTATGCTTTACAGATTCACATTATTACCAATTCATGAATAAAGCACGAGGCTTTCAGAAAAGCCGGCATCACCATGGCAACCACCCAGTAGATGAAAGGCGTCAGTTTAACGCCATTGAGTGCAAATGACTCAATACTGGACAGGATGCTCCACACAGGGTGTAAAACTTCTCCGAGAATCCCTTTGGTATTAGAGTTAGAGAGTGACTCAGCCTGCTCAAGACAAAAAAGAGGAAAAAGATAAAGCAGGGGTCTCCAACTAATTTTAGGTAACAAGGCCATATTACGGTCAGTCCAGGGTCAAGTGAATCAGTTTAGTGGCCAATTACACAAACATTCCCTCTTTTTTTTTTTCCACTGAAAAGTAAGTCTGTTTGTAATGCGTACATAGATAAATAAACTACATCTCACAAACAGAACAAATGAGCAGACTGCAATTCATTACCCCCAATATAATAAAATAAAACAAAAAACAAGTTATTTACACAATGCCTTGCAGTATTCCCATTATTCCCAAATATTCCCATTTGAAACTTTTACAAACTGAAAATGGTCCTATACAAAATAAACAAAATAGCATTAAAAAATAAAATTAAATAAATAAATAAATAAATAAATTAATTAATTAATTTATTTTTGTTCCCACTGCAACGTTGTAAAACCCCCCAAATTAGTTATTTGTGACTTTATTCCTCTGTTTTCTGACTCTACTCTCTTGTTTTTCTGACAAACAAACCACTCTTCTAAATTCATTTGGTTGTCCAGGTTAGAGCCTTTATTATGCTGGTTTTGGTAGGGAGTACTGTTTGGCATCCCTTAGATCGTAAAGCCATAAAACCATTCACATGTTTATTTGAAAGCAGGATTTACACATGCCTACTTGGCCTAAATTGGTGCAAGGTACTCCAAAATTCTGTCAGAACAATCGCAAACAGTGCACACAATAAAATGAGCTTTATTACCATGTTAATATGCCCTCTGTGTTATTTGGTACAGCTCATTTTGCATAGACGCGCTGCTTAATGAAGCTGAGGAGTGAGAATGCACTATCCAGACGCAGCTCTGTCTCACGAATGACTGATCGGTCTGAGCCGTGGAGGTTAATGAGATCAGCAGTGTTCTGCTGACTGAGGGGCTGGAGGAGAACAGATTACAGACTTTTTTCTGGGACCATTCATACTTTTGCCTCTCTAACTAATGAAGGAAGACTCACAACTTCATATAAGAACATTTTAAAGTATGAAATCAAGGTGACTTAGTGATGATGTTAAGATACAGAATAGTGACTATTGTAAAACACATAGAATACAGATTTTGCAGTGATCCCCATATACTCCGAAAAGTGTAGTGCAATAATTTCTAACATATTGACCACCCTCAAAGTTTGATACAAATCAGTTTAACATGCTGTATTAATCTAATTCTGTTACAGCTGGTGGAGGTCCCCGTCTGGCTAACTCCCCGTTAGTCATAGTGATGGTTGGTCTACCGGCCAGAGGCAAAACATACATGTCTAGGAAACTCACTCGCTACCTCAACTGGATCGGCATCCCTACCAAAGGTAAACTAACCAAGTTCCAAATATCCTCCTAACTGGATATTTGCATTTATACAAAGGCAAGATGCAAGCGAGGTGGAATCCAATCCAAGATGAGGGTTGAATTTGTTTCTCGAAGCTCTCTGTTCATGTTTGCTGCACTGTTTTTCTGTATTTTTTTTTTCAGTCTTTAACGTTGGTGAATATCGCAGAGAGACCGTAAAGAACTACAGCTCATACGACTTCTTCAAATCGGACAACAAGGAAGCAGTCAAAATAAGAGAGTGAGTCAGACACCTTATATAAAATATGTTATTCAATTAAATGAGATTGTACTAAATTAATCATGTGATCCGTTTCGGCCATTTCTTTAGGCAATGTGCCGTATCTGCTCTCCAAGATGTCAAGAGGTACCTCACTGAGCTGGGCGGTCAAGTTGCAGTAAGTATCTCCTCTGTTGGCATGTAACTCCTATAGTATACACCAGGTATGGATTCTTACTGGTTTCACCCTCTATAGGTTTTCGATGCCACAAACACCACCAGAGAAAGAAGAGACATGATCCTGGAGTTTGGTGCTGAGAATAGCTTCAAGGTTGGTTATCACAGCATTTGTCACAATGCATTTGTTGGATGCTTTTGTTTAGTGACCTCCAAAGTGACACTCTTTGTCCTTTCAGATCTTCTTCATCGAGTCTGTATGTGATGACCCAAATGTCATTGCAACCAACATCATGGTAAGCTTAGTGATGGTCTGGAGTTTTAATGCATGTCTTGATTAATAAAGCCATGGAAAAATTTGACTAATAATAAGAGACAATCTGATTAGATTTTCAGAAAGTCATTTAAATATGAAATTGCTTTAAAAACAGGAAGTGAAGGTCTCCTGTCCTGACTACCAAGACTGCAACAAAACGGACGCCGTAGAAGATTTTCAGAAGAGGATCGAGTGTTACAGGGCAAACTATCAGCCTCTGGATCCTGATGATTATGACAGGTACTTGCACAATTACAAAAATTATAATACCAGAAAGGTTTATCATAAATACCATTTCCTGAATTAAATGTTGCAAATTAATTATATCTTCAAATTCATAATTATCAATGGGATCTTCAGGGAAAATGGAAGTCTTTGCACTTAAAGGACAGAAACGATTAAAGACAGTTTCAATAGTTGATGGTTAATCTTTTTTTCCTGAATAAAAATTATTCAAATTGGTAACTAAAAATTACTTATTTAAGTAACTAAAATTACTTATAGTAACCATATCTATTTTTATCAAGTGAAAAATAGATTCTTAGCAAACAGTTCATCCGTGAATAAATAGTAAAAAAGAAAAAATAAAGTTAAGCAGAATTTTGTCCATCTTTAACCTCGATTTCTCTTTCTTTCCAGGAACTTGTCCTTCATCAAGGTAATCGATGTGGGCCGCAGATTCCTAGTGAACTGCATCCAGGATCATATCCAGAGCCGCATCGTTTACTACCTAATGAACATCCACGTCCAGCCACGCTCTATCTACCTGTGTAGACATGGCGAGAGTCAGCACAACCTGCAGGGCCGCCTGGGAGGAGACTCCGGTCTCTCTACACGTGGTAGAAAGGTACAGATACCTCTTTCATTTCACTGTGCTGAGCTATGCCCTGAAAATATGCTTTTCAAATACTTGATGTTTATTTTATTAATTGAAATATTCAGTCCTTCCATAAAAATGACTTGTGCATTTGACTTTATTTTTAAGCCCAGACAGTGATGTAGTAGAAAATGTGTAAATTATTAATGGATAGCATTTGGTTTTCATCCAAACCTGTGGCCGATGTTAGATAGCTACCCTAATTTTGCTAATTTTAGTGATACAGTATTAGTTATGATGGTGAGATTTTGACATGTTTGGATTACTATTTATCTAAAATTAAAACTCTGCTAAACAAAAGCTGTTACTTAGCTGTGTGCTATTGTGAACCAGCATAAGAGAATGTTATTCCATACACTATTTCAGCATACCAGACTTCACACGGACTTTGACTGCTCTTTACACTCTAGCTAGGTCTAGTACTCTTACAGCAAACAAAACAATCAACAAAACTGCTTCTGTGTCATTTGTATGTGTTGACAGTATTCTGAACACATGCATGCAAGGAAGCAACAGTAAACCATACAGTGAATCTCTGCACACCTGGGACAGCGTTAAGTGAAGTTACATTTATTTTTTTTTACTTATTTTGTTTATTAATGATTTAATTATTTTTATTAAAAAACTGAAGATATTTGTACTATAATAAAGCTGTTTTTTTGTTCCCCATGTAACACATTTCCTCTCATTTGAACTGTTGGGAGAAGTGAGTTTGTATGCTGATGTGAATGTTTGTTTAATTAGTAAAAGCCAAAAGATTTCTCTTTGGGGGGGGGGGGGATAAATAAATAACCATAACCAGGTTCGATTTAATACATGAGTACAGAGTATTGTACTGTTTCAGCAGGAAAAGTTTACTGAACTGGAATACTGATGTGTATGGAATACTGCACTCTTACATAACTTGCTTAATAAAATTCTGAAGTAATAGTACAGTTGTAGGAAACGCTGTATGGAAAAACAACTTCCCAATTCTGTTGTATTTCCCTAAAAGTATGCTCTGTTTCTAATTTGTATGTCATCATTCTTTCTGCAGTTTGCTGGAGCTCTTTCCAAATTTGTCACAGAGCAGAATCTTAAGAACCTGAAGGTATGGACAAGCCAGCTAAGACGAAGCATTCAGACTGCCGAGGCGCTGAACGTCCCGTACGAGCAGTGGAAAGCCCTGAACGAGATCGATGCAGTACGTTCACCAAAATGTCCTCCTTTCTTAAACTTATTGTCAAAAGTCTTTCTAGTAAGCCGTATGTTTTCTGTTTGTTGACAGGGTGTGTGTGAAGAAATGACCTATGAAGAAATGCGGGAGCGATACCCAGATGAGTTCGCTCTCAGAGACCAGGACAAGTATTATTACCGCTACCCCAGTGGGGAGGTAAGTGTTACTGGCTCACAGAATCCACCATTACATTACAGCAAGAGATCCACAATGAGCACAGCTGCACTATACAAACCCATGAAAAGCTGTCATATTACACTGATAAATATATTTACAGTAATAATAATCCTTATACAATTCAATTATAAGGAATACTCAGGAACTAGACTAAAAGAATTAGTTTTTAAATTAAATTGTAATCTCCAATGTTCCTTTAAGGTTTCTTACATGGGAGAGTCATTGTGATTGATTTTCTGGAGGGTTTTTATTTTGTTCTTATTAATTTCAAGAGAGACAAATGGCTGCCTGCTGAAAGAACAAGAGCATGCTGTTTATTTTCCTGTAACAGCATGTTGTGTTGCTTTCTTCCTTAAATAAAAATAACTTATAATAATAATGCTCTTAATTACAATACCGCGTAATTATAGCAGCACGGGCTTTAGAACACATGTGGATTTGTCTAAAATGAGCACACTTTGAATCAGCAGTGATGATGATCGTTCTTTGCTGAACTTTTTCTTAATTTCTCCTCTGCAGTCCTACCAGGACCTGGTGCAGCGGGTAGAGCCGGTGATCATGGAGCTTGAGAGGCAGGAGAATGTTCTAGTCATCTGCCACCAAGCCGTCATGCGCTGCCTCCTTGCCTACTTTCTAGACAAGAGTGCTGGTGAGGCATAAAGAATCATTCCTGATTAACTACTAAAATTAGTTTTAAGTGTTCTGGTACTAATCCTTGGGTTTCTGGCTGCAGATGAGATGCCGTACCTAAAGTGTCCACTCCACACCATATTGAAGCTGACTCCAGTGGCTTATGGTAAGAAGCTTGTCATTATTTCAACGCAGTTACAATGTTCTCCAAATAACTTTCTTGTAACATTACATGACGTGTTCAAAATAAGCAACAAACCCTTATAGTCGAGAAAACATGATATCAGAATTAGTCTGAAAATATAAATGCTAACTGGCGTGTTTTGATAATCTTTCCAGGGTGTAAAGTAGAGTCCATCTCATTAAACGTTGAAGCAGTAAACACACACCGGGACAGACCTGAGGTAAAAACTTGACATGCACACAGAAATTAAAACATGCACAAATTCTACCAAGTTAGATTTCAAGCCTGATCATGTCTCTGTCTCTCTAGGAGATAAAGGGAAGTCAAGGCACTCTAATTAGGAGAAACAGCGTGACTCCTCTCACGAGTCATGAACCCACTAAGAAGCCTCGTATCGATAGCCTGGACGACACGGCCATCCCTGAACTCACTCCAGCACCAATGAGCTTCTGTGCCAGTGCAAACAACTCCCTTGCACTGTCCACACAGGTATGAAAACAAATCCTCTGTGTGTGTGTGTGTGTATGTGTGTGTGTGTGTGTATTTGTGTGGAAATGTTTGTAGAGATGTGCCAGCCTGGAAAAACCCTTTACATTCTGAAAAGTTGACACTTTTGACAATATATGTGTAATTCACAGGTTTTTCCAGACTGCCACACTCTTATCACTTGTCTGATACTAACAGAGATCCATATCCTCTAATCATTTAGTCACACTTTTTCCCATTTCCTCATTTTTCTCTCCTTTATTAACACTACAGCACTGGCTTGGCCAAGCTTGTCTGTAAGTATCAATGGCATCTGTCTTTTTCTTCCTTTATTCAACTATAAACCTTTAAACCAGCTCAAGTTATTTTATCCACTAATTTTTATCAGTAACATTTTATATTAGTATTATTAACGATATATGCAGGGAGATGGAAAAATGCCAGACAGAACCTTACTGTGTGCATTACTTGATATGATAATCTAATTTTGCAGTGTTTTATTATTTAAGAATGATCCTGCGCCTGTCCTAGTATAACGTTCCCTTGCAATTAGATCACTTCTGGCATTTTCCCCTTTTTTTAGTCATGGACTTAAAAAAACACTTTTCTTCTATGTATAACCCCCCTGTGTGTTTGTCTGGGCTTGCTGTGCTTCTTCCATCTGTCATGTTAACTCTTGTCTCATCTGTTTCCTCTGTCTGTTATGCATGCCTAAAGACGCACCGTGTTCCACTACCTGACAGTCGTATCCGTGTTGCTGTTTCAGAGGTAGAATCTATTCCTCTGGTGCTTATTAGAAAAGCGGCCTGCTTTTTACTTCAGTGACTAGACAGCGATTTCAGATCCTAGCATTTGCTGCGTGCTCGAATTAGTAGTTCCCCTGAGAGCAGATTACCCGCAGCTTTTGACCACTGCAACCTCATATGACCTTGGTATATTCTGTACATGTGCCCCTCCCTAGATTGCCCTGTAGGCTGAAGGGTACTGAGTTCACCAAACAATCTGACCATTTATAATCAACACAGCAGCTAAATGTTAATGGGGTCAACATTAGATTTGTTGTAAGGCACATAGAAGAGCATGGATCCTAGTGGAAAGAGCATGTGATACTATTGTAAAGCAAAGTAGATTGTTTGTTTATTTAGCGAGAATTCAGCACTGTCAGTTCTATTGGTATTATATACTTGCTGTTCATTTTATTAGGAACACCTGTATACCTGCCTATTTGTAGAATTAAGTATCCAATCTGGATTTTGCTGAAAATTGGAAAAGGACCATCTATTGTTTTTCCATTCGGTCCTGTTTCAGTGAGCCTGTGCCCACTGTAGCCTCATATTCCTGTTCTTGGCCGACAAGACTAGAACCCACCCTGCCACCCGTCCAGTCACCTCAATGTTTAATGTTTTGCATTCTAAGATGCAATAACTCGGTTGATTTGCGTTACTGTAGCCATCCTATCCGCTTATACAAGCTTGGCTATTCTTCCCAGATCTCCCATATCAACATGGCCTTTCCACCCTCACAACTGCTGCTCACTGACTTTTATGATTTGTTGTCATTTTCATATATAGTTCATCACCATCATCATTTTCATTATAAAGATGGTTTATTAATCAAAGTGCTTATTAAAGTCAAACTCTTTGCTTTCCATTTTGTTGCAGGACCTAAAACATCACATCCCAGAAAAACTCGCCCAGCTCTGTCAGTGAGATGGATGACTTTGCATGATTTTGCTTTGACCACATTCTGATGGGAATTAACAGGAACTTGCAGTGTAGGACAATTTGAGCCTGTTCATGCAAGGACAAGGACAAAAAATGGGCACTGAGGGTCTTTTACACTCAAAGGGGAATTATGAAGCACCTGTGTGTGTATGTTTGTGTGTATGTTTGTGTGTGTGTGTGTGCTTTTTTTTCCAAAGCACTCTATGCCTCATGTAATGCCACAGATACAAAGTTCTTTACATATCTTTTTTTGTCTTATGATGTGTTATGAATTCCTGAATACTGCTGCTGGCTTTGGGAAACCTAATTTGTTATTAATGTTAGTTTTAGTTGTCTTCGACAAATATCTGTTTAATAATGCAGGAACATTTCTTTGATGAAAGAGGTGTACGTACGATGTCATTATGCGTGTTATTAGTTGCTAACTGGAATCTGTTTGTCTTGACAGGGTATTTATGATTGTTTATTGCAATGAAAAGGGTGATTTTCCTTTTTACTTGATGTGTGACTGAACAAATTCCGTAGAGTGCCTAGTGCTTTGGCTTTCGGGCCGGCAATGCTTTCCGGGACTAATGATCGAAGATCATACTATTACACTATGTTTCTTAGGAGGAAGAAGTGTCACATATTTTATTTCCATATGCAGTTCATCTAAACCAAATGTTTACTGCTTGAATTCCAAGGATTTCTCTATATATTTCGTAGGCAAAAACAAGCTTTACTATTTACTATGTCAGGCAAGTATTATTTATAGAATTTAGTGAAGATTTCAATGCACTTTCAGGAGCCGTGGTTGGGCTCAAATGCTAGTTATGTGAACATAACACAAAGTCGGTGCAATGTATTTTATTGCTCCTAACTGTAGTAAGAGGTACTATTTTCTGTTTGCTTTAAACTTGAAAACTGTATTTTGTAATGCTGTATTTTTTTTCTGTTAATCTATTTATTTTATTTTATTTTTTTCCAAAGTACAACCTGCATTTGTATTTTGAGTATAAAGCACCCTGTTGATATTATTGCCACACTTACATTTCCCTTTAACACGAAAGGTTTAGAAAAAAACGTATTTGCTAGACCAATAAATAACCTGAAGGAAATGATATTGCCTGTTTTTTTTTACTGTTTGCTTCCACAGAGCTCTCTCATTTCCTTTTCCTCGTTTTCCCAAGATGGTCATGAGCAGAGCTAAGCGCTCAGTTTGCGTTGGCCCACAGCCTGTCTTTATTTAGACGCAGTGTCTGACATTAATTCTGAATCTCTCCCACACAACGTCCTTCAGCTTACTGATGATTACGTTTTTAACTCATTTATGAAGAGAAACTGCAGCCCAAGCCACATTTTATTTATTTATTTATTTATTTATTTATTTATTACTCAGTCTAGGCATTCAACATCAGTCTTGACAAGGTAACAGGCTAGCAATACTAAATGAGTCATTCAAATCATATGTCCTTTTAAAGTGCAATAAATAGAAAGTAAACAAGGAAATGGGACAAGGAAATGACTCTTTTGCATGTCAGTAAAGCGGCCCGGATGCAAACCTTATAAAGTTGTCCAATGGGTCAAACCGTAGCAGAGCTGAAACATATAATGAGGAAACTCTTGTAGTTCATTGAGGTCAGTTTTGTAATCAGGAAATACAGTTTCTACATGAGATGCTCTGTTCCAATCACACATTTATATAAATTATTTACCTGAGCATGGCTCACTGGGTCAGAGACTAGCTACAGGGCTCGATAAAAAGGGGAGTTTGATAAAACTTTCCATGTATACTGACAACATGGCTTGTCTAAAAATGTTGCAGGGACATAGAAGTATGTTCTGTGTTCCCTATGATAATAATCAGTAGTGGTAACATGAACTCACTAATATGAAACCATTACAGTTTTTAAGTGAATACCCCTGGCCTATAAGATATTGATCTGATTTTTACTTGAATGTAACTTACAGACATAATTTCATTAGGGAGGCATGATGGCTTAGTGGTTAGCACATTTGCCTTATACCTCTGTGGCTAGGAATATTGCTGTCTCTGCTGTGTGGATTTTGCATATTCTCCCTGTGCTTTGGGGATTCCCTCTGGTTACTCTGGTTTCCTCCTCCATTCCAAAGACATGTGTTGTAGGCTGACTGTCATCTCTAAATTGCCTATAGTGTGTGAATGGGTGTGTGTGTATGATTATGCTCTGCAATGTATTCGCACCCATATCCCAAGTCCTCCAAGCCTCCCAGTGACTCTGTGTAGCATAAGTGATACAGAAAATGAATGAATAAAATCTCACTAATGCAAATTTGTTTGCATAGATATATTACCAGAGATCTAGACGATTAAAACTGATCCCAATACCAAAACCTCCACCAATACTCAACCACTTCCTTACATATGAGGAGGACAGCAAAACCATTAGTGGAAAATAGAGATTTATAGTCACCCATTGTTCATTGTCAGACTTAAATTATCTCGAGAATGTAGAGTGAAATCTGCTCCCTGCATACAAGCCAAGTGAGTCATGGAGTTCACTGCCAATACAATAGATCTTTTCATCATCAATATTCTATTTATAAAAGATTTCACTTTCCACGCACACACACATAGTAGGTTGTGCAGTCCTACACTGACCCGTGTGGGAGACTGACATATTACAGTAACAAACAAGAAGAAACATTTCTTTCATCACTTGCTGAAAGTCATCACCAGAGCCATGCAACAGCCAGCAATGCTTCATAATCAAGCACATCTACACTGTTTTGTAACTGGGTGGTAAACAGGCAGATATGAACAGGAAAAATGACTCGACCTGACGATTAACAAATATATTTACATTCCACGTTACGGCTTTTTATCAAGACATTAAATCTAGTTAAAATACTACTTAAATACTCGACACATTTTTAATTATTTGCAATAGGTTAATATAATGAAAGATACCATGGGTATACTTGCAGGCAACCCTGGCAAATTGTCCCATTTAGTATCTTATCAACAAAACGTAATGGTGAGTGAACTGCAGGTTGGGTTATCAGTGGAGAGAGCTGTGTGGATGTGACGGCAGTCAGGCACAGCATTATGAGCTCAAACGGGTATTTATAGGACAGCATTCAGTCAGCCTGAAGACTCCTTATGAGAAGTTGTGTGTACCCTGATGCCATAGCACACAATCACAAAGCTTTAGAGTTAGAAATTAATCACTGATGGAATACACCTCTTTCATTTATTGAAAGTAAGTGATGGGTGTAAATAAGGTGAACTCAGGTATACTCAGGACACTTGTGGTACATTAGGACATTTAAAATTTTATTTAAAGCATGTATTTGCTTGTCTGATTAGTAAAAATGAAAGTAAAAAGTAAGCCCTTACTTAGTTGGAACTTCTTATTAGAGCCAACATGACAATAATTCCTAAAGCATCATATAAGAGGGTGTGGTAAGCATCAGAAACAGGAAGTTGGCTCCAAAATGTTAGGGTAATAAAAATGACTACAACAATAATAAAACTGTTTCTTGTTTCCTTACGGTTATTAGATCAATATTATCAGTATGCTTCAGCACACAGACTTGTGTGTAACACAAGCACATACACACACACACACACACACACACAAATATGCACACTTCTGATAAATAAAATGTAATAAGCTTGAAGAGTATCACTGAGGATGAAATTAAAAGCCTACACCAATAAACATACAGTTTTTGTCCAAACAGGTCATCAGAATGATTTCAGTCAATTTGACAAATAAGATCATTTACATATCTTTAAAATTTCATAAACATTTTTCTTCACGTTTTATAGCAAGTATCTTTTTAAATACCTGAATTCACCCTATAATACCTAGGGCTCTCTTTTAGATTGTAATTACATTGCACTGTTACTGGACACGTCGCCTCAGTTAAAAACTATAAATGCCGCCCTTTATATGAAATCAATTGATTTTCATACTAGTTTCTGCTAAAACATAGTGCATGGGATAGTATTAGTTTTAAGAAGGAAGAAAACAGGAAGCTCAGTTTGGCAGCGGTGTTGAAACCACAGCTTCCTCTGACAAATGTAAGCATCCATCTGTCTTAACCTCTCACAGAACAAAGCTGTCCGTGTTTATTTGGGTGTATTATTGTTGGAATAGCATTAGACACGATGTGTATGTGTGGTTGCGCAGCAAACTGGGGCAGCTGGAGACTAAACATTTTGCTACTGACCTGACATGACTGTATTAAACCGAGTCATCTTTATGGAACATTTGCGCTGTGGTGGCAGTTTCATTTTAATAGTGTAGAGTGTGTATGTGACTTCTCTCATGTCCGCTGGTCAGACCAGCCTCTCTTCTTAATTCACAATATTTTGGAAAGTAAAAAGGAAAAGGAAGGAAAGAAAAGCTATACACTGTCTGGGAAAAAGCATCAAGAACATATTTTCATTTATGTAAGCAAGTGATGCAGGCAGGGGAATGAGATGACGCAAATTCCTTTAAAAATATTTTGGACTCCAGGAGCTTGGATGAGATGTTGCATTCCCATGCATGATCCGAGTCTTTGCTTTCAGGTCATGTATCTCTGAACTGATTTGTTGCATTAACTATCCTACATTTACACATGGATGTTCCAGTGGTTTGACACGATCCACTTAGGTGTGCCTACCTGAAATAGACCGATAATGCTCTTCATGGAGATTAGCAGTCTCTCTTACACCCGGCAAATGTTCCCACGCTCCTTAGCGTCATCGTCATCAACATATTAAAGCATCAGTCCTTGAGGCTAAAGAGACTTGGGCCCATATGGATGAGCAGGTCAATGAGTGCATTGAGCCTAAATGCACAGACAGAACTGAGTCACGCAGGAACAAGCACCTTCCTAGTCTGGTGGCAGTAGCTGCTTATACAAGCCCTTAGTGTGTTAGGGTTCATGGTGATTAGAAGGCAAAAGGAAAAGCAAAGTAATGCTGTCTGGCACAGCTGACCTATCAGGCATCGCTTTTCCTGAGTCATGGGAACAGAGAGCTAAGTGTCTTACTTGAACCAGAGATGAGAGACGGATGTACGTGCGTTCTTCTGTGGCACAGAGTCTTAGAGAGAGAGAGAGAGAGAGAGAGAGAGAGAAATCTGACTGCACGAACTAAATTGTGCGCATAAAAATTGACAATACATAAAAAGTGTGTGTGTCATGAAAAGAGAAATGCAAAAATATATGTTCTACATGGGCTTAAACCCATTCAGGTAAACTGAGAGTCAAACAAGGTAATAAACATATCTCTATAAAGTAGGGAAAAAAAAGGATATAAACGACTATGAGTGTAATAAATAAACAAAGACTAAATATATAACGATATAATGGGATGTGATTTACATCACTGTAACAATTAAAAACTGGAATTTGTGTAATCCGGGAATTATAATAATCTATTACAGGTGACTCTTTGAGAATCACTGCCCTCTAGGTTTCATCCTGCACATGCTGTGCCAGAGGAAATAGAACTCTGCTGACTCTTATCTGAGTAAAAAGCGTGACCCAGAACGACAGCCAGACAGCGGCCCAGTCAGGAGATTAGAGGCTTTATCCCTGGTTGGGGGACAGAGAGAGTAAGTGAATTGCAAAGCCGGATTTTCAATAGCGTTGAACAATGAGATAATCGTTCACTTCTCTTGAATGATGCTGCATTCTTCTCACGCTCAAGAGCAAGACATAGAAGGTGACAGATGATGAAGGGCAATGACAGGAGTTAACAATATAACAATAGTGATGATAAATATACAGCAGTCTGTTTTGGTTAACTCATTTCATCAGAGACGTGCCGTTCCAAGAATACTGATATTTAGTATAACAGCAGTGTTATACTGCTGTGTATCGCTTCATTCATCTGTGTTCACTACATAAAGTTTTATCAACAGTTTAATGCATTTAAACTGTTAATACACTTAATACGAGCTGTCAGTCAGTCTGTGCATTGACATGGCAGCACACAGTCCTCTCTCTCACTGTGAATTCTTAGGGAACTATTTTTGATGATGGAGCAAAAATTTACAAAATATTTGGCCCTATAATATATGAAATGTCAGACGATATTAAATTGAGTTTATAGAACTGAAGCCATATCATGCTGTTGTATTGAATATCAGCAAATGATGTGATTACACGCAGCCTTGTACATGTGATTGTTTAAATTATACCACAGCGCTGTAGTATGCTTGATTCTGATTGGACGGAAATGTATTTTGGAAATTTGATAACAGCAGTGGTCCCATTTGCATGGTTTATACTAATCCAACTGTTTTAATATGTTATTGTTTATATCATAACAACATACACAGTGAGCTGCCTGGTGGACGTAGGTGGATAATAAAAATCGTGTATTTGTTATGGTGAAGTTTTCTGTGATGAGACATTTGTTTTTGGAAGGAGTCTCCAATGTCAGTGCTTTGTAACAGTCCGAGGTAAAACTGGGAAAGAAGGTTTTATGATACAGAAAAGTCTTCAGGATTTTATACTTGTCTTATTAAGCTTGTCTTAGGAACTTCTCATAAGGGAATAGAACTTGGTGAGGGAATGACTGTTGTAACATAAGTGATGAAAAATGAAACTTTTCACAGAGGTTCCACAATAATTTAAGAAGTAAAATGCATAACATCAACTTTTGAATTAATTAATATAAAATAGTAATCATTCTGCGATAACATTTAGTGATGTTAATGAAAAAGCGTCAACTTTTGTGATGGAAATAGTTTGCTTTCATCATACTCTGATCCACACCCACACAGTATCATTCCTACATGAATTACAGGCTATAATTGATTTCAGGAGTCCATGCACAAACTTGAAACATGAAACAAGCTCATTTAAGGTTTCACATGGCATGAAAAGTAGTGTAACCTGATGCACAATGCGATTGGAGTTTACCTGGAAATAAAATCCAACAACAGAGAGTTGGATTTAGTTCAGATCCATTATTTCACTAGCAGATTCAAGTACTGCTGTGCTACATTTTATAGCTGTCCTTATTTTCCTGTAATCCCTCCATCCATCGCTCTTTTTCTCTCACATGGCTGAATAATTGATCCCTGTGTTGTGGTGTGCCAGAGATCACGTACTCCACTCTGTGCACTTTCTCTTGCCAATCTCATTCCCCACCCCTTCCCACTAGTTTTCTAATATTTTGCATGCCACTGATGCTAGCCAATACTCACATTCACATGGCGGTGGAATAAGAATCATTTTAAAATGTTGTTTTAATTCTGCACGCTCTAGATGTTAAGCAGGTTGTACTCTTAGCGCTTTTGTCAGATGATAACTGTAGCATTAGCAAGTGAAAAGTTAAAAGTTGGCGTTATGGTATATATATATATATATATATATAGGAAAAGCCCTTGAACTCTTCAGATATTATAAAATTATAAATGCACAGTTCTAGGTCTTTCTTTACTTTGCACAGGCACAAATATACACTTCTTATGAAGATTTCTTTCCCCAAATGTTGGCTCACTGTCTGACTTTTGGCTTAATGATATTACATGTAGTTAAACCACAGTATTTCGTGTAGTCCAGAGTGCTGTTCATCTTCAGCAGTGTGGATATGCCAATAGCATTATGCCAACACTTGCACTCATTCGGGTTACTAATGTTGGCTTTGGGGGTGGAGCAGAGACAGGGAAGGTGGTGAGAGGCTGAAGCTTGAATAAGGAGAGAGGAGAAGAGGAGGAGAGAGAGAAAAGGCTCTCAGGTGGACGTGATTCCTCTCACATACTGTGGGTAGGCAACATGGAAATGGGCATGGGCATTTTATAATGCCAAGTAAATTAAAACCTTGCTATAAATTTTTTAACACTGTAACACGTTGTAATACAATAGCTGCTTTAACATTTTTGGCTGGAAATAAACCTAACATTTAAGAAAAATCAAAAATAAATGTAAGTAAAAATGTTTGGTTGAGAATGTGTGACAGCAACGTTCTCATCAACTCGATGACCTGCAACACAAACAGAAAACCCACATCATCAGAGAGGAACATTCATTATACAGAAGTATTACAGAAAAACTTGCGAAAAAAATCAAACAGTGAAAGAGCAAAATCGTACTTCCTCAGCATGTCTTAAAAAGGCCATGTCAGAAAGTGGAAGTCAGGCAGTCTAATGAATTATTATACTGCTTGTTGTCAACATCATACCACTTGTTTTCAACATTCAACATTGTGTTAACTCTGTGTACAGTTTGCTGCAGTGTTAGTTCAGGTTTCAGAGAGCTGAAGAAATTGAGACATGACCCTGCTTGATCCTGTTAAACTATATGAAAACATGAGTGTCAGCCTTAGCCCTGGTTGTCCTGAGATGCACTGTAGTACCAAACTTTCCAGACACACAGACACACACACACACACACACACATGTGAGGAATGGAATTTTTTTTTATTGGTGACCATACTGGAGAAGCAAACACTTCCACTATGTCTGTGTGTGTGTGTGTGTTCCTGAATATGTAGGAGAGGCAGAAAAAAAAAAGCTGCAACGTACCTTGTCCGGTCCAGTGAGATATTCCTGACGGTGCAACATGCTTTATATAAAGCCGTGCACTTCTTTTTAAAAAATAAAAGAGTAAACTAATTTCAGTGGATTAAATCCTTATTACATGCAGATCATTACATTTCACACATACATGCAATATATACATTTCATATGAATAATCCCATGTCCCTGAAAACAAATGATACAGAATTCTCCTGCAGATATCAACCTCACAAAAGCATTCTGCAGCTCCTGGATTTAGAAGGCAATGCATATTGATATGTAAATGTCTATTCAAATGCTAGTGCTCAGAAAATAATGCATTTCTAATCCACATCATGACAATGAGAAAAAAGAAAAGCAATAATACAAGAGAGATTTGTGCAGATTTGTGAATCTCCTGAGACACAAATCGAATTTGCAAGTGTATGACGTTTAACATCTGTGACATCATCTAGGGGTTAATGAAGGAGAGAATTAGAAAATAAGAACGTTACAAGTTCAAGTTATTGTATATAAATGATTGAAATGAGATCACAGTCCATCTGCATTAGTAAACCGTGTGTTTTGATATACCGAGTGTGTCTCACTGGAACATCTGGTCTAAGCTCCATCAGGCTCTGCTCATAATACTTTAGGCCAAAGATTAATTTACACAACAGATTAATCAGCAGAGAGGACACATGATACAGAAGAACAGATATTACACACTGCATCAGCATTTCATGTTCTGAATTATAGAAATGTGCTTAAGTGTTAAGGTCTTAGTTGTAGGATGCTTTCATTTATATTTTAGCAATTTTTATAAGGAGAATAATTATGGTTTTTATTTATTATTATCATATCCTAAAATATAATGATTTCTATTTTTAAGTGATTACATGTAGGACCTAAAAGTAAGTATTTCTGGTATTATTTATAAAGCAAGTATTTCTGAAAGTAAGCATTTCTGGTATTATTTAGAATCTGGCCGTATTTATATTTTGCTAAGATAGAAATTCTGAGTACAGGGATCCTTGATTTCTTGTAAAGAACATGTTTTGTTTTCTAGTTACTATTATATTTCATGTTGAGTTTCCATATGCATCATTCTTTTTGGTTTGTCCTCCAACGGGAAATTTACTGAGTAGACTTTGACAATAGAGGACTTCCTTTTCAAAACTTTCCCACATATAACCAGCTCAAGCTCAGCTAGAAGAGTAACAATTAAGGAACCATTTATTCTTAAAGTATAATATTCGCAGTTCAGATTTCAGGTTTGGACAGGTTTAAGAGAGCTAAGATACTACAAAGACTTGATTTTCATCTCAACAGGATCAGTTTTAATGTTCAAAATATTTTTAGTTTCCATCTTGGCAGTGGGTAGGGTTACTACCTGACTTTTCCCTGCTTTGAGTCTGAGCTCAAGTTACTGTTTGTCTGGAGTTTCTTGATATAATCTTTTTGTAGGATTTTGTTGGGTTATCTAATTTCCTGTCATCCCCCAAAACATAAATTCCCTTTAGGTGTTAATGTGTGTGTGTGCATGGAGCCCAGTGGTAGACCCTCCAGAGTGTATTCTTGACTCATGTCCGGTTTTCCTGTAATGTGGCTCTGGCTCTACTGTGACTCTGACCAAGATTAAACAATTCATAAAAGTGAGTAATTGAGGGTCTTGCTATATAATATAGGTATTGCTAACTTAAGGCCTTATTTTAGATTTCTGTCTTCATTCTTATACTCATCTAGTTTTAGTTGTAGTAATAATTTTAAAGTAAATCATTTTATCATTTTAAAGCAAATGGTTTCACTTTCAAAAAACATTCCAAGCAAAAAAACCTGCAAGAAAACTTCAGCCATGGACTATCCATTGACCTCTAAAAGAACCCATAGTTTACTCTGTACTCTTCCCACATTACCTCATATGTTAATGTGTACTCAATACTGGAGTTTTCCAACCTCAGCGCACAGGTTGTTGAAACACGATCTGACCGAAATCTTGAACTTCACCTTGAGTTTTTTTTATTTTTATTTTTGCTACAGATCTACAACATTCTTGGTTTTCTTAATAGCAGTAATGTGTGTTTAATACGTATGTATATTTTAGCACACTGTCCTTTCTTTTGTATCCACTGCCATGTCAGCGAGACCTTAATCCTGTTACACACACTCATTAAGGTTCATGCAACGCTTCCAGTATAAGTCCCACGTCACACTTGTATCTGTGACTCAGTCCTTTACAAATTTACTTAGTGGATTAGTTCAACAAGGGAAAATGTCATTTTATATAACAAATGTCTAGCCGCATTTGGCAGTTTTTCACATCGATTGTGAAAGAACAGAAAACAACACACTGTATTGCTCCATCAGTGCAACATTTGCATATACTCCTGTTTACGCACCTCATTCATCACTGCATAATTCTCATGGTATTGGCATTATTTGGAAAAAACGGCCAGTTCATATGCCGGGTAGCTAACTACTCAGATGAGGTAGCAGGGGCGACTCAGAAGTCAAGTCTCTGAGCTACTGAATGGTCAACCACCCAAGACATTTTGCTCACTTGATTTCTTAAATATCTTTATTAGTATTGATGTACAAGCTTTCATAGTGCATCAGTGTTACAGGCACAGCTTTTTAAATTCAAGGTTTTTATAGTGTACAGCAGACATACTCAAACTTTTTTCCTCAAGGGCAACTTCCGAGTTTTTACGAAACCCATTATCCCCCCCCCATTAAAAAAAATAAAAAATTTGCCAGTAGATTACTGTATTGTTTATATATAGAAAACTGGTGAAAACACGACAATGTGGTAAAATACTGTAGACAGTGGCGGGCCGTGCATTTCACACCTAGGCCTTCACTGGCCTTTACCAAATCGATTTCTTCTCCTCTGTCAGCCATTGTGAGTCAAAATATATATATTTTATTTAGTTTGTGCGGTTCGCTGCCTCTGTCTACTCCAATTATCCAATCGAAGGACAGGAAATTGCTGGCGTAATCGTATGCCTGCTAGATGGCCCCAGTGATGCCAACTCGAAATCTGATTGGTTAATGCAACAATTTCATTGCCACTTATTTTAAGCAAGTATTTTGATTCTGAAGGCCTTAGGGCAGATTTCTCTCACCCTGGCAACACATGATGTCAGCCACTGGCTGAAATATGATTGGATAAATACTCTTATCATAAATATACACTACTGTAAGCAGTACAAACAAGAGAAAAGCTATGAAATGTTGAGAATAGACTATTGGGAATAATTTAATACATGTTCATGGGAAAATATATTAAATATATTAAAATTCAAGTCAGTGATTCAGATCACTGCTGTTTAGGCCAACAGAGAAGACCTTGCTGGCCCTGATGGCCCACCACTGACTGTAGAACTACATGAAGAAGGTTGTGTAGCCCTGCATTGTTACTTTGCTGCTCTTTCAAATAGTCTGAGCTCTGGCCAAGACTACTACAATGAGATGGGGGAAGGAGGGGATGAGGCTTTCAGAGAGTACCACTTAATATTGCTTTAAGTGTACTGCATACTGTATCTTCAGAACAAACTCCAGTAAGTGGCAGGAACTTATAAAAGGTATAGGTGAAAACCACCAAGCAGGAGGGATTAACACCACTGTCATGTGGGCATCATCTAATGGGAGGGTTTTAGACTGCAAGTGGGTGGATACCAACAAGTGGGAGGGACTTACACCTGGACCAGATTTAATTATCTTTTCAAAAATATTGATCCAAAGCTTTACTACATCACCAAGTCACATATTATACATATTAGGCAAGTACCATTGCTGCACTGTTACAGTGACAGCATCAGAAACTCTGACTCAGTTTCCTTTCAGATAACCTTCTACGTCACTTTCCCCACATTCCCCGCACTCACTGGAAGAAGAAGTGAATGTGTGCAAAGGAACATTCTGAAGAATCTGCTGGCACCAAGTGGACAATTAGGGACACTGAACATTGTAGCATGACAGTCTTGACCAAGTAGATTGTAGCAGAACATGACTGTAGTATCAGTTAGTGCAACAAATCTATTTACAATCTATTTAAAGTGTATTTATGCTAAACACATATTACTAATATGACACAACAAAAAATGTTTTTTTTTATTTTTTTTTATCTATGCTTGCTCCTGCCAGGGTTTTTTTTTCTGTTAGAAATTACTACTTTAACTTTATCTTTATCTTTACTACTTTAACTTTATCTGGAGCTTTAATTGCTTGGAAAAACTTGGATAAGTGTAAACACACACTAAGTGGGTTGATGAAAATCAAATTAAAGGGAAAATGAAGCCTAAGAGTATTCATTTTCCATAACAGATCCTACTAAAAATGAACTCTGAACTAAAATGGTCCAACAAAGCAGCAATATATTGTTACTGCTGCCCACTGAGTGATTGGTTAAAAGCAAGAAAGAAGTTAGAAGTTACGTAAGTTAGACTTAGAAGATAACACTACCTTCTGCAGTATTGAGAGACGACTCAAACAATGATAATCTACATGTAAAGCAGTCAAGTATTCACTTTGTTTTGGATGTATTAGATATCTTTGTTTTGGATGTATTAGTTTGTTGGATGGGGTGACCAGGTTCCATGCAGTGTTGCAGGGTGGAGAAGAAAAGATGGCCTGGCTTAGGATTTATTGCTCTGTCCCTGGGTAAATATTATTGTAACAAACTCCCTTTTGGAATTAAACTCACCCCAGAGTTCTTTCAGCAGGAGATAATGAAACTCCTGTATAAGTGTTGTCACATACCTGGATGATATCCTAGTCTCCTCAGATAACCCTGAATAACATGAGGAGCGATTCTAAAACAAGGCCAAAGCTTAACAAAACATTTTTTGTCTCTTACTGTGTTCCAGCTAGAATGACCCTGCAATATGAAAAGGAACATTCATCCTTCACTGCATCACTGAATTGCACCAATAAACATGAACACACCATTCAAGAGTGATGCCATGTACCTAAGAAGTACTATAACAGCAATCCAAACCTACTTTCTTTTTTATTCACTTTAATGTCTAACCTCTGAAAAAGTATTGATAAGTACCAGCCATTTTGTCCAGTAATATTTAATTCTTTTGAGTGCTGTGACTTATATTTTCACAGTCTTTGCCATCATAAGTACAGACCTTTACTACTTCAGTTACTGTACTTAAACTGTAAGATGCGAAGTCATCACAGCTAGCTTAGCAAGTCTGTTTTTAACTCTTGCACATGCTCAGTATATGTTAAGCAGAGCGGCAGTACACAGATTAAACAGTCTTACAGTGGACTGAAAATAACTCAGATGTCCTTACTTCTGCATGAAACACAGTGCATTTATCACACTGAAAAGAATCATTTCTACCCAGCCCTTATGTACACCATGTGGCCTAATGATCCGTGTATGGCCTGTTGGCCTCAGATTTTATTAGCACGCATTGAAATGTATTTCTACTGGTTTCACATATTGCAGAATTGCAAATGTCTTCCTCTAGCAGTCAGTCTATGTGTAATATGAGAGCACTTGTTCACTTGTGCCATTGTGCAGTGTGTTCACCTGGACGTGTCACTCTGCCTTTACTCTGGGGGTACGTATGAATACACCGAGTGTGCGTTCTGTATAAGGGTTTTTTACATCAATTTAATTATATTTAAATACAGTAAACAGAATTTTTCATGATGATTGTTTTCATTTTAATTTTTTAAATTAAAAATACATTTCCTACTCTTTTATTCTTACTGTTATTCCGACACATAAAGTGTGGCAATGATGAAAATGTGAATCCAACTAAATGACGAGCAAAAAGAAAAGTGCCTCAGGGAGCGTTTTCTTGCCTTCGCCTCTAGCTTGCTCACAGGGGAGAAATTTGACTTTAAAATGTATTATTTATATCCTGTATTTGTATATTCTTGTAAAGCTTTAAATAATATATATATATATATATTTATATATATATATATATATATATATATATATATATTATTCTTGTTGTTTTTGTTTTAGTGTGAATTATTAATTATTATACTAGGCTAAGAGTGTTAACATCATAGTAAATACTACTTCCCATAAACATTAAAAAAATTTGAAACTATCCGTCTCGTTTTCTCTCACACAGACATAATATATGGCAACATAGCACGAGTTGTGCTCTCCATGTTTCTGAGTACAGATCTATTATTACTGCTGCTATAAATAGCAATAGCTCCACCTGTGCACTTAACAGGAGGAGGAGCACTCTAGTGAGTACTCACATGTCCAGTGTTTGACCCAGCTGCCTTCTATCTCCGTTGCTCCCCCTCTCGCTTTTACATGAACACACAGCAGCAAAACTATACCCTGATCAAGGATTTTCCCACACGCCACCATGGTGAAGTGTCTGATCCGGATCAAGACGAAAGTCAATGTTCACCTGCGGATGATTAATCACTGTTACCGGGATGTGAAGGTGCGGGTGCTGACGTTGGGCCCCAGACTTCTGGGTAATGTTTTGGGTGCTCTGCCCATTATACCCTCTCTACCAGAGTCCAGTAGCTCCTCAGGGATCAGCCTCTCTCCATTTGGGCAAAGCCTCAGAGCCGCAGGTAATACTTAGACTCACCTTAAAAACATCAAGTGTACAAAGGAGTTAAATCAGAAATAGTTATTACAATTTCTGATAATATAATTGCCTCTATGACACGTTGCAAGATGTCTCTATGCTGATAATTGTCAGGATCCAGTTAAGGAGACAGATAAAAGTGCATTTATTTAAGTATGAAGTACTACTTTATCAACTACTAACCATGAAACTAAACAATACAAGGCAAAACACGTAGACTATGAGCACAAAACAACAAATGCTTGACGATAAGCACACTGAAACACTAGAATATAGTTAAATGCAAAATATAAGGGTGATAGCCAGGGTGAAAATGAGGAGCAAGTGATAAGGACATGTGACATGGGAAGGATGGGATATGTAGTTCAGAGTTCTTTGGGAGCTACCATGACAATAATATTTATTTCATACGATGAAAATAAAGTGAAAGATGACATAAAATTATTAATGTTGTTCCACTGGTTGAGAGTTGAATACAAGTTCAAACAAACAAACAAATAAACAAACGAACAAACAAACAAACATCAAAAATCCCCAAAAAACCCTGTTAATGTGTCACATGCCTATTGCATATTGCTCTATTACTTTTTTTTTGCTAGAATTTTAGTTGGTGTGCTTATTATTACACTGACAATTAAAGTAGTACTTGCTAAAACTGCCTCGCTGCTACTACTACTGCTGCTGCTACTGCTGCTGCTACTGAGCTGCTGAGCTGTGGCTACCAGCTACTTATATGCTACAGGCTATGCTGCCTTTACCTGCTAACTACTACTGCTGCTGCTTTGCAACTAGCAGCATTTAACCGCTGTCATAACAGCATGCTGCTCATAACTATACTACTGTACTCCTAACAGCAACAACTGCTGTCTGCTGCTGCTGCTGGGCATAACAACAACCTTAATCTGCATGCTGTAATCATAGCAACATATAACACTGCATAACCAGCAGCAATAACAGTCATAGAACAGTAACAACGCTTATGGAACAGCAGCAAATCATAATTTTATGTTCTTAGCAACAACAGTTTGTAACAATAACGATGTTCCATAACCCAGCATATCAACCAACTGGTAGGACAGCTAATGTTTTCTTAACAGCAACAACAGCAATCATAACCGGGACATGTGATGAACAACAATGGACATGTAGCAACTAATAGCAATAACCTGTCATGAAGCGTAACAACAATCATGAACGTAATCATAACAACAATATCATGGCATAACCAACAGACATAACCTGAACAACAACCAGCAATCACTAACAACAACAATCATGAATTTGTAACAACTAGCTTAATAGTAACAAGCAACAACAACAACCTTAACAGCTCAGGTTCATAACAACAACAGCAGCAACAACGTAGCAACATAATAACCAAGCAGCAATTTAGCTACACCTTAGCAACAACTAACCGGCTTAACAATAATAATGTTTTAACAACTTAGCGGCAACAGCTAACTAACAACAACAAGCAACAGGGTTTCATGCTTAACGACAACGTTTCATACTAGCTAACCAGCAACCAGCAATTTCTTAACCCAATAACAGCAACGTAACCAACCAGTTCGTAAACTAACAGCAACTAACCAATGTTATGAACAGTACTTAACAGTTGCGGCAGCAACAACAACAACAGCAACAACAACTGCTAATATGGCAGCAACTAACTAACTAACATGCTGTTCCTAAATAACAACGCAATAACAGCAGCAGCAGCAATGTTTAATAACGAACAGATTTGCTAACTAATAACAACAGCTGCAACCCAACTCAGGTTTAAATACAGCAGCAACTAACATGCAACAACAGACAGCTGAACAATAGACAGCTAGACATGAACATAGCAGCAATGTTTCTTTATAGCAAACATCAGCAGCAATGTTTTGCTTAGCTCAAACTTAACAAGCAGCAACCTTAGCTGTTCATATGCTGCTGCAGTTCGCTAACAACTAGCAACAGCAACCAGCAGACGCCCAGCAAACAGCAGCAACATGTAATGTTTAAATAGCAACAACAATAACCAGCAGAAACAATTGAACAACAACTAATAATAACAGCAATGTTTGTAACAATAACAGCAGCAACTTCAGTGCTTAATATGCTGTTCATGTAAACTAGCAACAATAACCAATGTTAACTTAACGAGACATAAACCAAACAACAACAGCAATAACAGTTTTTATAACAACAACTAACTAGCAGACAGCTAACAGCAGCAAGCTAACAGCAACCATAATGTTTATGCATGGACAGACATGTTCACTCAGCAATTAATAGCAACAACAGACCTTGAGCAACAGTTAATATAACCCAACAATAACAACAGCATGTTTATAATAACTGGGTTCAACAACAACAATAGCAATAACTAATAGCAACAGCAGCAAATGTTCTGCTAACAGCACCTAGCAAGCAACAGCAACGAACAGCAACCAATAGTTTGGATGTTTAACAGCAGCAACAACAACTAGCAGAACATGGCAACTAATGTTTCTCAGCAATAACCTTAACAGCAACTAGCAGACGTAACTAACAGCAGGCGTGTAACAGCAACCAGTAACTGAACAAGCAACAATGTTCTGTAACCTTTAGCAGCAACGCTTAACACTAACCCAACAACAGATTTTCATAACAACTAACTAGCAACTAACAGGTGCTTAACACTTGAACAGTAACCAACAGCAACTAACTAATGAGCAACTAGTAGCAGACAACAGCTAACAATGTTCAACAACCAACTAACACTAACATGACTGAACGCAATATATATGGAACAACAAGCGCTAGCAACAATTTGCCAGCAACAACAGATGCAACTAACGAACACTTATATATATATAACAACAGGCTAACAATGTTATATAACCGCTAACTATAACAGACATAAACAGACATTAATAACAACAACAACTATACATTTTGTAAACAAACATAGCAGCAACTGGTTGTAACGCACATGTTCATAAGTAACTAACTGCTAACAGACAACAACAACAGCTTAATAACCAACAACATAACAACAGTAATAAATGTTTGTAGCAGCTAATAGACAACTCAACAACAACAAACATGTGTTCTATGTAACATAACTACAGCAACCAAGTTTGTAACAGACAGCAACAACAAGCAACAACAACAACCAACCTTAACAGCCATGTTCAATAACAACAATAGCAGCAACAACAGTGTTTCTATAGAACAGCAACAACAACTGGCAGCAGCTGAACATAACGAACGTAAGTACAGGTAACCACCTTGATTTAAACAGCAATCATAACTGAAGTTGTAATCATAACCTTCAACATGCTGGAACAGTTTGGCAAGCAACAACCAGCAACAACAGCGACGTGTCATAAATAATCAGTAGCAGCAATCATAAACAATCATAATAACAAGGCAGACAGTCAGCAACAACGAACGTAACGTGACAACCAGCAGCAACAATTTAACGAACCCATGTGAACAGTAACAAACAACATTTTAGTAAGCCAGACAGCAATCATGAACTGTCATGGTTTGAACAACTTGGCAACAGACAAACAGCAACCAACTAACAACCATAGTAACGAACCATGTAAACAAAACAACTGTAATAACAGTTTGTAATGAGCAACAGTAATGACATAACCAGGCAGCAACGCTGGTTCCGTAGATGTAACATAACGACAACAACCGAACAACGGTGCGCTGTAACAACAATGAACAATGTAACCAGCTAACAACAGCAATAACCAACGCCCCAGCAAGCAGCTTCAATAATGAGCATGAACGGTTTATGCAAACAACAGCCAAGCAATAACGGAACAGTTTTTGTAATAACAGCAGTTTGCAACAACGAGCAACGGCAACAACCAGCACGGATTTCGTTCATAACAACAGCAGCAACAGCAGCAATGTTCTGCTGAACAGGGTTCATAGCAGCTATATAACTGCTATGCTGTTCATGTATAGCAACAACATTAGCAGCAAATGTTCTAAGCTGAACAGCACCTTTATAACAAAACAGCAATAATATGGACACTGGCAGAACATATATAGCATAGCAGTGCTATCGGTGCTGCTGCTGTTCATAAACTAACTATAACCAACAACAGCAGCAGCAGACAGCTGAGACAGTAATTGCTGTGTTCTATAGTTTAACAGCTTAACAGCTATCAGCGTAATTGGATGTTTGCGTAATAGCTAGCAGCAACCTGTAACGAACAGACATGGCAACTTAATGTTCTTAACAGCAGCAGCATGCAGCAGACATAACAACCAAACAGCAGCAGCAACTAGTTTGTAGCAACAACCAATGAACATTTGCCAGCAGCAACATAACAACTAACAGCAGCAGCTGGTTTATGTAGTAACTAACAGCAACAATAGCAGCAGCAACGGTGCATTGTACAAATGTTCTTAGCAATAACCTAACAACAGCAACTAAGCTGGTTCAACTGTTCATAGCAACAGCTGAACTGTAACAGCAGCAACTGAACCAGCAGCAACAACTTAACTGTAAGGATAGCCAGCTATGTTTCATGCAGCAACAACCAGCAACAACATGTTCATGCTGAACAGCTAATCATATAACAACAGCAGACAACAGATTTGCGAACAGCAACTTGAACATAATCATAACAGCAATCATAATAATGCATGTAACGAAGCAACGGTGCCGACGCCAACAGCCAGCAACAATATTGTATAGCAGCAATAACTAATCAGCCAGTAACTTAATGCGCTAGCAGCAACGCGTTGCGCTAACAAATAATATAGCAGCTGTCATAACCAGTCTTTGCAGCAGTTTGTGTAACGACAGCAACGACAACAACTGGCAGCAACGGTTTTTACATAGTAGTATATAGCAGCAACCTTAGCCGTTTTCATGGCTGAACAGCTAACAACCGCGAACAGCGAACATGCAGATTTAGCTTAGCAACAGCAGCCAAGTTAGCAGGGTACGCGATAACAGACAATAACAACGTGTTTGTAAGCAATAACAACTGCTAACCAGCAGCATGTTCTACCTGCTCAGCATATAACAACAGCAGCAGCGGACATGCTTGCTGTTCATGCTCAGCAAACAACTAGCAACCTTAAGCATGCTGAAGCAGTGTCTTAGCAAAACGCTAGCAGCAGCAGCAATTTTAACCAGCTAACGCAGTTTGCAGCAGCAACGCTTAACTGATTTCGCAGCTTAGCAGCAACAAGCAGACATGTTTGCGCATAGCAGAACCAACTAGCTAACGCTGTTCCATAGTAGCAACAGTTTCGCGCCCAGCAGCAATGACAGCAGCTGTAATGTTTGCTAACGTAGCATAACCTTAACAGCAGCAGCAACAACTTGAGACACAGCTAACTAACTAGGTAGCAACAGCAGCAACATAGCAGCAGCAGTTTAGCTAGCGCAGCAGCAGGCAGCAGCAACGGCAGCAGCAATGTTCTTAGCAGACAGCACAACTAGCAACAGCTGCTGGTTCATGCAACAACAACCCAGCAGCCAGCAATGTTTCTGCTGGGCTGAGAACAACGAACCAATAACGAAGCAGCAACTGAACAGCAACAGCTAGGTTTTCACTAATAACAGCAACAGCAACAGCAGTAGCCTTAACAGCCAGCAGCAATGTTTAAGCCAGCAACCCAGCAGCAACTAGCAGCAACAACAGTTTGTAATGTTTGTAACGTAACAGCAATATATATGAACATAACAGCTAATGTTTTGTTAACAAGCCAGCAACAACAACAACGGCGAACAACTTTGTACAATAGTAATGTTTCTTAACGCAATTTTGTAACGCAACAACAACGCTTAAACAGTTTAGCATAGCAACCAACGCTTAACGTTTGCATATGAACTGTTTAGTAATAGCAACTAAGCTGCAATGTTTGCTAATAACAGTTTGCTAGCAATAACAACAATAACAACTAACAATAGCTTTGCTGTAACAATAACTGCTTAATGCATGGCATAATAACAACAACAACAAGCATATATAATGTCCTAACAGCTGTTTCATGGTTGAACATTACCCAACGCTAACATAACGCAATGCTGCAGTAGCAATGGCAACTAATAACAGCTGATTGCTGGGTTCATATGCAGCTGTCATATGCACTGACATGTCATAACAACAGCAGCAGCAGCAAACGAACAGATTTGCTTAGCAGCATGTTTAGCCTTAGCAATTGCAACTAGCAACAACCAGCAACGCTGGTTCATAATAACAGCAACTAACAGCAACAGACATGTAACGCCAATGTTCTTAACAGACACAACAGCATACGTCATGCTGGTTTCGCCATGCAACAGCAACAATTTTTAGCAACAGCAACAACAACAGGCTGTAGCTGCTGGGAACATAGCAGACCTTAACAGGCTATGCTGTGAACAGTAGCGAACAGCATGGTGAACATGCAACAACAACAACTGCTTTCAAGGCCTGGCAAATAACTGGTTCATGAACAAGAACAGCAACACAGCCGACAACGCTGCATAATCATGCTGGTTCATAACAGCAGCTTAGCAATAACCAGCTAACAGGTGAACACGTAGCAACGTGTAGCAACTATAGTAACAATGCTCATGCATTGTTCATGAACACAATGAACAGCAGATTTGTAGCAGCAACAGCAGAACATGCAATGTCATAACAGTTCTATAGCCAGCAACAGCGGCACCTTAATGTTTGCTTAACCGAACATAACCTGAACAAACAGTAGCAACGAACAGCAACCAGTTTGTAACAGCACATGTATGTAACGCTGGCTGTTCGCTAATTTAGCTAGGTTCATAGTTTGTAACATGGCAAACTTTCAGTAGCCAACAACAGCTTAATTTTGTAACAGTTTCGCCAGCAGCAGCAACGCAGCATAACAGCGCTGGTCAGCAACGCATGATTAGTTGAACAACTGTAATAACCAGCGCTCAACAGACGCTTAATAACAACCAGTTTGCTTCTAGCTGATTTAGCAAGCTACCTGAACGATAAACTACTACTACTACTACTACTACTATTCCTACTACTACTACTACTACTACTTCTACTACTACTTCTACTACTTCTACTACTACTACTACTACTACTATTCCTACTACTACTACTACTACTACTACTACTACTTCTACTACTACTACTACTACTACTACTACTACTTCTACTACTACTACTACTACTTCTACTAATACTTCTACTACTACTACTATTACTACTACTACTTCTACTACTAATATAATGATAATAATTTTCAAATTTGTGTAATGGATCTTGCTAGTTTCCTCATTTCAGGCTCTTATTTACATTGTTCTAGCACAGAAATAACTCTTTACTACATGCTTGGGCCAAGCTGCTAATGTTTAAAAGCAAGTCACAAGGCAGAAGTAGTTTCAACACAGTAGGGGGGGCTGGTTAGGAGAAAGGATACGTCTTGCCAGTGTTCCTTCATTGCAATAGTATTTAATCCCTAATGCAGTACAGGACATGTTACAGTACAAACTGCTCCAGTATGAAAAGTCTGAAGTCTTACAAACACACACGGTCTATTCTAAAGAAAGCGCCCTGTGTTCGTTACAAGACAGAAACCAAATACAGAGTGAGAGCTTGCTTATAAATAAAGGGACAAACAGGGATTAATATAGATAATGTGTAGGCATGTTTTATGCTCTTTGGACAAAGCAGGGCTCAAAACCAGGAATCAGTAAAAGGCAGGAAAACCCAAACAAAGGGGACGCCCAAATGGTACACTCAACTAAAGGAATTTTCCTCACTCAAAATGGAAAAATAACATATCAGAATAGGAATAGGCTTCTTCTTTTTAGTCGTGTCTGATTTTTAGTTTCAATCTGTTTTAAAACCTGTTTTTTTTATTCTGACCTTCCATTTATTTTTCCTTTTCTGCACACCTTAGACAAAGCCCCAACATACCATTTCAGTCACCCCTCTACAAAGGTGTGACAAGGTGTTGTGGCCAAGGCTGGCCTTAAGTATCGTACTTGGCAGGCGGTGGGAATCCAGGTTAATCAGCCTGGAGAATTCTGAGTTCACCCCGCACAGGCTACTATCACTGTGTGGCACTATCGCCCTCTGTTGGGTGCCAGCAGTATTTGCTATAGTGTAAATATTTACATTTACATTTCTGGCATTCAGCAAATCCCCTTATCCAGAGCGACTTTTAAATCACATTTTTATACAAATGAGCAATTGAAGGTTAAGGGCCTTGCTCAGGGGACCAGCTGTGGCAGATTGGTGGACCTGGGATTCAAACTCACACCTTAACCACTAAGCTAACACATCCTACGCTACCACACAATATAAGTGTTTGTCCAGGATTGTTTGAGATTCTGTGCGCAATATCATAAAACACAGTCAGCATCATCAGTAGTATCATGGAAATGGCTTCTACAGAGTCAATTCAGCTAAAGTATCAAGTTAGTTATGACATCTTTAACAATTGTTATGGTTTATTGATATACTTAGAGTCTGATTGCGTACAAACCCCTGATCGTCATGTTTGTGTCACAGCCATAATCTGATATTATTGCTGAGTGCACTCGCTTGTCACTTTATTAGGAACACCTGTGATCATTCATGCAGTTATGCAATCAGCCAATCATGTAGCAGCAGTGCATTGCAAAATCATCATGATTAAAATGATAGAAAGTTATTATTCTAATTTTACAAATAGTTTGATCTTTTGTTTAATTGTTATTCTCTCAGATGCATCACATGTAAGCAGTCACTTCACGCCTGAGCACTCCATCTCTAGAAGCACTTCATTACTGAGCACACACTACAGTGGTCCAGAGGGTAGAAATGGGGAAGCAAGATTTACAGAAGAATCCCACAAGCCCTCCAGTGATGTGTTACCCACGCCAGAATTCAACAGCACACATGACCAGGAGGTGAGGGATCCAGATTTAGTCCCTGAGAAAGAAGGTTCATTTACCTACAGTGGAAGCCATAAGCCTAGAGGGGGAGTTTTTCACCTGGGAAAACTCAAACCACACACTGGTGGCATGGAAACACAGCAGGCTGGGGAGATGATGGGCATGTTGGCATGGATGATTTTAGTGATGCTTGCTCTGCTCTTGGCCCTCCTTCTGCTTCTCATCGCTCTAACAGAATCACAACTTGACGTACCTTTTCTGAGAGACATCCGCGAGACACCTGAATTCCAGCAGCTCCACTATGCCTACTTTTGTCCACTGAGACGCTGGCTGACCTGTACATTGCGGTGGATGGGGGTCCAACTCATTAAGGAATGATGGGATATAATGATCCTCTCTCCACATCTTGATATCTTTTATCTGTTTTTTTTTTCTTTTTGCTGCTGAGATACAACTGTGCACTGTGCTTTGTTTGTTATATCTAAAATTTTCCATCATCATCAATTCTCTGACTTGTGACAAAACAACCAATGGAACAAAAAAAGTTCCTTTTTATTTTAAAAAAGGACAATAGACAGGAAACAGACTGTTCTCGATGCAGGTGGTTATGTGGTATAGGCAACGCAAATGTAAATAAGGGTTCAAATTTGAATAAAATGATTATTAAGGGGCACAATGAAGCAAGCAGCTCTAAAACCCAGTCAAATCAGCACCTCTCCTTCTATTCAACAGCTCTGCAGTCAGATGCTGTAACACTAAATTATATGATACTTATACTATATGTTTATCTATATGGTTACAAAGCGTTAGTATACATTACAGAGTAATGAACTTTTACAAACTTGGAACTTTTTAATTAATACATTATAAAAAACAAAATTGTCTTGTGTTACAACAAAAAGAGCAAAACACCAGCATTAATACTAGCATGGAAATAGAGGCAAAAAGAAGGATATGAATGTTTATGTGTAAAGTCTGACAGGCAGTGTTACTATGATTATTAGCTGGTTCTTGGGCAGACCCTTCTGGTAATCCAGCGGCAGGATCCTGTGTTCTCATTGCCATGGCCCAGGTTTGTTTGGTGAGTTTGAGTTATACCTATACAGTTTGAGTTTGATGACACAGGATGTTAAGGTGACAAGGCATCTTATTAGGCAAGTGGATAGGTCAGACACAGCCAGTGTGTTGTTGTCATGAAGGGGATAAAGGATCTTAGTGCATCTGAGATTTGAAGTGATCTGTACTATAAATAGGTGCTATAAATATTTTATCCTATTATATGCTGTAATGACACAAAAAATGTGAGTAGAATATACAGTAAATAAATGCTAACTGCCCTTGAATCTGCTTCAGTCTCCTATTCCTGACAGCAGGAGCAAGTAAAAGTCATATATTGAACCTACATGTGTATTTATGTACTAAAGACAATTCCATCTTTCACTGAAAGTGAGTTGTCAAAGTTTGATTAAAGTGTGTTGATCCTTAAATGTGGACACTATAGCGAGTAATACGTAGCTATGAAAGAAGTCCTCTATAATATTTTTATATCTTAATAATCCATCTTAATAATAAACAAACAAAAAAAAACATGTTGTTTAACATTATGGTGAAGTGTATACACAACAAATTGGCCATACCTACTGTGCAAACATGACTTGTGCTGTCACCACATACAGAACTAGACTTTTTTTCTGTCATTTTGGCTTACAGGAGGGTTACAGGAAAATAAACCTGGTGAACCACATTGCGCTGGAAGTGCTCATATAACTGTGACATGTGACATGAAATAAAGAAACATCTGTATATAGAATCCTACAAGATTCATATGACATGACCTGCTCACATAATGCCAGTAAAACACTCCTTGGATGGGGAATGCAAAAATCCTAGGAACAGAGTGATCTGGGTTAATGCAAAGTCTGGAAAGAATTTCCCTAAGAATGTCAAAGTCAAGACCTTACTTGCATAAGAATAATACAAATGGGTGGAAGTGTAGGAAATCTCCCTACTATGTAGTCTGAAAATTTCACTCCCCTTACTTCATCCTTATATTATCAGTAGCTGTAAACCCAGTATATTAATAGTAATCAAAATAGCCTAGGTTTTGCTAAATTCTCATCAGAAAACATAATTTAAGATCTTAACTGATATGTCTCTGATCTTGACCTTGTGATTGGCTGGACCACAATCCATTGGCCATATGGGCTATATCTACTAAAGTAATAAATGTAGAGTAAATGTAACTGATTCCTGGTGGATCCCTTTCATTTGATGTACAAGTGAAAGAGCACCTATGTAAATATGCACCTGTATGGTATATTCAACCAACAAATTGGTCAAGCTGGTCAAATTGGTCAATTGGTCAATAAATGTAAGTACCTGTACTCTACATTTACTACTTTAAGGTGTATCTGTAATAAATTTCATTTTCTGTACCGCTTATCCGATCTATACTCGGGTCATGGGGAGCCTGTGCCTATCTCAGGAGTCATCAGGCATCAAGGCAGGATACACCCTGGACACAGTGCCAACCCATCACAGGGCACACACACACACACACACACACACACACTTCAGGCAATTTAGAGAGTCCAATCAGCCTAGAAGCATGTCTTTGGACTGTGGGAGGAAACCAGAGCACCTGGAGAAAACCCACCAAGCACCGGGAGAGCATACAAACTCCACACAGTGAGCGGGAGTGAGACTCGAACCCAGGACACTGGAGGTGTGAGGTGAACGCGCTAACCACTAAGCCACCGTGCCACCCCTGCAGTAAAAAAAAAAAAGAAACTAATTGTAGAATAAAAATCAGTTATTTGTGGTTTTGTTTTTGGTATTTGATTTTTTAACAGTGGTTTTTATCTTGCAATTAGCTAAAATTTGCATTACTCAGACAACATATCAAATAGATCAAAGCAAGAGCTAACTTACTTCAGCATTTCTTTTGCAGGTTAAGGAACAGCCACTTGTCATTTATAAGAAAGACATAGAAGAGGATTTTGTTTAGAAAGAAGATAAAAGGCTGATGACTTACATCATGAAAAATATTGTAATTTGTAAAATTCCCTAATTTCCCTAAAATAGAAGACTTTAAGAAAATACACATGATGAGACCCTCTTCTGACTAAAGTAGCCTTGACTAAAGATAAAAGTGAAATACAGTTTTCATGTGTTGATTGTATGGTAAGGTTTATTAAATTACACTGTAACTAAATTTATATATTTTGGTAAATAAAATCACCAACAATGAACACATCCAATAGCACATCCAATGAGGAAAGCACGAGTTCCGCCTCCTATCGTGCGCTCCTTCTACTGGGGCACCATTGAGAACATTCTCACCAGCTGCATCACTGTGTGGTATGGAGGATGCACTGCCTCCTGTTGAAAGACTCTGCAACGCATAGTGAAAGCAGCCGGCAAGATCATCAGCGTCTCTCTGCCCTCCCTTGTGGATATCTTCCATACCTGCCTCACTAGCAGAGCCATCAGCATTGCAGCAGATGGTTCACACCCATCAAACCTCTACTTCAGCCTCCTGCCTTCAGGAGGAAGGTACCGGAGCCTCCAGGCTCGCTTCACAAGACTTTCAAACAGTTTCATCCATCAGGCTGTCAGGATGCTGAACTCTGTCCATCATGTACCTCCTCCCATACCTGCTCCTGGACTCTGAAACTACAGCTCACCCACACTTCATTGCACATTAGACACTTTATACTGTCGATAAAATTCTATACACACTGAACTGTTCACAAACACTTGTTCAAACATTACATGTTTCAGCATTGGCGTGGCTTGAGCCACTGCCCGTTTGCCTTTACAGGCCGAGGTGCCCTTAGAGAACGCTAAAGATTTTTCGACTCCACTCCGGGTTTTACTTTTCTCTCACAGTCACTCAACGCACTCTGCTCCGCTATTTTTCACTCAGTCCCAAACAGTCAGTCACACAGTCACTCGATTCGCCCAGTCGACAGGTATATAAAATACGAAAATGGTGTTGTTTTAAAAGTATTATTTTGATACACTGTTTATAGTTCTGTTGGTAATGAATTGTTTTTGTTCTTGGTCTTTTGTTAGTGCAGTTAGTAGCAGTGTTACGAAATATTCGCGTCTTTAGAAGGTCCAATAAAATTATTATTGGACGCGATCTGATTTAATATGAACATTAACAACACCAAAGTTTGCCATTTATTGTACACTTTGCAGACGAATGACAACGCCTTCTCAAAAAGAAGGCAGAGACAGAAAGAGAAAGAGAGAAGAGGAGCTGCTAAATTTACCTCCAGCAAGCCAGCAGGTAAATTGTTTTCCAAAACATTTAGCAAGCAAGTTGTCACACTTTTTTCACAACTCTTGTGAAGTATGGTTCTTCTAAAAATATATAATTTATCATTATAAATGTAATTATAAACGTGTTGCATATAGCATAGCTGTGTGTGCCTGCTTGTGTGTGTGTTGTATAGCAGTAAAGTAATATCAGTAATAATGAAATTGCATTTATAATGCCTTCATTCAAGATGAGGCAGAGGGAGACTCAGAGAGTGAGGGAGAAAAAGGTTTTGCTGTGAAATTAAGAGATACTGAGATACAAAGAAAAACATGTAAAAAGTTCATGGTATTATCAGAGATGTGCATTCATAATTTATCATTAATATGTCTACAATAAAGACAGAAAATTATTATTATATAGTGCCTGGTGTCTTGTCTTTTATTTCGGTATTTTGTAACTGCCCTTTTTTTGTTTTGGGCCACTGCCCTATAAAATGTCTGTGCACGGTCCTGGACAGAATGATAGAGAAAGGCACAGCTTGGTGACTGCATTACCTTTGTTTCAACCACCCAAGCAGACCAAAGGTCAGTAACTTCTTTGAGGCTGACATTACAGACTCAAAGGTGGCCTCAGATAACTCTTCAAGGATCACAAAAAAGTCCCAAGGAGGAGCTCACCATCTGTAGATAGGCCTCAGTGTCTAGTGCCACACAAGAAGTGAGAAACCAGGGGATGCCTCCCCACAGAAGCTCAAACAATTCACATGTGGCTAGTGGAAATAGCAACCACATATGTGGCTATGTGGAAATAGCAACCAGATATACCTTAAGAGTAGCAAGGTTTCTTGGACAAACATTGATGATGATGATGTTCGTCAGTCATAGTCGAAGATGACCATGAAATCAAATCATGTAGAAGATTGGTTTCTGTGAGTCTGCTGATGGCTTGTTAGGGTGATCCTGGCATGAAAGTACCTGTTCGTGTATCGTGTGTTTGGTGGCGGATCTTGAAGTTCAATCTTGCAGATTTTGCGTCTTCTTCTTGGCATCTGCACACTTTGCTTCAGCCTCCTTTGTTGGTGGCGATGCAACAAGCAGTACGATCTTGTGCCAGGTCCTTCCAAAAATTTGAAGATATCCCCAGTGTCTTGAGGCACTTTCAGAAGCGCTTGCGTTGCCCACCTGTGTGTCACATTCCAGATGATAGCTCACCATACAGCCGTTGTTTTGGGAGTCATGCATTTGGCATGAATGTGATGTGGCCTACCCAGCAAACCTCTGACTTCTGAAGTAGGGTGTAGATAGAGGGAAGTTTAGTCCTGTTGAGTACTTTGGTGAGTAAAGGTTCATAAACTTTCTAAGGCAGGTCAAGTGAAAATAATTCAGCTTTTTGGCATGCCAAACATATACAGCCCATGTTTCACATGCATACAATAGGGTGGTGATGACTGCTGCACAGTAGACCTGTAGTTTGGTTGCAAGTCAGATACCTCTGCACTCCCAGACATTGTGTCGTGGTGGATGATTGTCATGAAGCATTTAGAGCATCAGAATTTGGCCATAATTTTCCAGAGACCCTCCCGCTGACAGTGTCAAAGGCCTTGGACAGGTCAACAAAGGTAATTTGTTCATCACCTTAGTGATCAGCACATTATGCCTGTCTGCCTTCCTGGTGATGACATAATCAATGAGGTGCCTATGTTTGGATCTAGGGTACATCGAGGTTGTTTTATTGTGGTTGGCTTGACAAGAAACTGTGTTGCTTATAAAAAGAGATTGTTAGTTATACATGCATGGAGGAGCAGTAATCCACTGCTGTTACACTTGCCCACGTCATTACTACCAATAACACTACTCCAGGTTTGGTGATCGTTAACAACCCTAGCATTGAAGTCTCCAAAGATGCAGAGTTTATTTCCTTTGGGGACACTTGAGGTCAGAGTGTCTAGTTCTTGGAAGACTTTGTCCTTGTCATCATCTGGGTTAATCATCATGATTGTTGCTTGTTTTTTCACTACAGGTACTTGCATTGTCATGAGGCAATTACTCATTCCTTTTGGCATGCTTGTAAGATTATGGATCAGTTTGGTTTTGATCTCAGATCCTACACCATCTTCTCTACGCTCACTGACACTGTGACCACTCCAAAAGAACGTGTAACCACCCTTGTCATCTGTGAGTTGCCCTTCCTCTGCTAGTCATGTCTCAGCCAGTGCTGCAATGTCCATGCTGTAGCATTCTAGCTCACAAGCTACAACAGCTGTGCGCCTTTCCGGTCTATTAGCCACTGGATTATCAAGGAGAGTATGCACATTTCATGTCATGTGAGTGAGTGTAGTCACCTTTTTCTTGTTTGTTTTGACCACCAAACATGATCCCAGCTAGCCACGGTGAACTAGCTCCTTAATGGTCAAACAGTCAATTTTTAGGGCACCTTTTCTAGCCCCTTCTTCAGTCTTCAGAGGTGAGCAGTGCGATCCTGAAAAGGGCTGCTCAGTCACTCTGGGTGTTGCCGGGTTCCACCGCTGCTTCAGCCAATGAAAGATGAGCTCTGATTCACCTGTTTGTGGGTCTGTGCAGCTGCCAGTCTATCCACACCTGCTACATCATCGCTCACCCATTGCCACAGGACATTATGTAGACTTCAACTACAGATGTGATGTCATGACTTGTGCATGACTAGTTTAAAGTGGGGAGGACTTGCATAGCATCATCCATACTCTCTCATCCAGGATCATCTGAATCCAGTGGCAAGACAAAGTTGAGACTTCTGGAAATGGCTCTGGATGCAAGAGTTGCCAGAAAACCTGGTGGAGTACAGCAAGTAACCACCTACGAGGTCCACTCCCCATCTGTCAGGGTTGTCTCCCTTAGCCTTTTGCTATCTCTAGCACTCAGTGAGACAGTGAGACTATTTATCCCATAGCTGGGGGTCGTGGGCATCAGGGCATATCCACACACTGGTGGGACTGGCATGCCACACATTTAGGGGCAGACCTCCTCCAAGTCCCTCATAGTTCTGCCTGTGGCCACAAGGTGCCCAGTTGCCCATGTATTGAGAATGGTGACACACTATGTAGGGCCTGGTGATGAAGAGGCAATATACTAGCAAGGGAGGACTTAATTCATTTGCCTCACAGGAGCAGAGTTATCAAACAAAAGGCATGCAGATGAGGCATTGGCCATGTTTGTGCTATGGCATTTAGCCCCCATGGAGCTGGAGGTATGACCACTTCTTTGGTCATCTAGCTTAGAATGAACAGCCTCTTTTTACTCATTTGGCCAATCTAAATAAAGCTTGGCCACAGCATGAGACACAACCTCAAGCAGCTCCTCAAATGTAGTGGATTGAGGGAGCTACTCTGCTGATGCACTCGCATACATGCCAACATCTGACTGCTCAGTGCCGGATGAAGACAACATTGGGTCCTTGTTTGGATTAGAAGAGATCACGGATTAAGCTTCTGAATCCAGTATGGACCCCTCTAAGTCGGAGGAGAAGGCGAAAGATACCCTTCTCAAGCTCTGCCTCTGCCAACTCATTTTGCAAACCCCATGATCAAAGCCCCCACGCCACTTTGGCAAATGCGGGACCAAGACACAGGTTAAAGATTCTGAATTGCTTAGATTTATCAATGGAAGAATTCAAGAATTCACACAAAATTTACAGACAATTCACAAAAATAAACAATGGACAAACGAACATAAGGGGGACAATATACAGCTCCTGAAGCACTGTAGCCATATTTTCAAAGGCATAACAACAAAGCAGCTGGGGTGCCAATGTCTGCAGCTCACAAGAGCAAGAAATAAGCTATTTTGGCTACTATTAAGATACTGGGGTTAAAGGCCATTATATTTTCTAAAAACTCTCTATAAAAATGTCATCAGTTCATATGCTCCACAAGTAAGGTGTGTGATGGAGAAGAAAGAAGATTTTTGGAGTGAGTTTGATAAAGTGTCGGAGAGTGTATCCAAGGAAGAAAGAGTGGTGATTGGAGCAGACTTCAATGGGCACACTGGTGAAGGGAACAAAAGGAATGTGGAAGGACAAATGGTGGTAGATTTAGCAAAAATTTTGGAAATGGTGGTGGTGAATACATATATTAAGAAGAAGGAGGAGTACAAGGTGATGTGTAAGAGCAGAGAAAGGTGCACACAGGTGGACTATGTCCTATGCATGAGATGCAACCTGAGCAAGAGTGAAGCAAGGACTGAATCCAGGATCAGAAGGTGGAAGCAGATGGAAGAAGATTGCTGTATGAAATTCAGGGGATGGCACAGGTGCTGGGAGATGATGAAGGGGTGCTGGAAAATTGGGCAACTACTGCAGAAGAAATGAGGGAGAGAGCTAGGAAGGTACTAGGTGAGACATCTGGACAGGGGAAGGAAGACAAAGAAACTTGGTGCTGGATAGAGGAAGTACAGGAAAGCATAAGGAGAAAGAGGCTGGCGGAAAGGAAAACCAGATTGTTTAACAAAATCTTGAAAAGTGAGTTGATGCTTGTACTGATTTTTAAGAATAAGGGAGACATACAGAGGCAGTTGATTAGCCACACCATAAAGGTATGGGAAAGAATAGTGGAGGCTAGTCTGAGAGGAGAGGTGATTATCTGTGAGCAGCAATATGGTTTCATGCCAAGGAAGAGCACTACAGATGCTATGATTGCTTTGAGAGTGTTGATGGAGAAGAATAGAGTAGGTCATAAGGAGTTGCATTGTGTGTACAACAGAGTGCCGATGGAGGAGTTGTGGTATTGTATGAGGAATTTAGGAGTGTGGGATATGTATGAGGACTGTGTGACAGTGATGATGTGTGCGGTAAGAATGACGGACTGGTTCAACATGGAATTAAGATTGCATCACAGTATCAGCTCTTAGCCTTTTATTGTTTGCAATATAGTTTACAAACAGAGAATTTGTTTTTTTCACGATTTGATTTCTGCCTAATCATTTGTTACTCTCCACTGAAATCAGAAAAATATCTAAAATAAGAATATCTATCTGTTTCCAAACAAAACACATCTCAGTATATATAGAATGTGTGTATTCTACTGAAATAAAAAAGTATCTTAAATAAGAATATCTAATAAATAAATAAATACACAATATACACAGATGAGGCATAACATTAAGACCACCGGCCTAATATTGTGTTGGTCCCCTTTTGCTGCCAAAACAGCCCTGACCCACTGAGGCATGGACTCCACTAGATCCATAAAGGTGTGCTGTGGTAGCTGAAACCAAGATGTTAGCAGCAGTCCTTAGACTTAAAGGATACTTACAGGACCTGAAGGATACTTACAGGATTTACAAGGACTTACAAGACTTAAAGGATGATCTGTTTTCAATGAAGGCAGTATGCTTTGTTAAACTAGTATTATGACAGATTTTCTAAAGCCTGGAAAAAATTTACTCAGCTTTTGAATGGTAGGATACAGGAATATAAGAGAATATGTATGCAGGGCAGTTATTACACTCAAAATTCAATGAAATAAAAGTGAATCTTTGTGTTGGTGTCTAGTATATTTGTTACCAAATGCCTGTGCAAATAGAGAATACATTTATTATGGCTATGATAAAGCTAGAAAAGTGCTTCAGAAAGACAGATGTTACAAAGATTTTATTTAATACGAAAATAATAAATTTTATGTTGTGCAATAGGCTTATAGACATGTCCAGTTGCAGTATTTCCCCATTCATGCAAAAAAAAAAAAAAAAAAAGGAAGACGTGTAGTAATGAGGCTGGAATATGGAAATTTGTGTCTGAAAGGACAAACAAATCACAATGACGTGCATTAGCAGAAGATCTTTTTTGCATCTATTTATTTGTTGGCTTTCTACTACTCTACATAACACCTTTCAGATCAGAGCTCAAACACAGCATAGCCAGAGATGAAGACTTCTCACGTTGTACTTTTCTTGCCAGCTCTTATAGGAGCAACAACATGCCTGTTACTGAGAAAACATATTTTTGTGAACATACCTTTGAATTGGCTCAAGGCTCAGACACACTGCAGAGAAAACTACGTAGACCTTACGACTGTTGACAGCCCAGAGGAAATAGGCAGATTCAAAACTGATATAAAAGATTATCTTTCTATTCGAAGCTGGACCGGACTTGCCAAGAGGCCAGATCAGATGGACTACAGTTATTGGTCTGATGGAACTGTAGTAGGATATGTCCCATGGGAAGCTGGTAAACCAGATGGCGGGACAACTCAAAACTGTGTTACTATAGAAAATGTTGCGTTAAATGATTATTTTTGTGATCAGACTAAACCATTTGTATGCTACGCTTGGCAGCCTGCACTAGTCATGGTGCAAGATCTGATGACCTGGTATGAGGCACTACTACACTGCAGAACACAGTACACTGACCTGATAAGCCTGAGCACAGGAACAGATATCTTCGCAGTCAACAACAAAATCGGGAACTTTCTGAACGTTACATTGTGGACAGGTCTGAACTTTTTGGATGGCTCACGGTTTTGGGTGAACAAAGAGCCTGTGGTGAACCCATACTCACTGCCTTCATGTCCCATCCAACCTTTCCGTTGTGGAGCTAAAGTTGGAGTTGATGAACACTTGAAGAACACAGACTGCATGACGAAGATGATCTTCATATGCTACCACATGTAAGGGTACGTCAGTTACTACTACCAGTTGCACTAAATGTCAGAAAGCAAAGCAATAATTTGGTATAAACTGTTGGCATTTACCATTCATACATTATAGAGTATTGTTGACTGACTATGCAATTAGTAATTTTAGACTAATTATGTATATACCATCAAAATGCAACAAAAATAAAATGTCTTTTGTATTTATCTCTCGCAAGGTGAAGTGACTGACACCAATCAAGATGAGGAAGAAAAAAGAGAGATTTATTATGTCCACTTAAATTCTAAATCTGTGTGTGTGTGTGTTTGTGTGAGAGAGAGTGAGCAGCAAATTTATAGCAAATGTTTCCTAATATATATATATATATATATATATATATATATATATATATATATATATATATATTTCTGTAATCTAGAGTAAATCATATTAATATGTTGTAAATGCTGCTTGGTTATTAGACACTATATATTTTATATTATAATAAAACTCTGTCTGTAAGTCTGTAAGGGTAAGAAGGTTAAGATACATTAGTGTTAGAAATGTAGAATAAAATTGACAGTAATGCCTTGAACCATTATTGTTTACAGTAATTATTTATACCCTACATGAAAAATGCATACAATTACAAAGACTGAATTAGTTCCTGTCCTCACTTACGTTATAATCACGATAACCAGTCATTCCCTCACCATCCCCCTCACACACACACACACACACACACAAAAATTGTCCTGTTTGCACGCATATGTCACTTTACACTTTATATTGATGCTGTTTACATGTTAACTTTAATATTTGCACTCACTGTCAACACTGTTCTTTTGCACAGAATCACTCACTGTCAACACTGTTCTTTTGCACAGAATCACTCACTGTCAACACTGTTCTTTTGCACAGAATCACTCACTGTCAACACTGTTCTTTTGCACAGAATCACTCACTGTCAACACTGTTCTTTTGCACAGAATCACTCACTGTCAACGCTGTTCTTTTGCACAGAATCACTCACTGTCAACACTGTTCTTTTGCATAGAATCACTCACTGTCAACACTGTTCTTTTGCACAGAATCACTCACTGTCAACACTGTTCTTTTGCACAGAATCACTCACTGTCAACACTGTTCTTTTGCACAGAATTACTCACTGTCAACACTGTTCTTTTGCACAGAATCACTCAGTCAACACTGTTCTTTTGCACAGAATCACTCACTGTCAACACTGTTCTTTTGCACAGAATCACTCACTGTCAACACTGTTCTTTTGCACAGAATCACTCACTGTCAACACTGTTCTTTTGCACAGAATCACTCACTGTCAACGCTGTTCTTTTGCACAGAATCACTCAGTCAACACTGTTCTTTTGCACAGAATCACTCACTGTCAACACTGTTCTTTTGCACAGAATCACTCACTGTCAACACTGTTCTTTTGCACAGAATCACTCACTGTCAACACTGTTCTTTTGCACAGAATCACTCACTGTCAACGCTGTTCTTTTGCACAGAATCACTCACTGTCAACACTGTTCTTTTGCACAGAGTCGATCTATATGTTGTTTGTCTGCACTGTCTTGTCTTGTCATCCTGTGCACTTCTGTTGTATGTCTAGTTTAAAGATTTCACCTTAAGTATAGTTTAGTTTTATCTCTATGTTTAGCTCTATGTTTGTCTGCATCACTGTACTTTGTCTTTGTTCTGTGTAGCACCTCTGGTCTAGGAGGAACGTTGTTTCATTTCACTGTGTACTGCATCAGCTATATATGGTTGAAGTGACAATAAAGCTTCTTTGACTTTGACTTTCTTATCGCTCTCTCTCTCTCTCTCTCTCTCTCTCTGTGTGTGTCTCACTGGCTCTGTTTCTTTCTCTCTCGAGTGGAAGGTGTCTCTCTACACCTTCTATAAATGTTAAATAAGTGAGCACAGTAATATTAACATATACAATAATTCATAGTACAGCCGGAACTACATTCTCAGCCTCGCTGTTTTATGAAAACATGTAAAAATCTTTTAAACTTTACCATTAATCACAGTCCATATGTCTACAGACATATACCAGTTCTACATTTCTGTGATTCCAAATACAGGAGTAAAGTCTAGTTCTTCTGCAACTTTAGGCAAATTTGAAACGGAAGTGGTGCAGCAGGGTGACCAAGATGAGGAAGAGCTCCATGTGAGCCAAAGACAAAGACATGCACAAGAACCTGCACATGCAGATAGTGCTCTTACCCAAATCAGTTCATGTACAACACTCACCTGCTCTTTAGTAGACAAATTAACTTGGACACTGTAGACTCATGGAGTAATGCAGCTATGGTAATCATAAAAGACCCTTGATGCTCAATAAACAATCTATCAAGTACTATCTGAGATTATTTTATACAGTTGTGGAAAATTATTGATTCCTAATCACTGTGGTGTCACAAACAATGTAGGCAGGTTTCTCTCAGAGTTTCTTCTTCATGTTGTCTTTGAATTGCTCATTAAGGGACTAAACCTATATCTACATTAATATTTCTGTACAGCTGCTTTGTGATAATGTCTATTGTCAAAAGCACTATAAAAAATAAAATAAAATTTAATTTAATTGAGTTAACCTAAACTTTTACTTTTCTTGCTTTTTAGAGAATGTTACCTTACTTTCACATTCTAAGTAGTAGCTTAAGACCTTAAAATATTACTAATAATTTATAACTTTTTATAAAAATGCACAATTTTAGCAGTACAAATAATACAAGAAATATGCCTATAAATAAATGAATAAATCCATACATCCATATATTCATATACATTCATATATTTTGGCTTTCATTTGTAAACTATAAGTTCTTAAAATACCTTCAACACGGCAACCTTGATGTGTCACAACACCAATATCAAGACTTCATTATATCCAATACAAACATTTACAACAAATAATTGTCTAATGACAACTGCAATTAATAACATGGGCTCTGCAATTAAAAACACAGTAAAACTTCTTTCACACACAGATAGATATCCTCAGCTGGATCTTTAGGTGTCAGAACTGAAACGAATTCTAAAATCCACATGTGCATGCATACAAATTGCATGTTTTTATTAGTGCAAGTATGTGGAATGGTTTAGGCAACCTACAACATAAGCCGACTTCTTTTAGCACACTTATAGATACAGCCACTATAGTATAGTACTTGCTTTACAAATTTTAATTTATTACATGAGATTTTCTGTGTTTTCTGTGTGTGTAGAGATGCTGTAAAGTGTTTGTGTGTGTGTGTTGGTGTGTGTGTGTCTTTCAGGGGTTCTTAAGGCGAGCCATTCCAGGGTTAATAAAGGAGAAGTTCTTGAACATAGTCTGGTCCACGCTGTTGATGAGGGTCCGATCGGCACAGGACAGTCGAGGCTTCTCGTTAATGAACTCCTTATCAAAGTTACTGCAGTCACTGGGTGATTTCTATAAACACAGAGTAACAGTGCATTAACATTTGTGCTATCCATTTCTGTTCATGTTCTATTCAAAAAAAATAAAATAAATAAAAGCATGATAGAGTAAACTGTGTAACAGTGTGCCTGCACCCTCCATATAATATAATAATATAATATATATATATATATATATATATATATATATATATATATATATATATATATATATATAATATAAAATATAAAATATAATAATATAGGCAACACCGGTTTCTACTTTAATTAAAAACAGCAGTCAGTGGCTAAATGGGAAATGTCAGGAAGTGCAGCAAATAATAAATGATGCAACATTCATATGATATGACAGTAGACGAGACATATAGACAATAAGTGCAAAGAAGTGTAACATGCTCATTCATCCAGTGTATATATAAGAGCACTTTGACAAAGCAGTTTGCCCTGTAGGCAAATAGTTCAGAATTGAGGTATGAGTCAGTAACTGTGTTTAGTTGACAAGTATTGAGTGCTCATGATGGCTGATGTCAATACAATTGGTCTATAAAGTTCTGTTCAGTTCTCTTGTCTTGTCCTTGATGATGCTACTTCCCTGATATTTCGCTTACTAAAGAGCCTGAAACAACATCATCGTGCTTCAGTGACAGTGATGGTTGGGTGAAGGGAGTGTGGAAGGTGGTAGATGCGATTACAGACTATGCAATGTAGATATCAATGGGGGAAGCGCTGTGAACCGTGGCCTTTTAGTAGGAGATTTTTGACTGACTGAGCAAGTGACTAGTGACTAAGCACCAAATGATGGACTCATTTAACCCAACATCCAACTCCATCTTCTGAACAGAACTATGTAACTATCTCAGAGTCTTAAGCTTACCACAGTGGGTTTAAATGGTGGCTCTATTTGCCGCTTTTCCAGTGCATTCCAGTCAGTGTCTCTGAAGAAAGGATGTTGTCGAATATTTCCCTTCACACCCAGTCTCCGCTCTGGCTCCCGAACGAAAAGCTATAAAGAAACCCATCAACAAAAAACAATCAGAGGGTCATTTCACCTATCTTCCACCACTTGTGGCAAATAACTGTGGCATGGTTGATGGTGAATAATGGGTTGGTTGAAGTCACACAGATCCCCATTTTCCCCATTACCCCAACATTAATTCAAGCTCTTTACCACGATTTTTATACATTGTGCTGCTGCCACATGATTAACTGATAAGATAACTGCTTAAATAAATGTGCAGGTGCTTTCACATACAATCCCATCATTTCAATGAATATTAATTAACCAATTACCAATACTTTTCATAGAATTATTTCTTAAACATCTAAAATTATATAGTACTTCAAATCATATTTCATAAACACATTATTAGTAACAGTTAAGTAACAAAAAAGTAATACCTTAATGAGAATGTCTCGTGCGTCTCTGGTCAGCCAGCGCGGGTAACAAGGGTCATCAGTGCGAATGGACTGGAACAGTTCCTCCTCGTCATGCCCATGGAACGGTGACTGACCGATCAACATCTCATACAGAAGGACTCCAAATGACCACCAGTCCACAGAGGTGCTATATTTCTGCCCAAGCAAAATCTAAAACAGGGCAGAGTAAGCAGTGTTTATTTGTTGTCTTTAATGTTACCTGTCGTGGATGTGCATTATTATTCCAGACAAACTGACCACACCTGTTTTAACTTAATTGACTATTAGGTATAATGTCTGTTTCACTGGGATTAAAAAAGCAGCTGTAATGTCAATTTAATAATAAAGCTGAATATATAATGATATAATTTATTTTTATATTGTCATTTTATTTTCATAATATGACATGTCCAAGTACCATATTAATACACACATTAACAATCTCAGTGGTAGAGCAACAAAGGCATTCTAGACAATTCTGTGCTTACAGTTTTCTAGAATGACTGTTGATGGTCAGGTGTCCACAAACTGGTCAGGTGGTATATCTATCGTAAGTGTTCATGTTCTAATCAAAACTATTAACAATATATAAACACTATTAGTGGCAAGTGATCAGTGCTTCACCTCAGGTGCAATGTAATCTGGAGTTCCACAGAAGGTGGAGGTCCGAGCTTCCCCCAACATGTTCTCCTTACACATCCCGAAGTCGGCAATCTTAATGTGACCATCGATATCCAGCAGAATATTATCCAACTTCAGATCCCTGCAGAAAAATAACATCATGCTAATTCCTTGTACATAGATCAATCTGATTTGATTATGACATGTGACCATGTGTATTGTGATTACCGGTACACGATGCCTCTTAAATGTAGAAACTGCAGACCACAGACGATCTCAGCAGCATAGAACCTACAATATTGGTGAGAGAGAGTAAAGAAGAGATGAAAAATAATTATGGGGAATAGTGAATTTCTTTTCCTAAGTGTCTTTGTGTATGTATAGAATCAGCATGATTGTCTCACGTGGAGCGCGGGAGATCAAATCTGTGGCAAGCCTGGATGTGGAACATTAAATCTCCTCCATTTAGATACTCCATCACGAAGAACAGATTTTCCTAGGTGGAATATCCCCAAAAACAAATATTTAAACACACAGTGATATGTATATATATATATATATATATATATATATATATATATATATATATATATATATATATATATATATATATATATATAGAGAGAGAGAGAGAGAGAGAGAGAGAGAGAGAGAGCTGTATGTCTGTATGTCTAGGTTTTACCTTGGTCTGAAAGGTGCAGTAGAGATGTGTGAGGAAGGGATGTTCCCAGGCAAGAGACAGAACTCTCCTCTCGACCATAGTGCACTCCACATCATCGTCCATCAGGACCACATCTTTCTTTAGAGCCTTCACTGCAAAGAACTTCCCTGTGGTTTTCAACTCAGCTAGAAATACCTATGAAAACATGCACACACACATCGAATGTAGATGCAACATTGAACTGAATTCCTTTTTTTTTTTTTTACTAAATATCAGTGAAACTCTCTTCAATAAAATCTTTGTGTCTATATACCTACCTTGCCAAAGCTGCCCTTTCCCAGCATTTTGTGCAGGGTAAAGTCGTCCAGGGAGACTTTGTGGTGCTCTTTGTGTGGGACAGCGTACAGCGGCTCTGAATCTTCACTGGGCCTGAGACTGTCACCCTCTAACGGTGTATTCCAGGCTATACCCTGATGCTCTGAAAGTGGCACAAGAATAGAGATTGAGAGTACTTTTGCTGCACTACACCACAAAGTAAATACACGACAAAGTGATTCACATCATCACACCTTTCCTCAAATTTCACCTTTCCTTTTTTTTGTGTTAGAGTTCTCATTATTCATTTTTATAGAAATAGCTAGACCATGGTATGTTTATTCTCCAAAAAAATTCCAGAAGTCACTATTATTTATTGTAATTGCTATTATACTAATTTACTATTGTAATTATTAGTTTTAATTCAGTTTACTTAACTGAAGCTACAAACAGGTCACCCAGATTATAAATATATTATTTAAAAAAAAGTGACACGCATATGCTTAGGCAAGTTTTCCCAAATAATATGTTTAGAAATAATAAACTAAACTGAAAAGAAAAGAAGTATGAAGAACTCCTAAAATTAGTGTAATTTACTTTCTGAATGAAAGCAAGTTGAAAAGAAATCTTTCACTTGACATTAAAACACTAAATGGCTAAATCCTGAAGCATGAGTACATAATTAAGATGACCTGTTCTAATATTTTATTATTCAGAATGATTTGAAAAGCTCAGAATTCAACTTCCTCTTACACATCATTTCTTTTTTGGCTTGTGGTCATCAGTGATTTCAGAATGAGGGAGCTCATATGTGTTGATATTACGATTATATGTTAAAATTCTGTGATGGTAGATAAACCGTTTCACTAAGCCATGTGCATTCTTAGAATAGAAGAAAAGTACGATGGTACTGGAGTATTGGGGATTCAGATTCAGACTACACAATATAAAAAAATATGCCATGAGTAGATCTCCTAAAGAGAAAATACAGAAGCTGGACATACAAATGGAAAAAAAAAGAAGAGAGAAACACTTCAGTTTGTTGTTCAAGCTCAGTAAATAGATGGAAACTTGTCACACATCAAGATCTCAGTACTGAACCTCCTCCGGTTTCTCTTCCTTTGTAGATTCCTAATCTTCATAATATATAAATGTGTTGTCTCATCTGCTAGAAAATAGATTGCATTGTATTACAAAAAAAAAAAACAGATGTAGGTTACCGTATTTTCAAGTGGGAGTAAAGTTGTGTAATAGTAGGCTGCTTGTGTAATCTAGGCCGTGTAAAGTACACTGAAAGTCGTACTGTGTGTAGTTGTGTATCTGACCACTTGAGGGGAGTGTCTCTCTACCATGGGGCTAACAGTCTAAAATTCGGTTTTGAATCAAATAAGCAAAGATTTAATAAAGTGGCAAGCAAATTTTTGTATGTTTCCTGTTTTTATTTCTAGCTTCTGTGTAGTTCCTGTCTCTGCCGTACACATGCTGTTGATTATCATATTGGTTATCTTGGTTAATGGTGTGCCGTAGCACTGATGATCAGTTTCCTGTCATTTGTGTGTTACCTTTGCGTGGCAGCGGTGGTGCTGGAGAAGGAGTTAAGGCATGGGTTGGTAGAGATGGAACAAAGCTTGATGGCTCTCTGACAACTCCGGCTTGTCCTATACCTACGGGTCCCTCACGCCCGATTATATCATTATCTCTGGAGCTCCGGGCCTGTGAGACACACCCGTAAACACAATATGTATATTTATTCATAAATTTATACACAATATATAATTAGTTATTTATATTTTAGGTGTATTTTTAAGGCTGTGTAAAAAAAATATGTCGATGAAAATGATTATAGAGTTCAACCTGTTGAGTGCTCTCAATCATAGCCAGAGCCTCGGCCATGAGCTTCTGGTTGACACCACAGAGGTTTGCCACTTTCTTTTGACATTTGTGATGAACGTTCATGCCACATTCTGTATAGAAAATATATATATATATATATACGCGATGACAGAATAACAAGGCTCACAAACTTTTCTCATTTCTTCTGCTTATACATACAAATTTCCTTACATTTTTATGGAATTTTTTTCTTCTTTCCTTTAAAGAGTCCATATAAAAGTAAGTTTGGATAAAATTTAAACATATTCCTTGTCCATTCCTAAGAGGAATGCCTTTGGAGCGATAGAGCAACAGAACTCAAATTTAACTTTACAAGACAGAATGCTACAATTCACAACATACTCTGAATCAAAATAAGAAGATTGTCTTCATTTGGACAATGTACATAAATTCTGCTTATAAATACCACTGATCATTTAGCTGAAGTTAAGCTCTACTGTTTGTGCACTTGTTCGGTATTGCTATAAAATCTAAAGAGATGTCTACTGCTAAATTGTGAAAACAGCAAGATTTCTTGTGTCCTCTTAGTTACACATGACTTATGACTTTGTACTGTAGTGTGACATGATCTCTCACCTTCACATTTGAGGCCTTGGCGTGCCAATCCCCATAGCAGTGTACCACAATGCTCACAGAAGGTCGGGCTTTTATAGTTATACACCTTAAACCGGTGTGGCATGTCGATTTTGAAACGCTCTTTATGGATCTGAAGCAGACACAGATTTAGTCCTGAGATTCAGTCAAAATGATACACGCATAGAAAAGCTCGTGTATATAGTGCATATTGTGTACTTATACCACAGCACTGACTGAAATATGATGGTGATGTTTTGATTGATTTTCAGCATGGTTCTGACAATAGTTCCAGCTCTAATTTAAATGCTAGATAAAGTGTTTGTTCTAACACAGTAACAGCTCGTGCACAGGGATTTGTTTAGCGAGTGCTCTGCATAATCAAAGACTAATGATAAATTATTTTAAAAGTGTTTACAAAAATGAATAATCATCAATGTGAAAAAGCTATTTGTTAAGAGACATTTATGAAGGGAGTCTATGGGTTGAACAGAGTCTATGGTCACCACATTTTCCACCACAGAAAGGTTTTAAGTTGGTGGCTCTAACAGTTAAGGGTCTGAGTTACTAATCTAAAGGTCAGGGGTTTAAGCCACAGCACTGCCAGACCTCTTACGCTGGGATATGCAAAGTAAAGTATTTCACTGTATATGTGACAAATAAAAACTTCTTCTTCTTTTATTTATATATTTTTTGTTTTGTTAAGTTGTTATTAGGAAAGAGAATGACTGTTTAAAGCTGCTATAAAGAAATGTAACTCATCTCACAGATGTTCCATAATATTACCAATAAATGGTTAAAGTGCAGGACTTGTCAATCATAAATAAATAATAAATTGCAATCACTGGAAAATTGCTGTGGTGTAAGAGGACTAAAACACTCCTGTTACAGGAAAATAAAGCAAATTCACATTCACGAGCCGTACACACACACACACACACACACACACACCACCCCAGCATGGGTTATTTTCCTATTACAGCACACTACATCACATTTTATTCCATACACACTTTTCCTTCCTCTAAAACCACTCTTAGTTGCAAACACATGATACTACAACGAGAACTGCAAATAACTGTGACTTCATTTTACAGGATGTGAAACAAAATTAATCAACAGTCCACAGCTTTGCTATTCATGTACCATTAAGGGAGCTGTGGATGCATCTGACTGAAGACTGAAGTCTTAATAAACAAGCAGAATAATGAAGTGAATGTATGGAGGAATTACCATTGTTTCTTTGCTGTTAATGGCTGAGCCTGTACATTTAGCGATCACTTTGTCAATGCACTTCTTATGGATGGCGGCGTTGCATTCTAAAGAAGATTATAGAAAAAGAAAGGGAGAGAAAAGGAGTTATGAAAAGAGAATGTTTATGAAAGCCTGTTAAAATACTGAAAGTTATGTGTGCTCTGTAAATGCAGAAAGTTCTGTATACTCACGTCGGCATTGATATCCCTGTTTATTCAGACCCCTGTGAGAGAGAGAGAGAAAGAGACAGAGAGCAGGTTATTACTGCTAATAAACATCCTTCTGTTTTTTATTGTTATTTATTGAAGCATGAATCGTCATTCAAGTACTTTCTCACTAAATTGCAGATCATCATTTATTATAAACAAATTTTACCATTGTTAACAATCCAATAAAGTTTATTAACTCAGTGAAATCACCTATTCTGTGCTAAGATCTTCCACATTCAGGGTTTAATGAACTGGTGTCAGTTACTACTAACCAGTTATTTAACATACAATAAATCATTTAACTTTGAACTTCATTTTTCTTCATTACAGTGTTCTATCACATGCCATGAACTGAACATGTGAAAATAAAAACATAATAGGTAACCCAGATAACAGGGGAAAAACATTTCTGTCTATACTGGAGAGATGCTAGCAAATCACACTTTCTCTTCAACCCCATGTTTACTCCATTCTGAAGGTGTTTACACATGCTATTTCCTTTACTTCAGCCGTATTTCCTATTATTAAGCTGTCCATTGCAGCTGTAAGCTATTCCATTAAAAAAATTCTAATGATGATGTATTTTATGATTATATTGATACAGACATTGATACAGGATAAGCTTTCTGTGCAGTAAGATTTAGGATTCACAGCTGTGTTCTTCTAACTTTGTGGCAGCAGTCTGGGGCCATACCAGACAAACTCCTTGCAGACTGAGCAGAAGGTGGGTTGTGGGAAAAAAGTGGCCGTGAACTCGTGACATTTCACCATGTGCACTTTGGCCTGTTTGATCGCACCACGACGTTGATGCAGCGCAAACACACCCTCTCTCTCACGCTCAGGCTCTCCATCTCCATCTCCCTCACCATGTCCCGCATCTAAACCCAAAAACATACATATACACACATGGAGGGCTTGAGAATAGAAATATACCTAGACACAATCAGTAGTGGGGGTAAGGTGGTTAAGTGTTGCAAAATAAGACTAGATTAGATTTTTACATGTAACAATGTCAGCAGCTTTCAAACCATTTACAATATAATTTTTTCCAGTAGACATTAATGCCTTCAATGTTTAAAATGCCTTCTGTGCTCTGTAGTGAATGAACTTGATCTTATAATAGGTTAATAAACTATCGATCTTAATTAAATAAGCCAAGCAAGTATTTATACAATCTGTATTTAAGAGTAAACAAAGTACCGAGAAAATTTGTTGAATTCATGAACTTAGTGATCTTAGGGCTGTATGTGGCTGAAGGAGATGACAGATACAGTCAAGCTCCATTTTGTGCCTTATACACAAACAGAAGAATCTTAAAATCAAGTTTAATCAGAAGCCATAGAAATAAGAGAATTATGATCCCTCTTCTTTGTTCCTCCTAACTGTCCGGCTGCCACATTTGCTTCTTTTTTTGAGTTGCTTCTGTAGTAGATGTAGTCAGTATACAGCCATCAATACTTATTCAGATTATTCTCACCCACCCTATGTGTATATATATATATATATATATATATATATATATATATGTGTATAGGCAAGTGTGTGTATGTACAGAAATGGTGTGTGGCAGAGAGACTCACCCTTTTTCTCCAAGAAATAGCGTGCTTCCATCAACAGACGACCCTGTGGCTTTAGTTCCACCTTTATTAACACAGGAGCGTTGTATTCAAAAGAAAAAGCAATGTTCAATCCATCAACCCATTCATGAGTTGCAATTAAATCAGCCACTGATTAACATCAAATATATTATTTACAAAAATGTAAAAATCATTAACGCTACCTCTTTGACACACACACACACAAAAAAAATCTAGAATTATCTTGCTAAAGTATTTTTTCTCGGAAATGCATTCACAAAATATTAATGTTTTTCTTCTTTAAACTATTCACAGAACTGCGAAGGGAAAAAACATGATCTCAGTCACTCATTAGTATGACAAATTTGACCTTTTGTTAGCATTTCAATTGTCATCTCACACACACACACACACACACACACACACTTACCCAGATCTCAAGCTTGCCATTCTCCTTTTTGCAACGGGAAGCGAGTGTGTCCAGCTGAACTGTAGCCTCTGTCTTCAACTCAGCTGTTTTGTCTTTCACCACCACATGCATCACTCTCCCTCTGTGAACATGGGCATCGAATGTGCTGCTCCACGGAGGGTACATAGTGGGCCTCTTCTGCTTATACACCTGACCCTTTTCTGAAGAAAACACATACGTACACACAGTAAATCAGCACAGCAGTGTGGTGGTGTATTTGTTATAACAGTACTCTGTATTACAGTTCACTTATTATTTGAAGGCCAGTCTTTGGATTTGCAAGGAGAAGACAAACGGTTATAAGAATAATCTGTCTTACACAATGAGCATGTCTTGTATTTATTTAGTTTGTACATTCAAATACACAGCTTATGTGAAATTCTAAGAACTAAACATCATAATTGTATCCATGACAGATCCAGGGTTCCTGGTTCGATCCTTAGCTTAGGTTACTGTCTGTGAGGAATTTTATGTATGCTCTTGTCATGTCTTTGTGGGTTTACTCTGGGTTCTCCAGTTTCCTCTTACCTTCTAACAACATGGGAATACAGGAGCTGAATTGGCTCTGTGTGTGTGTGTGGGTGCTGTCCTTCAATTTTGCAGTTACTGCAGATGAAGTGAGGTAGAAATTAAAATTTAGGCCGTATGAGCTGTCAAGGTATGTGGGTCACCTGCGATTTTCATGTGCAATAGTCTCTAGAGTTAATGCAACATCATGAAAAAGTAAACACCCAGAGTACAGCAGTTCTGTGGGCAGAGAGAGAGAGATCAGAGGAGAGTGACTAAAGTGGTTTGAGCTGACAGGAAGGGAGCTGAAATACACACTCTTTACACCTGTGGTGAGCAGAAAAGCATGTTCACAACACTCATAAATAAATTTCCACAAGGGCCAACGATTCTGCACAGCAGGGTATGATGATGGTTTAGTAAACACTGATCAGAATCACAGATCACAGATATTAATCGTCTGTCTCTCAATATGACTGAAACACAGTATTAAAATGTGGGAAAGTAATGCATTTAACACTCATGTTAGTCATGTAATTATTTTCCAACAAATATAAATAAAGAGCAGCCTCTTAATCAATTATTATGGAATATTCTCAACCCAGGAATGACAATTGAAGTGTTTGGCAATGCTACACCACCTGATACATTCAACACACACTACTACACTGTTGCCCACTGCTGTTGCAACTAGTTAATAACATTTGCTCGGTGTTGCTTCTATTGATCCCTTGTCATTGATTAATAGTGACCAAAATACAAACAAATTATCAGCAGCGAATAATTATCTAAACTGTACAAAGTGATGAAACGTCAGTAGGTGTAGCTTGTGACGAGAATAAATTCTTTATGGCACTTTCTACAAATTTAGGTGAGACTTTAGGCGTAAAAGATATACACAGCTTGTGTTGTGTGGCATACGTTTTGCACTTGTCATGCACTAACAGGAAATACATGTACAACATACAGAATAATAAATGTGACTGTCAGTCCAAATAGAATGTAGCAGGTGGAAGTGTGTGGTTTAGCGTGGGCGTGAACTGAGAGGGAGGTGTGTGGGTATGAGCTAGAGGGGTAATGACTAGATTATGTCACAAATATATTTATTTGATCCCTTTCTTTGTTCCTCTCTTGATTTTTCTCCCTAAGCACTGAGCTGAGCATGTGTGTGTGTGTGTGTGTGTGTGTGTGTGTGTGTTTTGTACATGGCAGTGAAAAGCAAAAGTCAAACCAAAAGCAGTAAACGAGCTACAAATCTGCAATGTGATTTGGCTTGATTTAGAGTCTGTCTACCAAGGCAAAAGCATGAGCACAAGCCTTGTGTATTCTCCTTTATTCAGTCCCATTGTGTAGCATTTTAAAATGCAGGAAGATGACACGGAAGAATTCAAACCCCACGTATATTTGGTACGTTAAATGTTTATTTTTCTAGTCATTTTGCAAAAATTAATAGCTTTAGGTCTGTTGGAATAAGTATATACAGCTTTGCACACTGTTTAGCTGTAATTTCTTCCCTCTGTTATTACTATTGCAAGCAGATTTTCAGCAGCGGGTTGTTCTTATGAGTGTAAATACTTTCACAAGGTACTACTCCTTTCTGATATAATGCACATGGGCAATGAGCTTTTGTCTTTATTTTTTTGAGATCTTTGATAAATTGATGTTTATAATAGTTATTTGTGCCACAGTTACTTGTTTCAATGTATAAACAGTTCTATACTGTTATGTTCGTTTATTTCTAATCACTTGTTCAAACTTTCACATCTGGATCTGTTTAATGTTTAAAATGTCTTATTCTTGATGTACAGCTTTCATTCTTTCTTTCTTGATTAATTCAACAACACGCTGTAATTGAATCCTGATGCTTATTTCTACAAACCTGATCTGTAGAAATCGGAGTAAGAGTTGACTATTTTCATACTTGCAAATATTTGCTTTTAAATGCTAATTAAAAATGTTCAGTTCCAGTCACTGTGCCAGATGTTTATTTGTCTGGTTAAGACATGAATATAATATATTGAATATAACAATTAATGTTTTAATTAGAGATCAGTAAGAAGGGATGAGCATGATGGTGCAGTGTTAGCATTGCCCTTGCACAGATCCTGGGTCTCGGATTCAATCCTCCTGGTTCTCCAGTCTCCTCCCACCTTCTAACTGCATGGCAATACAGTAGGCAAACTGTCTATCCTAAATTGCACCAAAGTGTTAGTAAGGGTGTGAATGGTTCACTCAATGGTGCATCCTGTCCAGGGTGTGTCCCTTAACGTACAGCCAGTGTTTGCTGGGATTGGCTACTGATTCTTTACAAAACTGATAAAACAGTTACTGGAGATGAAATATGATTTTAGATTTAGGCCACATTTCACAACAAACTCTAGAGTTTATACAGAATAAAAAAAACCCAGCAACATAAAGTTGCTGTGTTCATCAGTTCTGTGTGCAACACCTAGTTGTTGAGAGAGCTCACAGGAGAAAGATCAGACTAGTTTGATCAGACAGGAAGGCAAGAGTGTAAGTGTAATAAGCACTCCTTACCACCATGGTAAAAAAAAAAGCATTTGAGAATTCACACCACATACCTTGAGGTGAATAGGCTAGAAGAAAAAAAAAGGGAGAAGACCTCAGCAGTTTCAACTAATGTCAGCCAAAAATGATATGAATCCATAGCCATGCCTTGTATCAACAGTACAAGCTGGTGGTGTAATGGGGTGGGGACTGTGTTCCAATTTTGGCATATATATATATATATATATATATATATATATTTGGCCTGCTTATTGTTGCTGTGTATCCTTCATATAGTAACTTTTAGCAAATAATGATTAAACAAAGTACACATCATCTCAACATATTAACTGGGAACATGAACTTGACACTGAGTTTAGAGTACTTGTGGCCTCTCCAGTCACTAGACCTAAATCCAGAAGATCACTTTTGGTATGTGGAAGAACAGGAGCTTCACAGCGGAAATGTATGGCTGATGAATCTAAAATTACAATCATATCAACATGGTCCAAATGTCATGGAATCCATGTCATGGTATGGAAATTTTTAAAAACTTTACCCATGCCAATAGGGTTTAATATAAAAGCAGCACTTTACAGAGTAACACCAAAAGACACAATCTCCTCTCACTTTTCAGACACACTTTCATTCTTTCTCACATGCAAACACAAACAAACACATGCCCCCGTATACTAAATTTAACATTTCCCTATCAGTCTGATATCATAGGTTTCCTGCCACGTGGCTTGTCACAACATCAAAACAAATACCAACATGCTGAGCCTGACCTACTCGGACTTACAGGGGAATTTCCCAAGCTTAGGAGTCCCTCTGAGTCTCACTAATATGGAATATTTCCTTATCTGCTGTTGCTACTCAGCTAATCTGCTTGTTTAGCCAAATATTTTATGGCATATTGAACTCAGTATGAGTATTTCTAGTGTGTTCAGTTTCATGATTTATCCACAGTTTTAGCTACAGCTTTACAGGTTATGTAAATGCTTTCTATATATACAATTTATTTATTCACAAAGCATTGCTATCTGGAAAAAAATGCGAAGGTGGATACAAGTAAAGAAAATTTATTTTAAAAAGTGCAAACCAGTAACTAAAACTGCAAACATGCAAGAACCACAAAACAAGGCAAAAAATAAGGACTGTGGTGCACAACAATCACCATAGCAACAACATCTTGACAAAGAAATGCACAGAAACTAGAACTTAAATAGGAGTGCTTGTGAGGAGTAACATGAAACAGGTGTAAGTGCTCAGTAAACTGTCAAATGACCTGCTGGGGATGATGGGTAATGTAGTTCCGCGCCAATTTCCAGATAACCACGACAAATGGGGATTGACATGTTTTTGCACAAATGTTGTTGGTAAAGAGTTGCGCTACCACAAGTTGCCAAAACAGTTTCATTGCTCCTTCGAAGAACATGTACAAGTCTCTGGAGCTGTACTGGATGGATGGATGAACACCATTCTCTCCAACGATATTCTCTCAAATGGTATTCAGGTGACAGAGATTGTCTACCAAAATGTCACACAGGTGTTCAACTGGGTTGAGATCATGTGACTGTCATAGAAACTCTAGAGTCTGTTTCTGAGATACTCAAATCAACCTGCCTGGCACAACCAGATAACCATGATATGGTCAAAGTCACTTACATTACATTTTTCTCCCTGTTTTGTTGTTTGATGTGAAAACTGGATAAGTTTGGATGAGCAAGTGTTCAGGCGTTCTTATTAAAGTAGCTTGAGAGTATATTATTATAATATCCAATAACCCTGACAAATGGGGATTGACATGTTTTTCCACAAGTCAGCCTTTCATGTGTGGCAGTATAATTAGATTAAATTTGGCAAAAGTTAAGTCATGAGATATTACAATTATAAGACCATGATAGTTATTTTCATTGTTTTGCTATAAAAAGCATTCCACTGTTTTAAACATTTTTATATCAATTTCTTGATAAAGGTCAAATACATACATATAGATAGATAGATAGATAGATAGATAGATAGATAGATAGATAGATAGATAGATAGATAGATAGATAGATAGATAGATAGATAGATAGATAGACAGATAATTATAAAATAATAACAAATAAAGGAAGTAATCTGTGTTTCGTACATATTTTAGAATTTGAAACTAAACTTGAAACTACTTCTTTATTGTTCCCCATTCCCCCAATCGGTCATTTGCTAATTTCCACCCACAATCTAATTTTTAGCATCACATGACAGCTATGTGTCAGCAATGATGAAGCCTAACCTATGCTTCCTAAGAGGGATGTGAAGCCAGCTACTGCATCTTTTCACACCTACATCACAGGACACACTTTGAGGAAACAGACTATCTATCTATCTATCTATCTATCTATCTATCTATCTATCTATCTATCTATCTATCTGTCTATCTGTCTATCTATCTATCTATCTATCTATCTATCTATCTATCTATCTATCTATCTATCTATCTATCTATCTATCATCTTCCACAATATATGAGCTCATAGACACAGACGACTGGTTAGTACCACACTTATCACTAATAAGAAAGAGAGCAATCACTGTTAAAATCCAGTATCATTGGAAAGTGGTCATATAATATCAAGTAGAAAACAGAAAACCAACAGAATGCTTTGGCTGGCTCAGGCATAAACTACTGTTGCAGGTGGATTATAGAACTGAAAATAGGCTATGAAACAGAAACGAGTTAAACCCAGGTCTATTCAGTCAGTTACAAGGGCAAGCTCTTTATATGTGCTGCAAAAAAACAACAGAAACAAAAAAGTACTGCCATTCATTTACTCTGATTCTCTAATTTTCTGAGTTCTCTATTTTTTTTAGCTTATTAATTTTATTATGTTTTATGGCAGAGACACATTCTTTCATTCTTTTATTTAAAAAAATCCTGTGTGTACAGTATGTGTGTACATATTACTTATTATTATAAAAAATGTATGTATGCAATTTGGATTCATACTGAATCTACATACATTGACAAATGAAAGGAAAAAGCAAAAAACTGTGCCGTGGTAAAGTGTTGCGATACCACAAGATGCCAAAACAGCTTCATTGCTCCTTGGAAAAACTTGTACAAGTCTCTGGAGCTGTCCTGGATGGATGTATGAACATCATTTTCTAAGATATTCCCTCAGCTAGTGTGTTCAGGTGATGGAGTTTGACAGAGCTTGTCTAGAAAATCTCACACAGGTGTTCAACTGGGTTGAGATCATGTGACTGCCTAAACTCTAGAGACTGTCTGCATTAAAAATCCCAAGAGAGCTGTTTCTGAGATCATATCACCCTGCCTGGCACAACCAGATAACCATGATATGGTCAAAGTCACTTACATTACATTTTCCCCCTGTTTTGATGTGAAAACTGGATAAGTTAGGATGACCTATTAAAGTGGCCTGAGATTATTGTAATACCCATTAAACCACTCAGTGACCCCTTGCACCCGGGAAATCAGTGTATACTTCCTTGTATTAGGTTCAAAACTTGAACACACACACACATACCCTTTGACATAATTATCAATGCATCTATATCTATCTGTAATGCGCTGTTGATAAATCTAACCCTACAATCTAAACCCTAACCATAGCTGACCATAGTTCTGAAAACTATTGATCGCAAAGCTATATTTATGTACACACATGCCCAAACACACACACACACACACACACAGTCGTACCTGTCTCAACAGCCTCCTTCATGTAGACCGCACAGTATGGGTTTAGCACCTCTTCATGGTAAGCGAGTCCCGGGTCCATCTCGAAGCTGGAGAAGCCAATTCTCAGAAACGGAGACATGATCTCACCACACTCAGTCTCTCTCTATAGAGTTAAACTTCAGCACCGGTGTATTTTGACAAATTCCTTTAGCAGGGCAAAGCACAGCACTGCCCTTTCAAACAATCTTGACAATGCCAGTAAAGTCCATTCCTGGATTTATGTAACACAGAAAGATTCCAGCAGAAGATGATGGTCTTTTTCAAACAACTTCTTAATACAGTAACACCTACAAGAGTGTGTGTGGGAGCATCTGTGTGCACGTGTGTATTTCTGAGCTCGGAGAACGGCGACCCCTCTAAGAGTAACTCTTCTGCTGGACTGGGAGTGAGTGTGGGTGTGTGTATGTGTGTAAAGGGTTAGGAAATGTCAGCTTCTGATCCGCCTCTGTGCCCTTCTGTGTTGGGTAGAGTTGTGTGGAGAAAGGGATGGTCGGAGCACTGAGGAGTAGCTCCTCAGATCTCGATCCACCTTCTTTATCTGCAGAGAAGCCTGAAAAGCGGGAAAATAGATTCAGTGGTGCAGTAGACTTTTATTATTTTAATAATAAATTACTTTTATTATTATTTTATTAGATTATTTTTTTTAACCAACATAGCACATTGCTCAAAAAGCATATTCTAACTAAATCAATATCAGATGTTAGTTGTTTAAAAGATGTGTATTCACTGAGTACATTACTTCATATTAAATGGTTTGTGAACAGGACATTTATATAGACTTCAATTTCATACAATCAAAAACTGATTTGCTTCATTTTTATATAAAGTGTACGCTTACACTGTATAGGAATAAACCATTATGAAGCAGATCCTATGATATGTTATACTGTATCATAGTCTACATATATATGAAATTATGGCAGGAATATCTACATACAATATGATCTACTAAATATCAAGAGCTAGAAAGTGGCCTAGCTAAATGAAGCAAAAGCAAAAGTGAAAAGTCTATAGATCTCCTACACTTAATTCCTAGAAAGTGGATTTTTAAAATATAGTAAAAAATAAAAATACACAAGTTGAAAATCTATAGAATGTGTATAGAGCTGCAAAGCAACAGTAATCATAAACTCTAAACATGTACTTTAGAGCTAGTTTAGAACTGTAGCCTTGCGGGTTGTTGAATGTTTACACTGCACTGTACAAAATAAGTGTTGCCATTTGCTCTGTATAATAGTTCAGGTTTTTGATTCAGTCAAATTGTTCTCATAATGTTTACCTTATACAAATAAAGGAGGAGTCTCAAGTATTAAAATATGATGTGATGTGTCACAAACTGCAGTTTGTATCAACCTATGAACTTTTATTATAATCAGATTGATAGTGAACAAATAATTCAATAATTATTGAATAAGACATTATTTTAGTAAAGATCAAAACCTGAAATGACAACAAACACATTGATTAAAAGGCCAGGGAACAGAGCCTTCAGTCACAGATCCTGACTTTATAATGGAGTGAACTGAACTCTGAGGTCTCTTCATTACTTTTGAGATGCTCTTGTATCCATAGATGGCATTTTTTAATCGCTCACATTACTTCATTTTGACTTGTTCTTTGGATGGTGACTAGAACACTGACAAAGCTCACAAAAAGTCAGTCATTTATGTTGGAGCTTAAAACAGCTCATCCAAAATTTACTTATCTATGAATTTCCCAGTAGAGTGAGTCAAGTGTCGTACATTTAGTCTAATAGACTAAAGAGTCTAGTCGTACATTTACATGATTTTACCTTTTAGTCAATTGTTCAGTGGATATTTTTTCTTTCTTTTGATTTTATATAGTGGATATTATTTTAGACAGCAATGAGAGAAACCCTTTTAATATAGTATACCTGAAATATAGGATAATATACATAATATAAACATAATATACATATGTCTCACTGTAATTCGCACACAAACAAAAGACTACGTAAATCTAATATGACGAAATTTTACATTATGATGCAAACTCATTTCAAAAATATTAATATCATTTACTATTAATATCATATCGAAAAATATTAATATAAAAAAATATCAACTGAAAGAAAAATTGTAAAGTAGTGGACTCACTTAGTGGGCTCCATCCTACAGTGTTATACTGAAGGTTTGTATTCCTTCATAAGTCATTAAAGAATTTAAAGTAGCATTACTAATCTGCTTAAAGCCTTGGTGTTGTTTATTTGTAACAGTGCAGCAGGAACAGGAACAGGAACTGTTCCAGACAGCAAGAGAGATGAAGCTTTACATTTTTTCAAAACTTTCTTTGTCATTTTCACAAAGACATACAGTTAACACACAAAAGGACAATTCTAAATCACCAAACCTTTCAGTATGACTGCATACACTGTCCACTGAGAACAAAACCACGCTCACTTCTCCAAACACAGACAAAGACCTATTAATAATTCAAGCAAAATGTAAAGAGCTTACCTATAAAGGTTAAGTGGCCCTAAGAAATATCTTGAAATCTCTTGGTCCATTGAGATTGTAAGAGACAGTACAGGTTAGAAAGTCAGCAAAAAGAGAGAGAGAGAGACAGAGAGAGACACAGAGAGCTATTAATAGAAGTGTAATACTAAACTACCACCAGAACTGACGTTTGCCCTCTGACCCACCTGTTTTATTTTTTTATTTTACTGCACAGCTGTGTATGCATGATCACACGTTATTTTCTACACACACACACTAAAACACATACAGCAGTGGAAATATCTGCTTTACTTTTAACACCCGAGTGGGCTTGATGGTGTTGAGCTTTTATCTAAGGATCTATGTCACCTAAGTGAAGCCCCTTTAACTTTCCATTTCACACAGCAGAGTATTAGAGCATCAGGGACACACTCCCACACAGCTCTTCAAATAGAAAGCAGCCAAAAATAAGATATAGCTTTATCACAAATGCAGCCGATTATCCAAGACACATTTTGAGACCAGGGTTACCGTTCTTAGCTTCTAGTCATACAGGTATGGAAAAAACAGTACTAGGAAATGATACTTAAGTGAAAATGACGAATGTGCAAAAAAAAATCTTACTCGAATATAAGTGAAAGTTTCCAGCCCAAGCACTCCAGCACTCAAGTGAAGATAACATGCTACTACTTTTAAATGCATTCAGATGGTTTTCACCTGAAATGAAACTAAGCTAATGCTAAACTATTGCTTATCTCAAACTGTTAGAAGCAGCTGTGCACTGATGTTTTGCCTGAAAACACAATTTAATCTCTGTAGGTTTGCTGGTCATGAATAATGCTAAGAAGTTTGCTATTAAATGAATTAGAAATCAAACAGATATCTGCCAGTAGATAGAACTCGACTTGCTTTCTAGCCAGGTATGTTAGCTAATGGAATTGATCTAACATCGCATTAGCGAACAAACAGGCTTTTTTTTTTTTTTTTTTTTTTTTTTAAAGTAGCTAAACGTGAATGAAACAGAGACGTCTGAGTGTAGACTTCTGACGTCTGACCTGTCTTTGCTTACTCCAGCATATTAAAAGCTAGGGTGAAGAACACTCTTCCTCAAGTTCCACATGACTATATGGTGATTTATCCATATTCAGACATATACTGATAGCTATAGCACTAAATTCAATGTGTAGTGTGAAGAGACTGCAGATGACAGATAAGATGCAGATACGTAAGATGCAAGGGAGCCGATTCTATCGACGTACAGCATACAGTAACTAGCTGGATAAGAAGAAAAAGAAGGTTTAGAGATTTGTAACTACTTGGAAATGTAACTAAGAGAACAAGTACTCATTTTACAAGTTTCAATAGCACTAGTAAAGTATGAATACCTCAAACTAATACTAAAAAAGTACAGTTCCACCCATGCATTATTTTGCACTCACACAGAGCAGTCAAACACACACACACACACACACACACAGAGCAGAAGTATTGGTAATGTAGTGATAAAGCTGCCCTAAACCTAACTGCTACATCAGCTAACAGCTCAGTGGTTAGAACTCCAGCCTACTTATGAAGTAGTAGCTTGGACCTTTAACACTCACCTGCTAATCTCAATAGTAAGTCGTTTAGGATAGATAGCATCTGTAAAAAAGAAAAACATAGAAATGTAATATAATATGCCCAAGGCAAGCCAGGTCCAGAGACCAGGCTGGTTGTTTTATTACCCAAAGCACTACCTTGTTCCTCTCTGAACACCTCTTCTACAGCTCCAGGGTATAAGCAGGGTCAGTAAAATTCACTCAATACATTAGGCTGATAATCCCCAATCTTACTAGGTTCCCTAAGTAGTTGGAGGATGTGAAGAGCAGAAATCAAACACATACGCATAGTATCTGCTGTGTGGGAGTCTTGGAGGCTCACAGTGCACAGGCACTAGCACCCACACACAAGCATGCACATACATACACATTCACACATATCTGTGGGCGGACTACTTTATAACTTCTCTAACTTCAGGCTTCTGATGTGGTGCTTAACTTATTTTACGTATCGATGGTTTGGATCTTAAAAACATTTTCATACTCACAAGACCATAAGAGTCTTGATGTCTACCACTTCCTGTCTTTATGTTTTAATTCAAACTACACACTTCCTTTGCCAGGCAGGTACATAGATTTGAGGAGTGAAGCAGAGGTACAGAAAGAGAAAGAACAAATAGAAGCCATAAGGTCATGGCTCTGTAATTAGACCTTTCCTGCCCTTCTCAGTGGTATATTCAATATTTCATCAAATGCTTTTAGGTGAGTGAAGTCCAGCTCTAATCCTCCAGTTCAAATGTTCCAGTAGGGATCAAACATCAGTAACCTCTTTCATCAACTAACAAACACTCACACGCAAGCACACACATGCTATATGGCCTACCACAACATACCCTGGCTTGACAGTCTATTAGGTACTGAACTGGAGAAACTGGAAAAATGATGATCTCAGGCTTACTAAGCCATAGTTTATTTTGGGCCTTCTGAATTTTTTTTTTTTCGTCATAGAGAATGATAGTAAAATAAAAATATCCTTCTAAAAATAAATGCTACAGAGCATATTAACGAAACTAAAGAAACCAACAGGTTCTCACGAAGTAATGAGGTTTTTACTTTTATGTGGGCATGAATGAGCACTCGGAAACGAGGCCCCCAGGACAAGCAAAGACCATGCTGCATGATGCATCTATAGTATCTACTGACAGTGCTAGCATTACTACCTTTGCTATCAGTGTTATATATTTAAATGGCTGTTTAGGCCATACTTAAACCTACAGCTCCAGATGTGAATATTTTTGGAAGCACTAAACAGATACAGCTACAGATATAGATAGTGATGTCTACATAGTGCCATTTTATGTGTGTGTGTGTCAAGCCAATTTATCATCCTTTCCATTTGGTGTCCAAAATTTCAGACCACACTGAACATTTTATTTATTTATTTATTTATTTATTTATTTATTTATTCATTCATTCATTCATTCATTCATTCATTCATTCATTCATTCATTCATTCATTCATTTACCTATTTTCATTGAATGTTGGAAATAATCAGAAGGTTTTACAATTTGGAATTATTTAAAAAGTAACCGTTTAATATATTTATATAGTTAATATTCAAGACTAGCTCCATGTTTAGATGTAAGCAAAATTGTGATATTAACTGTGTTAACAGATCAGATATTCTTCGTGTCTAATCCCTTCTATTGAATCGTGTGTGATCAGACGACACTCTGATGGATTCGATCTAAAATGGATCGTGAGATTTTGCCAAACCAGCTCCAGTGCACACTGTCATTAAAGCACAAAGAGGATGAACCCAATACTAAACCCACACTACTGAATTTTATGTCATTTCACCCAAGTTGTTGTGAATAACATCATTTACAATGAAAATTGTTGCAATAAATTAGAAAAGAATGCAAAATAGAAGCATTTTCACTCGTTCTCTCAGACATTTGGACCCTGCTTTACATACAGAGTCCCAAGGCTTGAAAATAGCAGCTTCAGTAGAATATTAATTACATGCAGTACATGTAAACTACACATAAGAACAAGAGTGGCATCAAGACACAATAACTGTACTGATGTGACTGTGTGGGTGGATGTGAAAGAGAAATGCTTTTTTGCCACATTTTCAAAGTTTGCGAGATGCGTTTGTCATCTATGCCATAAAATGTCTCCGCTTGAAAGCCACAGTAGACTAAAACCTGCCTTTTTAGATCCGCATCTCACAGCATGGCAAATGTGTCATCATGTCATGCAATGTGCCACAATCATAAGATGCTTTGACATATAATCTGAGGGAGACGTGTGAGTCATGGTTAGCTTTCTCTGACAAGAAGATCGCATCAGCAGTTTTCGTACAACTTTTATTCACTTAGCAGTAAAATACAGCTAAAAGCATTCATTTTACAGATACGCCATGTGATTATGGTCATAAAGATGACCTACCATGTGATGCACTTGAATTAAGAATAAACAGTTTCAGGTCTGCGTGTGCTATTGTAGAATCTGAGTGCTAGGAGAAAAAAAAAGTGGATGGAAAGCACTTTTGACCTGCTTTGATGAACAATTTGAGAAATGAATTGTTCCATGTTCAACAGTCAACACTATTCTCTAATACTTTTTTCTTTTAAAAAAGGATCAAGGCTCAGTTCCTGATAAGAAAGCGACTCGTTTTTCTTTTAAATGACTATAAGGGTAATGCGTTCAAATGTGACTTTCTCTAGGTTGTCGAGTTTTGGATTGTAGTTCTAGTTAATAAAGTTAGTCATACCAGATGAACACCCATGAGAAGCTAAGCCTTGACATTCAGCTTTGATCATAAATTTGATGGATTTGTTCTTACGTTAAAAGTGTAACTCTTAAAATTGACATTATTAACTTTATAAAATTATTATACATACTCAGGCTGAAAAAAATTGTTACTCTACATATGTGAGTGTAACACAAAGAACTAATTAAAATCAGACAGAGAGACAGACTAATATTTATATTAGCCAGATTAATATTTATATCTATCTTAACCCTAACCGAACATGTTCTTATTTCAAAATCAGTAACTTAACTAGTATAAACTCCATTACATTTCCATATACTGTAAAAACAAAACAAAAAAAAAAACACTCCATCTGTCATTTATATAACGTGCATCCTGCTAACTTTTGGGGCGTTCTCTTGGTGGTGTCAGTAACGTGATGATTTGAGATTAATAAACCTGGTTATTTTTAGAAGAGCATGGATATTTTATAAATATGTTTTAGGAATTTTATTTTAATTTTAGTTTATAGTCAATCATTCACATGTAGGATTCTTTGGTGAATGTCATTATAAATTATAATAAAAATAGCCTTTGGGTGTAATCTAGTAGGATTTTAAGGGCGGGGGGGGGGTGGTGGCTGTCTAACTGTGAGAGAAGTCAAAATAACCAAGATGTAAACAAGATTTTGGAGGATTTGTTTCCTATAAGAATGCAAATGAAGCACTGACCCTACATCTCACCCGCATAACTGTTTATATTTGAATGACGATGACAAAGACCGAATCAGTATGTCTGTTTAGGGAGAACTCCAGAAGGGCCAAATGTCCTAAAGAAAATAGAAATCTGATGGATAAGACTTAACTACATGTGGAAAATCTGGATCTCCTGTCTTCTTGAGTGTTTTGAGTAGCCCACACTAACAGTGTCCAATTATTAAACCTGAACACCTCACACCTCAGCTAAAAATCATTCCATACTCATATCAAAGAATTTTATGGCAAAACATTTCCATATAAAGTGTATTTATGTGCCATTCTCTTCAAAACTATCCAGTTCATAGACACCTCAGACCACAAGAGTTTTGGAGTAAAAAAGCTTTTTTTTTTTTCTTTCAGTTTAGTGATGCTTATGTGGTTTCCTGCAGTTTCCTGTAAGTGATGCTGCTGGAGAAGACTTGCTGCATATTCTCTGCAGCTTATTACTGCTGCCAGTTTATTACTTCTTTTTTTTTTTTTTACTTACAACCGATAAATTGTCGACTTCATGTAGGTTTTTAATTTCCCAGTAACACTGAATTCTAGCTCAATTTCCTACACAACATGCTTAAAATATACTGTACACTCAGCCCTAGTTCTAACAGTCATCTAATCTCACAGTTTGTACAAAAATATACAGTGCATTTGCAGCACTGCTAAAGAAAAAGTCAAACGACCACTTACCAACAGGAATGCTCTGCAAAAAGCTCCCAGTATTTTGGAAATCAGGTGAACTTGTGTTGCGCTGTGTGTGGCTGAGTGAGTTTGTGAAGCCTGAGTGCACTTGCACGTGTGCAGAGCGGGAGGTGGAGTCAAGAAGTACACTTCCTCCGGACAAGCAAAAGCATAAAAACACGCAAAATATTACTTGGTTAAAGGTAGTAAGTATTAAACTCTTAGTAGTTTTTGCATTAAAACTATTTTATCTATTAAAACTACATGGCACCCAGCCAACAAAGGACATGTTAGCACACACTTATCCAATTAGAAAAAACAAAATATTTATACAGTTAAGCAATGATTTCTTTTTGCCCTGAGGTTTAGTGCAATAAACTGAATTGCTTGTGATCTTTTATTATACCTAAATAAACTAGTCACACAGTGAGTATATATAGATTTATAGATAAACACAGAGCTTCGATTTGCACACATGCACAATTAAAACATCCGTCCATCCGTTTTCTATACCCGCTTTATTCCTAATTAGGGTCATGGCGATCTGCTGGAGCCTATCCCAGCACACATTGGGTGAAAGGCAGGGGTACATCCTGGACAGGTCACCAGTCCATTACAGGGCCACATATAGACAGACAACCACACACACTCACTCCTATGGGCAACTTAGAATTACCAATCAATGAAACCAGAGTAAACCCACACAGAAAGGCCCGAATCTGGGATTCGAACCCAGGACTTTCTTGCGGTGAGGCAACAGTGCTAACCACTAATCCACCATGCTGCCACAATTCCAAAGTTTTGACTTAAAATTTTATAGATTTGTTAAAAGTTATATTAAAAGTGAAGTACAAACAAATAAAAAGGCATTTATAAATTAAGTCTCGGTATTTTTTATCTAAAACTATCAAAGCTAAATATAAATGATGCAATAAAGGACATGTAAGTACACACTTACGCAAATTAGGACTTAAACAGAAATATTTATAGAGTAAAGTAAAACATGAGACATGACCACATGAAAAATGACCTCGAAAATTAAGTGGCTAAATCGCAGTGACAGCATTCCAAGCAGGATTAAAGTTGTTTTGAAGGCAAAGGGTGGCCTTACTTATTATTTTAGCTATTAATATATTGTTACAGCTTTATTTCATCCACACTGAGGTTTTTTTTTAATGTTTTATCCCTACTGGGTTATTTGGGCTCTAGTAGCGGATTAGACCTAGACTTTATTCCCCTAGAAACTTATGATGAAATATAATATTGAGTCTCAGGTAATTAGATAGTGAAAGTGATGTTAAATGTATGATTTTCTTTAATGGCAAAATCCAAATTGCTTTTAGATACTATAATGAATTGTCATAGAAGTGTGCTCCTTCTAATTATTGTTCATACCTAATCAGTGTGATTAATCTTGTTAAGTTGTGTATATATACAACACTCCCTCTGGCTTCTTCAAATTTCTTGTGTCGCTTTATACAGAATCTCTAAGCTAACATACGTGTGATTTTCCACTGTGCCTACTTTCTTTGTTCACAGTTCCTAGTGCCAGTTCTAGTTACCACAGTATCAATTTCACTTTCTGTTCGTTTAAATAATTCTTTTAACAGCCGTTATCACAAAGTAGCTTTACAAAAATCAGATGTGCACCTTTAATGAGGAACTCGAGGGCACCATCAGCAAGGGGAACTCCTTTTAGAAGAAACATTAAAAGGAAACAAGGGCAATTGATCCTCCTCTGGCTGATATCCGATAGTGAAATTACTACCAGTACAGAACAGGGTACTGCTATACGGTACACCATGGCAAATAAGTACGATTCTTATATACAGTAAGTCTCTGAGAAGTCTGTAGATGTTTATCATCTTGTGACATTTCCTCAGAATTGACAGGAAATATTCTTTATTTTCCTTTTTTTTTCATTGCTTTTCAGCAATTTTAGCCCCATACTTACACAAACATCAAACACATCTCTCTCTCTCTCTCTCTCTCTCTCTCTCTCTCTCTCTCTCTCTCTCTCCTTTAGATCTTGTCTCTTCCACTTTATTAATTTCTGCCACTCAGAAACATAGAGCACCTCCTCAGGTGCAGGTCCTTACCTCTCCCTCTCCTGACTCCACCCTCCATTCATAAACAGGTATTTGACCACACCCCCCATCTCAAGCACCCTAAACCATGTAAGACGCTGGTTGTTCTGGGGATAGTGGTTCCCTACATGGAGTAGTTGCGATCTGAGGTGTGCTGAAAGGTTCAACGTAACCACATCTACTCCCCAGTTCTGTCCCCAGTCCCCTCCCCAGAGGTGGCCCTGATTCAAGCAGTATTGTTCATGCTAACCTCATACAGCACTCAGATATTGCTCTGTACACGCGCCTCTGTTTTGCTTTACCTGAGGTAACTGAGGAGACCCACATCAGCTAGAGCAGTTTGTAACCAAGGTGAATGGAGTTGTTCCCTTCTGTGTTCTGTGTTGAAATTTGATATTCAGTTCTATGCAAGGACAAATTGGTCAACTGGACACAGCCCACAGTTCTGGATTTAATTAAGATACAGCCTCCTGATTCCTTTTCCAGTTTGGTTTACACCAACTACTCACCCGCTTTTGCAGGTTGTTTGAAGCCCCAGTCATGTTTCAATGACAAATGGACAGAATTCTTGATCCTTATGGTGTGCATGTCACTGCCTATACAGACAAAATAATCATCCAGAGTACGGTCAGCCAGTGGACATGCAACACCTGAGGGCTGTTTTGTGAGACTTGAAACAACCAGAAGTGTCTGTTTGAATATGGAAAACTGGAAAAGGAACTGCCTTTTTCAAGTGAAAGCTGCTCTTCCCAGAAAACCACTGTTGCAATCTCTTGTTTTGTTCTCTCATCTGTTTTTTTAGATGGACAGTGTCTCAGGCAGTGGTCAGGAGACAAATCACATAGTTTACACGGTCCACATCTTAATCATTGATGTATTGTTTTGCCAAAAAAACAAAAGTGTTGCAATTATAGCTGGTATCATGTATGCAGAGATTTACACCCAACAGAATCATATGTAATGGTTTGCACAGAACTCTTCAATACACAGAGATTTGCACAGGACTCATAAACACGCAAATATTTCTTAAATCTCTGTATTTAGTATTTTTTGCTAATTTTTTTTTTTAACTCTCTGTATTTAGTATTTTTGTTATATTTATTTTATTATAGGTTATTTGTCATATTTTTTTTGTTATATTTTGTTAGATTGTTTTATATTTTGTTTGTTGCTGTATTTTCTATGTTTTCGTACCCTTAAATTCGAATATTTTGTATTTTTTGTTGTTGTTATATTCCTTGTTTTATTTATTACCTGTGCTTATGGATACTGCTGGAAGTTTTAAACTTCCCTTTGGGATGAATAAAGTATTGATCTATCTATCTATCTATCTATCTATCTATCTATCTATCTATCTATCTATCTATCTATCTATCTATCTATCTATCTATCTATCTATCTATCTATCGCAAATAACAATACTGTGTTAGCAGAAGGGCCTTGTGAGACATAATTTTTACATGAACAGAAATTTAATTTGCATTTGTAAACGAATAACAGAGTAACATTCCAGTTACCAGAGAGATTTTAAAGCCCATCCTGGAAGGTTCTATGATATGTGGCATCAATAATGCACTTAGACGAAGAAGATTGCAGACTTCGAGTGCTGTTTTTACTATCATAAGATCTAAATTCAAACAGAAATAATTATTGTATACAGCCTCAATCTTATGAGGTAATATTATGACTATAATATATTATGATCTGTGCACTAGAATCCACGTGTCACATGTATGTTATAACTGTGAATGTAATGATATGATATACGGTTGTTCTGTTAATTCCATATAACCTCAAAGGCCTGACTTGTTGCACTATTGTAACACTATTTATACAATGTGAAACACTTTAAATTGTACTGTGAACTTCCAGCACTTTTAGTATGAATAAAGTAAACAAAGACTGACTGAGAAATGGGCAATTGAACTATTCTAACAGCAGATGGCGCTAGAGTAACAGGTAGGAAAACACGCCTCGATGAAAGGCTCTGTGGGATTTGCTGTTACAGCATTAAATGAACACCTATACGGTTGACCTACCATTGTTGTAATATCACTCATCATATTTAATTAACATGTCCAACATACCCTTTACATGATGCTCATTTATTAGCACACATGAAATGTACATGCTGAATGAACTATTATATATATAGCCATAAATGATAAATCTTTAAATCATCAAATTATCTTTAAATTAGCATTTAAGGAAAGAAACATAAATATTTATGTTGAAATGTAACGTAGACCCCATGGTGTCTCAAAGATTTTGCTAATATTTAGAACAACAAGGCAAATAAATGAATTTATTCGAGTGATTCGATGCTTTATTGCAGAATATTGTTGTATTAACATCACAGTTATGTTTAATATAACAATATTTCTAATTGTTTTCTGTTTATCGAGTCTTTATAAAGGCACCAATTTCCCCTAAAGTGACTATGAAATAACATGATTACTAAATAACATGATGAGTAAATAACATGATGAGTAAATAATAATTTTAGTGTTTTAGTTAATAGGTGTAAAACAAAAAAGTCACCAATACAAAAATACAATGATGTTAGTGATACAAATTATATGTATTACTATATTATACATACAGTCTGAAACACTTTGATAAATACATTATGTATATGACCTGTTTCTTTCATATAATATGCATTTACAGTAAGGTTTTTGGATTGGTAATGAGTCATTTGATTGATATGAACCATTGTGAAAGAATATTTCCTCTTCAGTTCCAGGGAATGTTGATAAAAGGAAGAAGAATGAAAACAGCATGGTGGGGTCAGCCTACAGAGAGAGACACAGAAAGAGAGAGAGAGAGAGAGAGAATGAGTAAAATGTGGTGTTGCATGAGGGAACGTTCCTTCGCTTTTTATTTCTGTTGCCACGGAAACCAATGAGATGACGACTATTTGGGAACATCCCAGATCTCTCTCTCTCTCTCGCTCTCACTCTCGCTCTTACTCTCACTCTCTCTTACTCACACACACACACACACACACACACACACACACACACACGTGCATATACCCAATGTGAGCATATCAGAGTAAATATGATACTAATTAACTGAATAAAATAATTGGAAATGTTTTGGCATTATTGTGAAGAAATACTGTGTATTGGAGCCAAATTCAAACCTTCTTTCATCGTATGCTAGTTATCTGCAGCCTAATTAACACATTTTCCCTGTTTGATTATATCTGCATGTAATCATTAATTTTCTTGTGGATTTATTGTTACATTCTTTTTTTATTTATATGGGCAGGCTAATTAGCCTAAAATGGCACGTGTACACAGAAAGATTGGATTTTTTATTAATTTACATGTTTATTTGCAACTTGAAGGCTCTCTCTATGGTAATTACAGGAGATTGTGTCTTGGCTTTTGTCCACTCTCAAGCACGTTTTTACCAATTTACAGCTGAGTTAAACTGCACTCAATGTCATATTTGATCAAATGCATTCAGAAATAATGACATTATGTTTGGGTTTAGAACCAGTCTGGGCATGTTTATATTTGGTAGATGCTATTCTCCAGTGGGACTCATATGCGAGGTAGATTTTCTGTTCTTATAAAATAGTTCAATTCAATAAATACTTGAACGTTTTTGCATCCTGGTGTCAACAGAGAGCATATTTATGCATAGATACATGCAGCTAAATGAATTTCAACACACTTGGTATTTTGTGATGAGAAGAGGAAAGAAATGAAGCTGTTTTTCCCCTATAGGTGTTTTCTAAATTCGCTCAATTAACATTTGAGTAGATGATGTGAAAACTGCAACTGTCACTCCATAACAATGAAGGTCTCAGGAAGAGAAAAAATGACTTCTGGAAGTGCATCCACGGCTGAAATGTACACAGATGACAGGTTTATATAGTAAGAGTGAGCGATGTTTGTAGCACCTTTGATGGATTCTCTGCATGGCTTATTCTGAAATGAGTCTCTTTCACATACATACACAAAAGGTGCGCTAAACCATCATTTGTATTCACCACTAGTGACTAATTTCAAAATTTCCATGAGAATGCTGACTAGCAATTAGAAGGAATTGTTTCCATTTCTGATGTATTGTTCTCCGGAGTGAACAATGATGACATGAAAATTGGGTACGAAGACGTGTGGAGATGTGTGCTCGTGATATTCTAAATAATAGAAAATCATTTAAAAACGTAATACATTTACCAATAATCATTACTACAGTTATTTACAATAGTAATAAAAATGTAAAATCTATATACCTCATAGCAACAAACCAGTAGTAGTTATACTGTCTATTAGCCTTTTGTATAATGAAATACATAATGCATTACACATTATACTTGGATGCATTCATTAATGAACCTCTCTCTCTCCTCTCTCCTCTCTCTCTCTCTCTCTCTCTCTCTCACTCTCCAATTATTACATTTGCATGAACCGTGACTTGATGTTAAACACTTTGTCCTGCTACAAACGGGCAAACATCCTAGCCTGTGACATTCGCCTATTTACAGACATTTCATCTAATCATACACTTCATTATATAAGCGATCACATCATTTATCTTCTACCTTTTCCACATTCTATTCAATTCAGTTTAAATTTTCAAGCTTTCCATAACATGCATTTTGCACAAACCGTGGCATTTACACTGCCCTTAAAGAGAAAAACCAGGGAAATAGTGCCACGGAAAACTCCACAAGGTAAAGAAAAACAGAAAAAAAAAGGCAGCTTTAAAAGGAAGCGGGACTCTAAAGGCAAGCCGTCCTCTTCTGACATAATGTAACTATAATGGATCACTAATGCACTTATGCACTAACACAACAAATGATGATGAGCAAAGAACATCAAGCAAGACACTACGGACTAATTAACTGCAGGTTGTCATCCCCGCTAGCCTCTCACTTAGCCGTTCACTCATTTTCATTGTAGGATAAAACCCCAGGCCCCAGGCGCCATTTATTCGGTAAGTTTGAGTTGAACATGTATAAGAGATAAAAGAGCAATCTCAATAAGATGTCATGCATTTGAATTTAGATCAAAATGTACTGAGAATCAATACACACACACACACACACACACACACACATTCGGGTTTCACAAAGCATTGTTGTCAAAATGAGTCATTCACTGAAGTGTGTCAAGAATGTCATTATGACTCATTCCCAAAGGCTATTTTTTCTTTTTTAATTTGCTGGCATTAAAAGAATAAAGAAATCTCAAAAGCACACCTTTGTTTAAAGATCTTTAATAGTTTGCTACGTGAAAAATATGTCCCATGCACAGATTTACACCACCACCTTTTTTTTTTTTTGTTTGTTTTTTTTTGTGACACTCTTTTCCCCTCCTGCCAGATGCATAGGTGGAGAAGCAAACAGAAAACGACGATCTGTGTAAGAAATGAATACAAAAAATAACATTAAAGATCATGCCCTTTCCCCCTTTCTCCCTTTCTTTGGATTAATCAGAGCGTAAAAAGATTGCAATAAATAGAAAACACAGAGAGGGAGGAAAATTACCATGATTAGAATCTTTCAACAATTAAACACACACACACAGCAGATCTTTCTTTCGAGTTAAAATGACGTTTCCCACAAATGTAGTTGATCAGTCAGAAAATATCTCACATTTGCTTCTTTAGATTTTCACAGGAGATATGAGACTATGGTAGATGAGCATACAAGTGATGCAAAAGTTTCAAGATGCGAGCATTCGATCAAAGGATATGTTATGATGTACATGCTCTGTATTTTCTAACCTTCAGGCAGTACAATGTAAAAGAGTGAGGCACTTATAAAAATGGGGTGTGGTTAGAGTATACATTCTCTAGGTATGGTTAGGTGTGCTGCACCTCTCATTTCCTGTGAACAGTGTGTGTGTGTGTGTGTGTGTGTGTGCAGTTCAGTGTTTCGCAGATCTCACAGATTTAATACAAATTTTCAGAGTTAGCAGTAAGACAGATGCTAACTTATAGAGATTAACTTTTGTTAATTGAACACTGTGGGAGTTTGTTCAAAGCTGAGGCTGTTGATGTGAAAATGACCACTTCACAACATTATATATAATTCCTAATTATTCTTAACTATTTATAAATTGAATATCACTGAGAAATGTCTTACCGAGTAAAAATCCTTGAAATGAGGAAAAGGAACTAATAACAGGCTGAATGATCTGCTAATAAGAAATGACAGACTCATTTTTTGCTTTGAATGTACAGTAGAGGGAGATGATCACAAATGCTCTCTCTCTCTCTCTCTCTCTCTCTCTCTCTCTCTCTCTGTCTGTCTCTGTCCCTGTCCCTGTCTCTCTCTCTCTCTCTCTGTCTGACTCTCTCGCTCTCTCTCTCGCTCTCTCTCTCTCACACACACACACACACACACACAATATTCTGACATAATTCATTATATAAAAATACATCGATATAATAAACAACTGTGTTACTATTTCATGAGAGCATTTAATACATGCACACACCAGTCAGGCCCACTAAACAACAACTAATGTAATATAAGCTGCTATTGTGCTGATATAGACAGTTCTTTGGTACTATTATTTCCGAGAACATACTTCACAAGAAATAATTCCTAAAACTGTGCTTTTTATTATGTACAAATGGGGCTAAAACTATGCATCTGTTGCCTTATTATATAATTAAACAGTGACACGCCTGATGTGGCTTGTATAACTGACAACACACATCTTGTCTTGTACTGAAATTGGTGTGAATTGTAGCTTATGGCATTCATCCTGCGCTGTGCTGATGTATTTTTATCCAGCCATAATGACAGAACGCATAAGTATCTGATCATTGCATTATTTCTACACTCTGTGCAATGTTAAAAGCAATGAGTTTTCACCTGAAATTATCGCTAATAATATATCAGTGCATAAACATGCACATTACAGTCACACAGACTTATATGATAGAAATGTTTGTCTATGTGAAATCTGTTTATGTTTCACAAGGGGTAATAATTGCTAATTATGCTGGCATACATTGTCAACATTTGAAAAGTGCTCAGTGAGGTCCTTGAGACCTATTCATGCAATTTGATTTATGTAGAAAAAATAGCCTGAATAATGAGCCTGGTTATTGAAATATGAACATATGAAAAGCCTCCTCTTTCATTGAGCGCACAAGAAGAGATCAATACAGCTTAATAACGCCACGTTCTAAATGATAATCCCTTGTTTGCCTTACAGTAGAAATGTGCTTAGAACAAATAAATGCATGATTACTACGTGCTGTGCAAGTGCGCCTCTGTGTGAGAGTGTGGTTTAACCTTTCATGTGCATTGTGGTGAAGTTCACATGCCGCATTTTGAGTGTAAACTTTGTTGATTTCCGATATGCATGCAAAACTTCAAGCTAGCACTTTTCATAAAGAAAAGTCTTAACCGCATCGAGTTGCCCTCCCCCACTGCTGCTTTATCAGCCCGGTTTTAGGAGTCAGTGTTCATCCAGTAAAGGAATCGTTTAGGCAATTTTGTTCTTACTTACCTTCCAGTTTTGCATTGCAAATGCCTTGTTCAAAATTCTACATACAATCTGGGCTGTTGAAGCTTGGAAAAAAAACCCATTCGCTGGTCTTTTTTTCCAATCTTCAGCTGTCCAATTTTGGGTAAGCCTGTGCCCACTATTTCCTGTTCTTGGCTGACGTGATCTTCTACTCATCCACCTCAAGGTTTAACATTCTCAGCTGTTTTACTGCTCACCACAGTGGCTATTTGAGATACCCTATAGCTTTCCTGTCACCAGTCTGTCCGTTTCCCCTCTGACCTCTCTCATGAATACAGAAATGACACAGTGTTTTTTTTTCTTTTTCACACCATTCTGTGTAACCTCTAGAGATTGTTGTGTGTTAAAAAAAAACCCCCACAGAGATTAGCAGTTTCTAAAACAATTAAACCAGCCTGTCTGGCACTAACATCCATGGCACAGTCAAACTCACTGGTCAGATAAGATTCTTCCTCATTATTATTATTATTATTTTTTTACATATATTATATTTTTATATTTTCAACATTAACTGAGGCTCTTGACCTGAAGGGATAATTGCATGAACATATGCAGTATTACTACAAGAAAAATAAATAAATGAATGAACACTCGAGAGCCATCACTGTTCACACGGCTGGTCTGGGTACATTAGTTGTGCAAAGCCATCAATAGATGACAAATCTAGCTGTGAGAACTTTGTTCATGACGGCTAAAGAGTTACTCCTTTACTGCTAAGAAAGCTACAATACAATGCACAAGTCCAGTGTTTCATATATATATATATATATACATATATATATATATATATAGTAGTATTTGGCCAGATGTACCGGATCACAGGCATCATAGTGAAAAGTCAAATATTAGCACTAACTTCACCAGCAGTGTTTATCAACTGTTTGTCACAGCAAATTGAATAATAACAATAAAAAAAAGAAGTAAGCAAGCAAACTCCACTAGTTCCTAAGTACACCACTCTCAACAACAGAAAGTCAATCTCCTTTTTTTTTTTGTTGACATTTTTCATGCCATAAATTGTTTATTTTTCCATTTCACTCAGAACTCTCGATTTTCACAGTGTTAGGCTGTTTACTTTGCACTTGGCTAAGACACCATTTATATTAGGCATTGTATGTATATTGAATATTTTCAGACAGGGCGTGTGTGCTCCAGCCTGCTACTTTAGCAGAAAACTCTTAAACATTTCTCAACAATTCTCTGTAATTGGACACCTTTACTATCAAACCCTTTGTCAATTTCGGACAGTGAACTGAGAAGCGTGTTGCCTGGCAACAGTATGATGTAGCAGTAGGACAATTTTCCCACAACTTGATGGAAAAAAAAATAAATGAATGGCCACACAAAAAAACAGATGTAATTCAATCTCTGGAGCAAACTCAGTAGAGCAGAGCAGTGACTCAGTCTCACAGCATTTACTGGATTTGTCTAAATAAGTCTAAATAACTACTGCAATGAATGCTTCATTTAAATCTGCCTTTGTCTGAATGTGATTTTTTTGAAATGGTTTTATTTCTGTCTGTCTGTCTGTCTGTCTATCTATCTATCTATCTATCTATCTATCTATCTATCTATCTATCTATCTATCTATCTATCTATCTATCTATCTATCTATCTATCTATCTATCTGTCTGTCTGTCTGCCTGTCTGCCTGCTGGTCTATCTATCTATCTATCTATCTATCTATCTATCTATCTATCTATCTATCTATCTATCTATCTATCTATCTATCTATCTATCTATCTGTCTGTCTGTCTGTGTCTGTCTATCTGTCTGTCTGTCTGTCTGTCTGTCTCTATCTATCTATCTATCTATCTATCTATCTATCTATCTATCTATCTATCTATCTGTCTGTCTGTCTGTCTGTCTGTCTGTCTATCTATCTGCATGTGGGTTTTTTCTGGGTTTCCCCATTTCCACACAAGTGTCAGAAAACATGCAAATAAGCCAATTGGCTACACAATATTGCCTTTGTTGTGAGTATGTGTGTGTATGTGTGTGTGTGTGTGTTTGTGTGTGTGTGTGTGTGTGTGCATCATGCCTTGCAATATTCTGGCAGCAAATTCTTGAATTCTCTCATGTTAATGAGATCTACCATGATATGTCCTGACCGGGATAAAGCAGTTAATGAGGAGGAATGAGTGAATGAATGAACGAACCTAACTCTTGCGTTCAAAACTGCTAAGACATGCTAATTCTTATCTTTTATCTGTACAGATTTTTCATCTAGTCTTATAAAGGTTAAAGGAAATAATAATAATCATGTCTGGCAAATAAAACTAACTAACTAACTAACTAACTAACTAACTAAGTAACATTATACCAGTTTCATGCACAAACCAATCATCTTCCATTCATTGAATGCCTTAGAAAATAATTTCTTTTTACTTAATTTGAATTTCGGCTAAATAGTATAATTGCTGCTGGTAATGATTTTTCTGAGAAAAAAATAAATCTTCCTTTCAGGGCTTCAATAATCCTTACTTTCTGAACGAGTTTATGAAACATCTTATGATAATACTGAGACAAACATAATGTAATAATGTGATATAAAGCCAAACATCAGACACTACACACACATTGGTTGATCTGCTTCAGAACATATGGGGGAAAATAAATTATGTAAAATGTAATAAAAGAAATCATGTAAATAAAAATTTTGGCTGAAGTACAATACATTCACTTATCTAGGCACTCATCTGTGCTTGTTATTCCTTTTCAAATGATAACATGTTGTTATAGTCTGGCAAAGATATAATAATGTTTAGGCTTAGTGGTTAGACTGTTTGGCTTACATTTCCGGGGTTGGGGGTTCGATTCCTGTCTCTATCCTGTGTGTGCAAAGTTTATATGTATGCCACTGTGCTTCAGGGGTTTCCTCTGGGTTGGCCAAACCTCCATGTGCTAATTCTCACCTGTGTCTTATACCTGCTTTGTTCCTAATAAGGGTCAGGGGGATCTGCTGGAGCCTATCCCAGCACAGCTTGATACAGTCCACCAAGACAGGTCGCCAGTCCATCACAGGGCCACATATAGGCAGACAACCACACTCACTCCTATGGACAATCAACCTAATGTACATGTTGTTGGACCGCGGGAGGAAACCGGAGTACCCAGAGTAAACCCACGCAAGCACAAGGAAAACATGCAAACTCCACACAGAAACGTCCCTGCCTGTTCAAACCCAGGATTCAAACCTAGGACCTTCTTGCTGTGAGGCAACAGCACAAACCACTAAGCCACTGTGCTGCCACTTATTATTGCGAAGTTTAGAAATTTCCCTGATGTGTGAGTGTGCATGCAATTGTGATGGGTTGCCACACCCTGGAATAAATTCCATGCTTCCTGTGACCTTGTGTAGGAAAAACGGTACAGAAACCGAATGGATGGATGGATGTTGTGTATCTTTATTGCCATATTATGCTGTGCTTTTATGCACCAAGCACTACAGGACTGGAAAACCCACTTTTACTTGATAGACTTAATGACCTTCTGAGTACTGCGTTATCTCAGTAAATTCTGCTGAATTTCCACCCTGTCAGATTTCGTTTCCTTATGACTCAGAACACAGAAATATCAACTGTATTGGGTTTAAATCATTCTAAAGCATTTCTTTGGAACCTTATTCTGTTGTCAGCTGTTTATTTTATTCCTTCAGTCTACCATGTCTGTGTATAAAGGTTAATCGTGTCATGTCCTGTGCATAATCTCAGAGTAATTTATAATTGTAATATAATGGACAGAAGCATTTAGTCATTTGATTACGTAAGCTCTGAACAAATTTGATCTCTCCATAGTTTAGCTTGTTAACAACATCTGACTGGATTTTTATTAAAAACAAGCCGTCGTATTTATCACTACATTTCTGTTTTTGTCGTTTCCTCATATTAACAGGAAGTGTGTTCTTCCTGTATATTATTTGGTTAAGACACATCTTTCACATAATTAAACTATTCACGTAATTAATTATACCCCCCCCCAGAATAATCTATAATGTAATGTTTATTAAGCATTGTGTATTTTTTAAATATTTAATCATATAATCCTCTTTCATAGAACCAGTTGAAAGATGTCAACACTATTCGTATTTTTAACTATTTACTAAATACTATTTTTGTGTATACTTATCTTCACTACAGAAATTAAGTTACCTAATCCTTAAATAAGTATGTGACCATGAGTGAGCATGTGAATGCAACGTTTTAGTTGGTAAGTCATATGACATTCATGTGATCGAGCACACTGGGCATTTAAAAAGGCTGAATCCTTTCCTTAAAGGATCAAATACAATATCGTCATGTCAATAGAAAGAAAGTCTTTACCATGCTAAATTTGTGATATAAAAAATCTGATCTCAGTATCCAGCTACATAATATAACATAGTTATAGTGCCCTCCGAAACTATTGGAACAGAAAGGCCAATTCATTTGTTTATGCTACACACCAAAGAGATCAAAAGATGAATATAAGACAAGAGTTTTCAGCTTTATCAGTTTTTTTTTGTTGTTGTTTTCTAGACATAGAACCTTTGTATACCAGAACACTCATTGTTTAGGTATGCAAAAGTATAGTAACCAATAAGACTTGAAATAAATGAAAAGAAATAATATTTAGTTGTATATCCTGTTCTTGCACTAACTGTATCAGGCCTGTGACTCACTGACATCATCAAACTGTTGGTTTCTTCTTTTTGGGATGCTTTTCCAGGCTCTTAGCACAGATTCTACAGAGTTGTTGTTTGTTTTAGGGTAGTTTCTCTCTTCAGTCTCCTTTCCGGATGTGAAATGTTACTCCATTTTGGTTAGGGTCTAGTGATTGACTTGGCCAGTCTAAAAACCTTTCCCCGGTATAGTTCTCTGTCGTGTTGGCCGTATTGAATTTGGATGCATTTCTCTGTAAATACATTAGGGAGTCTTTCCCATAACCAATAATAAAAGTACAAGCCATGCTGCTACCACAACCATGATTCACACAGATTAGCTTGTATGTTTTTGGATCATGAGCCTCTCCTTTCTTTCTCCACACTTTGACCTTTTTTAATCACTTTGCTAGAGTTCATTCTTGGTTTCAGAACATCTAAGCTCTGTATTTCTATGTAAATTCCAATCTGGCCTGTAGATTCTCACTGATGATTAGTTTACAGTATGGTCTCTGTATTTCTGAGGTAGAAGTCTTCTTTGAATGGTGGATTGTGATACTGTCACCTCTAGTGAAGGTTGTTGGTGATGTCACTGGCTGTTGTTTCTGGCGTTTTCTTTACAGCTCACAACAATGTTTCTATCCTTAACTGCTGTTTTCCTGCGCTGTCCTCTTCCATGTCTGTTTCCAGGTTTACTTGTTTGGCTATGCCTAATGCTTCTGGTTGATTTCCCTCTATTTTTCTAAATGGCTCGCTTTTCTCCCGCGGACAGCTGTCTGAACTTTATGATGACTTTTTTTAACATCAAATGCAGTCTTCCTAGGTGAAACTAAAAGCTAAAAACCAGAAGGAGATGTTCAGAGCTATTTATTGTTTAAACAGGACACACCTGGATAACAAGAAACACTTGTCAGTCACATTTTCCAATATTTTTGCTTGTCTAAAAATCGAGTGGTCTGATACAAAATGTGCTGCCGTTCAAACCATCTACATATAACAGGAAAGAAAAGCCGAACCTTCTTCTCAAAATCATCTTTTGATCTCAAACCATAATGTCTTCAGTCTATAGGGATAAAAAAAAAAAAAAACCCAATGACTTGGACTTGGGACTGTATATAAGAAAAAACACATTTGATTGTTTATCATGCAAATTCACTGATGAAGAAAAGAAAAACAGTAAAAAAGACTCTGAAAAGTTCTTCACTATTTTATGGCCAATGGGTGATTTACAGCATCATTCAACAACTGTCATTTTAGTGGGATGTGTAAAGAGTCACAGGATATTGGTTAGATTTCTCTGCCATTGCATTGTCCTTGTTATATGGTGGTTCTTGTGTTGACCTTTTATTTCGCCTTCTGTTTCTGGCTAATAATAATAATAATAATAATAATAATAATAAAACATTACAAAAGGGAAAATCCCAGCTCCTTTTTTTTTTCAGTGCATCGCAATGGTGTATTAAAATAGTAAAATCTAGTTAGGTAATAAAATTAGTACACAACCTATGTACAAAATTCTCAAGGGGAAGCATTGTGTCATACAGCAAATAGAAAAAAGACCATAAGAAAAGTCGTGTTTTTGCATAGGTGATATTTCCATACAGTGTCCAGTGTTTTTGTTTGTTTTTTTGTTGTTGTTTTTTACAAAGTGGTAGATACAAAGAACAGTGAACCAATTTGCACTGTCCAATTGTGAAAAAAGGAGAAAAAAAAAGACAAAAAACAACGAAACAAGAGAAAAAAATCCAACATGAAACCTGTTCATCAGGCCAAAATAAATATCTCAAATATATTATTTCATTTTATACACTGATTCTTCAAGTCTAAATACACTTATAAATATATCATTTGGTCTCTGACAGGAAAATGCAGACAGATGTGGCGGTGAATCACAGTTTTTAACGGGAATATTGGGTGTTTCTCAATATGTGTTCTTGTTTGTTCTTGTATACCGCTGTCCGTCATGCTCCATTGCCAGAGTTCAGTTCCTCTCCTGAAGTATGCAAGAATCTTTAAAACAGCTGGGTGCTTCCCACATATCAATGATTCATCAGATACATGACTAATGAGATTAAACTGAAAGAGCTGTAATTTATTGGAATACAGTGATGACTAGACAAGGCTCAGATTAGTAAGATCAGCTAGGTAGCAATAAACTTCTGTGAAACGTCAAGCTGTTACAGGTGCATAAGACGGTTGGTACACATACTCTGCATTCTTACGGCCTGTCACGTCACATTCGGTGCAGAACCAGTGTGATAGATCGGATTAACAGCCTAATTTTTTTACCTATTATAATGCTGCTTTAATTATTATAATTTTTGTATATGAGCTGCCGTAGCAAGCTAATAACGCTGCTATTCACAGACTGCTCATCTTGCGGCATCTTTAGTCTAAATCTTGTTGTTCATATTAAGAGGAAGTGGTCAGTGGTTGGTGAGGTATGCTTTGGCTTTGGCCTGCCCCCTAGTGTACAGAACGTCCCTAGAGCAGGGGTGTAGTCTTATCCAGAAAGGGCATGTGTAGGCGCAAGTTTTTATTCCAACCAAACCGAAGCCACAGCTAAGATCAACTGATTAAACAGGTGTTTACTGGACCGAAAACCTGTACCCCCGGTGTTGTATGTTATCAAATGTGCCTTGTATTTGAGCTGCATTCCCTCTAGGGGTGTAAACCTCAGGCTTGCACATGATACAATATGATTAAAAAAAAAGGCAGCAATTAAATATTTCACAATACCACTGATCGAAATGTGACCAACTTTGTTCCAGATTTACTGTTAATTCATGATGATGACACCGAAAAAGGATATCTGGATGATCAGAATCACCTTAATAGCCTATTTAATTTTTTTACACTTCAAAATGTTCATTATTTTCACAGTTGTCTGTCATTTTTGGGGGGATAATAATCTATTTAAAAATAATTTCATATTAATATTACTTGATTTATCATTGCCTCTGGTTAATTCTTTTTTAAATACGTATCAAGTCGCCGCACCTGATCCTTGAGTAGTACATGCAGTCATGTGTCAAGTATAACCCCAGACTTTTAAGCAAGCTTTTATTTCATTGCTTCGGAAGTCAGAAGCCCGTAGCGCTAAAAGGCAAACACGCAGCACATGTCGAATTGAGCCGAGCTGGAGAGATTAAGCTAACTTTGAGAGTTATCGTATATTTGTTATTGAGAAACACCCTGTTGTCCTTAAACTGCTATAACAGAAATGATCCTTCCAAACATCTGCTTCAGTAACCTCAAACAAACGCGCAGAATATCTGTACTGTCACTTCTGATTTCTTCAAGAGCAGTCATCTGGTATTCACCCTGACGTCCCGTTTCATCCTTAGATAAAATCCATTCATAATAAACAGCAGAGGGGTTGCAGAAGTTCTTCAGCAGAAGTTCAACAGAAGTTCTTCAGGAAGGAACTGTGCTTTCAGCTTTGCAGCATATTTATCAGCCCCTGAGCACTGTGTATCAAGCGTATTTATCCGCTGAGAGAAATAGATGTTAATCTGTGTTGGCTTAATTAGCATACTGGGAGTAGAAGGCCACTTTAACACGCTCGATCTGGTGACAGAGTTTAATAGCAGGGCCGAGTTTTAGATCCATACACTCCTGAACAGTGGGGAGGGTCAGCAACAACAAGGCCTGGCCATCGATGTCCTACAGAGAGAAAGTGACAAAGACAATGAATCTTCACTGGGGCCAAATGAGGATGAGCATCAATCCTGGCCTGTTTTAGTCTTTGGTTAAGTGAAACTAATTTTGCTGTATTTCCTATTTGTGTGTGTGTGTGTGTGTGTATACCTGCTCTTGGAAAATCTTGGCTAGTGAGGCACAGTCTGTGGACATGATGAAGTTGACTACATCTGAAACGCTCCACTCAAGAGGATTTCTTTCTAGAACCAAGCGGCTCTCTTCTTCTTCTGTATGTGTCGTCTGTATACATGTGCACACACACACACACACACACACACACACACACACACACACACACACACACACAGTGGAAAGCCTTTTTAACAAATGCACTGATCATAGAAACAGTGTTCGTCAGTACTGGTTTGTTTAACTGATTGATATGAGCAACAATGTGAACCTCATTTATCAAAGTTTTAGTAACACACTTATGTTGATAAATGGCAATTGCTCATGAACTGCCAAGTGTGTTCATGGAACAGCTGATTTCTGTTTAGTGACAGGCACAAAACTCCATAAACAGCAATGAAAATGATAAAAATGACGCCAGACACATCTACTTTCATCAGTGGCGTTTCTTTTGAAAGTCTTGTCATGTTTGGCTTAATTTATGGATTTCATTAATATAAAATGGGCGAATTTTACAAACATGGCAGAGTAATCTGTATATATAAATCTGCTGAAGCTCATTGCAGTAATAACATCTGAAGTCTAACCATAAGGTAAGGTACATCTATTTACATAAATTGACACATACTTAGGAGCTTCAATGTTCATCTGAATTAACTAGATGTTGCATAAAGGCTCCTGCGAATGAATTTTTCAGTAGATTTCTTCACATCCAGGTTTATCTGTGAGATTCACATACTGATTGTACACATTTTGATTGTGCAGATTGTTGTCTCACCTTTGTGTGTGTGTGCTTGGCTGTCTGGTTGTGTGTGTAAGAGAGCGAGCGTGTGGATCTCCGTAATGACGGCTGCTCTGTGTTCGCTCTGGTCCCAGGCAGGGTGAGAGACCTGCAGGGTCGGCCTCGCCGTGTAGAGAAGCTCGGAGGACCCTCTTCACGCAGCTCCATGCTGGAGCTCTCCCCACTGTATGACTCCTCCTCTTCCTCTTCATCAAAATCATCGAAATCATCACTGTCCTGTGAGGAGAAGAGCAAAGATCTTTTTTAATTGGTTGTCTGTGATTGATTTTCACTGTATAAGAACTCTTTTATTTGAACCCTTTTATGCAGAAAGTTTATTTTCATGCACAGAATTTAGATTCTGTGAAATATTATTTATTAAAAAAAAGTAAATGGATTTTCCATGAGGGAGAAAAAAGACTAAAACAGTATGAATGAAATAACACAGCAATCAGATATTTGTACAATAATTCTAATGTCCAGTATTTGTAAAAATTAAATAAGTCAAATGAGGAAGAAAAATAATCTTTCCAAAACAACACTGACTGGCAACTCGATTTATTTGGTGTTGTTGTTATCAAGAGGTTTTTTTTTAATGTAGAAACTTAGCAAAGACTGAGAATGAAGGATGGTCTAGGGAGGTTCACAAAGGTTTACATTAATTTATAATAATTAATATATTAATAATTTATATAAGAATTTATGGAATAATTTATTGATGCATTACTTTAAATAAATTAATTATAATAATAATTAAAAAATAACAACAATAACAACCAATAATCATAATATTAATAATAATAAAAATTTATAAAGCTCTCAAGAAATTTGGAGGTGATTTGCATCTTACATTGTCCTAAAATATTGTTTCCTAAAAAATCGACTATACGTAAGAGTGGACAAAATGAAAGGTTAGAAATTTTTGAACATCTGTGTTATATGAAATCTTATTATATCTACAGTATATGGAATTAGAAAATGTCAAATCTTTTCTCGAATAGTGTTTAGTTAAAAAAACTATTCTGAAGGCAGATTAATACAATTTAATCTCAAACATTACAATTCATGGAAGGATTACGATGTTCCCTTTTTTGAAGCTGCGATAATTTGACTGTGGAAGCATCTCTTTAATATTCATCTCACATTAGAAACCTGACTAGAATAAGAACGAGCAAAAGTTTTAAACCCATAAAATCTATTTAGATCAAAATCATTTACATACACATGATGCCACAATATTACCAATTCTAACCGGATAGATCTGCACCGCTATGGTAATATTATTATTTGTAATAATTAGTAAAACCTAACAGAGAAGAAAGTAATTTGTTTCTTAGCACTTTTGCACAGTTACACAACGGTTTAAACATATTCTAGCAATTGGGTCTAATGATCAAATGACACTTTTAACTCTCAAGAGTTTGGGTTTAAAATCCATTTATTTATATAACTGCATAATGAATGCTATTTTCTTTGTCTCTTTCTAAGCTCATATCCACCCAAACATGAAAAGGGCTTTTATTGCTTTATTTCCCTCAAAATTACTATTCGATTTAATTCAATAATGTCACGTACACAGAATACAACCTGCAATGAAATGAAAACCAGGCCTAGTCCTCTTTACTCCGTGCATATAAATAAACTATATTTAAGAAACCTAGTTAAAAATGGGATACATAGAAATAAGAAGAAATACGAAGTAGTAACAGAATGTTGTAATCAGTTTGTGTGGATGAAACGTAATAGGCATTTTGATAAAAATTTTATCATTTAAATCTAAAACAATTGCCTTTAATCTGAAGACAAATCGAGTATAATGTGGGGTTTTTGTGTGTGTGTGTGTGTGTTTGTATGTGACCTGAGCTGACTCCATGGCGTGGTATCCTGTAACAGTAGAGCGTCGTTTCTTTTGAACAAAGACGGCTTTACGCTTTTTTCTGCGGCGGGCCGGTTTGGCCGTGTCGCCTTCCTGGGTGCACTCTCCCAGACTGGGACGGCCCACTTTCCTCTTCTTTCCATAGTAATGTGCTACAAAACACAGACATTTTAACCAAAACAATTAGGAAGTACTACAGATGGCAGTATATGTGTGTGTGTGTGTGTGTGTGTGCGAGGGTCTTCATGGAGGCTGAACAGACATAACATACGGAATCGCTGCATAATTCTATGTGATAATAATAGAATTGTTGTAAATATGCCATATAAATAAAATATCATGAGTTCATATATAATCAATCACTGCAAATTAGCAGGCCATTAGTTATTAGATCAGTTTGCGTAATCAAACTTAGTGCACTCTTTTATTTGTCTTTATTTCTGCACACTAGTCTGGACGTGATGCTATGCAACTATAAATGCTATAGTTATATATGAGAAGGTAAACAGTGCTATTAAAACTACAGATTTATAACTTACACAGGGCAGTAAATAGTGATAGGATTATTCATTAGTGCACTGAATCACAATAACTGCTTATGAAACTTATCTACGAAACTCAATTATAGTGTATTGTGGACGGACTGGATCCATTATACAAATGTATTTGGAGCCAGTCCAAATACTAACAAGATGCTAAATAAGGTATTTGGATTATATTATATATATTTAATTAACATTCATGGGAGGAGTCAATCATGGGAAAGGACTCAAGACAGAAGAATTAAAAAAAAAAAAAAAAAGAAATTGAGAGAGAGAGAGAGAGAGAGAGAGAGAGAGAGAGATTTTTGTTGTACTTTTGTTGATTCTTCTTACGCTTTTTCTCTTTCCCTGTTGTTCACTAAGTAATCTTGTAATGTTGATGCATAAATAGAGATATATATGTATATTATTTATATAACTTTGCTTTTTGATTGATTGATTGATTTATCATCAGTGCCAATAAAGCACTGCTGAACTGAACTGAGAGAGGGAGAATGTGAGTGAGAGAGAGAAAGAGAGAGAGAGAGAAAGAGAAAGAGAGAGGGAAAGGCAGAGACTGGTGAGGAAATATGTACTACATAAGTGATTACTTTGATTATGATCTAGTCTCATGGACAATTAGAAACATTAAATCTAAATATAAACTAGTAAAATGCATGTTATGTCCTTCATTAATAAATTGTTGCAAGCACTCCCTACCATGCAGTTATAAAAACAATCCACTTCAGGCTGTTTACAGTATCACACCATCCCAGGGTAGATTATTTTCCTAGAACTGCTTCCTTACATAATGTATGTAATTCTTGATTAGGTGATGTTTTCCATGTGGACACATTTTGTGTAAGGATTCTCTAGTGTCAGTTCTTTTGTGCTCTATAAAGTTTTCTGACCCAGGAATTTCTTTAGGATGGAGGAATTCTTAGCAAATGAATTGTCTTACTGACTTTAAGAAGACATAAAAATGGAGGCTGGTAAAGGGTTGACTGTTTATAGCAGGTATAACCGGAACTAACCGGAAGTGATAACAGGAACTAAAAGTTGTTTTGAACTTACCACACCATTAAATGAACTATAAATGGATAAGACTGTCCATGTGTTGTTCCTTAGTAAATAAATATTGGCAGCGTTTGTAATAATAGTTGTTGATTTTACATTAGCATGTCCGGAACTGTTTTATTCCTTATGTAATATAATTGAACATAATGTCATAATATCATGTGTATATAAAATATATCTGTTTAATTTCCTCCCATCTGTCTCAATGAATGGCTTTCCTCTCTCCCCTTTCTTTCCCTCTTCTCATATCTGTCTATATTTCTCTCCCTTTCCTAATATATCTGTTTGCATGTGTCTCTCCATAAATATCCCCCGTCTCTCCTTTCCCACTCTTAATATACATCTCCTTCTCCTTAATAGATATGTCCCTTCTCTTCTTTCCAGTCAACACTTACTGTACTTGGTCTTGGTGTGTATGGAGCAGTTCTCTGGACACTTCTCCGAGATGAGTGTGGGGCCGAACAGGTTTGGACAGCACTGCAGTCTCGTACACACTCTGCGGCAGAAATCTGCCACCTGCTCAGCCAAACATACGATCCTCACACTTGCGCGATAACTCTTCCCTTTATACCTGCAGGAAGACACAAAGCCACAAATCCACCGACTGTGTCCCCAGTATGCTAACAAAGCTGAGAAAACAGCCTGTTCGGAAAATTTTGCATTGCTCAAGTCTATTAAATATGTGCATGCATGAGTATGCAAATTGGCTTTCTGATTATGCAAATGGTTCTGTTCATTAGAAATAGTGTTTCTATTCTCAAATTTATTGCACACAGAGACCTACTGTCATGTATGAATAAATATATTGTTGTGTCTTGCGTGCAATACTGTCGCATATTACTGTTGTGTGTTTTGGTTATGTCACACCATAGAAATGTGCAGTCTGAATACTGAAGAGATGTTGGAAAATATCTGAAACCCTGGACAATTTGATATTTTGCTTGCTGCATGCTACATAGGTAAAAAAAAAACTAGCTTTTATACAAAAAATTCTGAACTGCTAAAAAAACGGCTGACATTTTAGGATGCAATTAATCTAAGTTGGGATTTCCTTTGCACTTGTACATATAAGAAGAAAAAAAAGGGTTATATCTGGGACAGAGCACATCAGATAAGCTGCAAAATGCAGAAGTAGCAATTCTGTACACTCAGTACAGCAGGATGCCAGCAGATTGGTGTGCGGTATGTTTACATTTGATCAGATATATATGGAATCAACCTATAGGTGTTAAAGTGACAATTAGACGAAGCAGTGGGTTCATGCCATTTCAGCTAGCTACAATATATTTAATAGTCACTGTGTTAGGCCTTTGATGCAGCAGGGGTACAGGAGGGTTAGGGTTAGGTTAGATTTGCTGATAGGGGTAGGGGTACGGGTTAGGGTAGGGATAGGGATAGGGCTGGGGGTTAGGGGTGGGGCTAGGGTTAGGGATAGGGGTAAGGATAGGAATAGGGTTAGGGATAGGGGTAGGTTTTTGGTTAGGGGTAGGGATAGGGCTGGGGGTTAGGGGTAGGTTTAAAAAATTGGGTAGGGGTAGGTGTAGAGTAGGGTTAGGAGTAGGGTTAGAGGTAAATGTTGCAATAGGCTTAGGGATAGGGTTGGGTTAGAAGTAGGGTTTGGGGAGGTTCCATTAGTTTTGCCTTCAGCAAGTGAAATGCAGCTAAATTGGATTCAGATCAGGTGATTACACAACATTCTGCTTTTTTGCCTATAAATGCTTCAAATTATTTGAATTGTGAATATCCTAAAACTTTTTGCTATCTGTCGGATGGTTATGTTTTGATTTCTCAGACCAATAATCCTGCTTTCCTGACAATGAGAGCTCTCTGGACTTAATTTTAACAACAACAGATTTAAAGATATTTTATCTGCTTAGTCATAAATGAAACAATGAAAGAATAACACACCTCAGCTACTGAACAGCCAATCCCCCTATTCCATTTAATCCCTTAAAAAGGGGGGATCACATATATGAAGTGCTGCATTGTCTACACTTTTCACCCAATTTGGCTGTAAATTCCCTCAAATTAATGCTAAAAGTCTACAGCTTTATTGATTATTTAATTTGATAGACAGCACAAATTTTCAAAGTATCTGCCTGTATATCTCATGTGTGAGTGTGTGTCCGTACTTGGCTTTCAGGGTTTCCTCCAGACAGTTCCACTGTGGATCAACCACCAGCTGAAGCTCTCTGAGGACACGGCTAGGCTTATAGGCCGAGTTTATCAACATCGTCAGTACCTGCACAACACAGACACACATACACACAGAGGTTTTCTGAATGAGGAATCTCACTATGTTGGCACATCTCACAAGTGCACACACACACACACACACAAGCAAAATGGAATCAGCATGCAAACTGATATCATAACATATATCTTTGTTTATCTCTCCATTGATCTTTCCTCTCTGTCAGTTTCATGCAGTAAAGATTCTCTTTCTCTCTCTGTCTCTTTCACACACGCACACGCACACACACACACACGCACACACATATTACACCAGGGACTGCCACTCTACCTCCTTAAGGACCAATGTACACTTGCCAGGCCCCACAGCTTGTGGTAACTCAGCGATTCTTCCCTTGTTGAGGTATGGCCCAGAAAAACAGTGATGATTCACAAAGATCTGAGAGCAGCAGTACTTTCCATTTACAGAAACTGTGGTAAACAAATCACACGCATTACAATTCCATATAGGACTGCATCTGATATACATAGAGCTTTTTTTTTAAACAACAGATCAGTAATCAATAACGTTAGAGGGCAAATAAAAAATTACAATAGTTCAAATTGCAAAAAAATAAAAAGGGTTGTGCAAAAGAGGTTGCTGCTCAGAGCCACATGCTCACTGCTCATCAGCCAAAATTACAGCAAGAGGCTGCAAGCGAAACAGATCTAGACCTAAAATTTCTTTTTTGCTTTAATGAAATGTATAGCGTCATTGTGGCTATGACAAATGTCAGGGAGGTGTGTACATTTTAAAAAGAAGAGGAAATAATTTTCTTGCTCCAGGAAGTGGCATTGGTAAACAAAAACGTCTGTCAGAGGATGTCTGAAAGATTACTCTATTACTGAAAAATGACTATTCATAGAGAATGAAAAAGAAGTAATAATCTGTTGTATATGAAGTATGTATTATTTGCAATTGATTGTCACTGTAATTAGCCTTTTTATGGGGTTTAAACTAATTATTATAAGAAATACAATCTTGGTTTCTCAATATACACATTTCTTTTCACTTGCTTTTCTCTCTCTCTTTTTTTAAATTGAAACTCATTGCAATTAAAATTCTACACTCAAACAGCAGTTTGTACAAAAGCGGCAGATTTCCATAGCAACAGTCACAAACCTCAGCCTTCATTTATCATAATGAATTTTTCTTCCAAATGTTTTCACTGAGAGAATGCAGCAGTCTGCTGAGATGGCTCTGACTGGTGTTTAATTTGCTACGCTGTCATTCACGCGCTGGTTATATTCAGTTCTAAACTTATTTGTATGCGCACACCACACACAAGCCACATTGCCTAAGTCTGAACCACACAAGTAAAGTATTACCCTCGACCATACAGACCGACTGAGACAGCCCTGTCAAGGCACTGGTCTTCACGCAAGGAATGTTTTTATTAGTTTAAGCTCCACCAACTCACACAGTTAGGACGAATCCAAAATACCTTACTCTTCAACATTTATTCCTATAAGCATTGTCTGCCACTCTGCATAATACAGTACATGAACTGCATAACACTGTGATTCAGCCACATAAAAGATCTCAGAGCTAAGTAACATGGCAAAGATACTTAGATGTATTTTTAGATGTACTAGAGCAACTGTGCGTTCAAGTCCTCCTGGGAATCTCGTATTTACGAGTTGGGAAGTCGTAATTACGATGTCAAGGGGGTTTAAGTCGCTTCAGTTGGAGAAAGTTGGAGGTGAACCATCATTAGACAAATCGTACAACTTCTACAACAGTGTCTAATACCAAATGTTTGCATCAATAAATAGGAAACAACCTGTGTCCAAGGCAACAGACTGGCAGTGGTCCAGAGAGACCGTTTCTTTGGGTGGAGGAACCAATCTGCAACACAAACAACGTGATAATTAACCAATTTCATAAGGTATTATTATCTAATCAACATCTTTATGTTAGCACATTCATCCACAAACCTGTCTGACATTAACATACTGAAGGTGTAGCAAGATTTTATAAAAACGCTTAAACGTTATAGCGTCCAACTGCGTCTGTATTTTAGATTAAAAGCAAAAAGGGTCTGTATTTTAGATCGAAAGCAGAGTGCTCATGTCCTGGCTAGGAGGCCGTAACACAGAGAGGAAATGAAACAGAACAGTGTTGAGACTGGGGGTGAGTCTGTAACGCCAGCACAGACGCACACAGGATAAAAACACTGATGTCTCTGCGCCATTAATCTTGTAAAACTTCACGAAAGGGTACGGAGAAGTGGAAGGGTGTGTATAAATTATTTGGATATAAGTGTAAGCAGAGACGGAGTCTGAACTTTCCAGTTAACTTACTGTTTCTCTGGCTGCACCACAGCAATCTTCTTTTGAGACTGACCTGAAGAACGTGACATAAAAGCTATTACATGTATAAGAAAACATTACATGCATAAGTATTTACCCCCTTGAACTTTTCCCACACTATGTAGTGTTACAACCTGGAAATGAAAGAATTTTACTGAGATTATGTCGTAATATGTGATTGTGATATTTAATATATCGTTATATCTTGGTCACTCGGTTGCTTTTTTGCTTGTCCTCTGCATTCAGTTACTATTGTGAAATATTCTTTGTATTTTTTTAGTAATGGAATTAAAAGTGCTCTCCTGGAAGTGTAGGATATTTTTTATTCAAATAACCAAAATAACCCTGATACAACTTTTACTGAAAATTTGTTTTTTTGTTTTGCATTGCTTGTCACATTGCAATGCCACAACCAGGAGTATTCACACTGAGATCATCTGACACTTTAACTGCACACAAGTAAATATTACGTGACGTCCGATTTTCAACCACCGCCACACCACAGCTAATTATAGGGCTTTGACAGAAATGAGGGTGATTACTTGCGCAATCAAATCTTGTACACTTTTTTTTATTTGTAAATCATTTAAAAATATATACTTACTTTATATTTCTCCCTACACGTCAATATTAGTGTAATATTTGTGTAGATTCATGACGATTAATTTTGGCAAAAAGTTAAATGGGGGTTGAATACTTAAGCAAACCATTGTATACTCTATATAGTGTCTGGTAATTTTAGGGAAGTGAGTGTGGGGGAGTGGGCAGGAAACCTTCAAAAACATATGACTAGGAGAGAGAGAGAGAGAGAGAGAGAGAGAACATGAAACAAAGTGACAGGGTTCAAAGTGCGAGAGATTTCATTTCATACTCACACACTGCTTTGCGTAAAGGTGTTAGAGGGTAAGCATTAGCTTCACACCAGCCCACAGGAAAGATATCCATACTCTCAACATCCACTAAACACTCAGCTAGGGGTTTGCTCAGGCCTGATAAGAGAGAAAGACACAAAAAGTTATAATTAGCTAACGGAACATGCAAAATCGAGACCATAAATAACTTGCTGAGCAGACAGTGTGCTTCATGTATTTATTAATGCCGTGTTTCAAACAACAGCATTGACAACAGCATATAAATCCTGATGGATTTTGATTCAATGTCGGAAATAAAGTGTGTGCTTGACGTAAGATATTTTCATGTTTTTATTCCTCAACATATAATACCTCAGTGGTACTTCATTTAGGATTTTCTTAAGCTTTCACATGTCTCGAAAAAGTCACGGCGAAAACTCATCAAACTACAGCCTCATTACGTTTATATTCACACTTTTGCAAACGATTTAAATTCCAGACTCAATTCTATGGCTATTCACATTCAGACTCATCCACAAAAAGCACACAAAAATGATTTTTAAGAAAGTCTGAAAGAGTTCTCTGGAAGCTGAGAGGTGGTGAAGTTGATGTCATGTGACCATGTAAGGTGCAGTCTAACTCTAGGTTTTTAACTTCTGTTGACTGTAAGGCTTCAAACTTCATAAAAGCTGTGTTACATTTTGTAGATTATCTTGAACAAAACCTTAAATCTTTGTTGGTCATGGAGCTTATTTAGTGCAATAATCCAAAATGGCTCCACAATAATCCTGCTGGCTTTTTGTCGAGGGAACCAAAATGATGATCGCTTCAACAAACATACGCCATCTCTTCAGCACTCTATGGCTGGGTAAAGTACCAACAAAGACAAAACAAAACCCAGCTAAACTCTGTAGAGTGCAACACAAAGCTGTAATACCAATCTTAGTGTAAACAAAGACAGTAACTAGACACAAATAACATTTACCACAGAGAGTGATGATAACAAAGATGACGAAACTCGTCTGCTGCCTTTAAATTCTCACAGTGTGGAGTGCTCCAGCTGAACACATGACAGACATTCACATGATCGGTATTTCCGATTTGTTAATAAATAAACACCGAAGAGTGTCTTGTTTTGTTCATGAGCTCGGGTTACTGTTTGTGAAAGTTCTCTCTGTGTCCATGTGAGATTCTTCTAAGTTTGCTGCTTCCGTTCTACCTCATAATTACGGTCAACTACAGACAGTGCATAATAACAATCCTGATGTAAAAAGGAGCCTCGAAAGCTTCTCTCATGAGCACCAGGTTGGGAGAGTTGTGAAGAGATGGAGGAAACGGTGCAACCATTGACATTAGTGCTTGTGTTTCATATTTACAAATCACCAGCCACTTTTAGTTAAGACACTCTCATTTCACCTTGTTACTACAAAAATGACCCAAACAGTTAACACCAAAGAAAGAGAATGACACATACTCTCTCTCTCTCTTTCACACACACACACACACACACACACACACACACACACGCACGCACGCCTCTTACCTTCATATCGTAGCCAGAGGAGCCGACCTTTAACCTGAGTGATGCGTGCAACATTGATTTCAGCTGGCTGAAGTGGATTTACAGCTTCCAACCATGTATCTTTACAGAAGCCCCGACTCTGTGACGCCTACACACACACACACACAACAGACATACATGCAGATAGGTATACAAGCCATGGGCACACACACACACACACACACACACACAACAGACATACATGCAGATAGGTATACAAGCCATGGGCACACACACACACACACACACACAAGAAAGAGCTATAAATATTGATTCCCTGTTTGTTCAAAGGCTGCTCAATCCTTTGTGATTAACTGCACAAAAAAACATATACTGCAAATAAAGGATGGGATTACTAGCAGTATCAAAACAAAATGTTTTCTGGCAGAGACTTAATTACTCATCGTGAATCACAGACAAGAGAAACACAATTAATAACTATTTAGAGGAACTGGCAAATAATTATAATTCAGAAATCAAAAACACTAAGCCCACACATTCATAACAGGCCCACGCACAACACATTTGAATCGGTTTCCTGAGAAAGCACTCATGGAAAAATGACCAGGCGTGAAGAGTGTAAATAAAAACTGGTTTCGGAGTAAGAACTGAAAGCAAGAACTCTTACACGGAGGTGTCAGAATAAGATGCAGTGTATTGTTAGAGGTCAGATTTGATAAGGAATAGTGTATAAACAGAGGTACACAAAGGTACACTGTGGGCAAATACCTACAGAAAAAGGGGAAATCCTCTTGGTTCAACATAATTGCCCAAGCATCTTTATATAACAATAAGAAAAAATCCCCAAAGTCTAGATTAAAAAAAAACAACACACACACACACATCACTATTATACTAGCACATGTCTGGTGTAGGATGGAGGCAGCTAACAAAGTGGGGTGCAGCTGGAAGGAAGATGAACCTAATAATCAAATTCAGATACAAGTTTGGTGTACCTACTAAAGCAACAACTCTCTCTTTCTCTCTTTCTGTGTGTGTGAGAGGGGAGGGGGGGTGTGAGTGTCAGAGAGTGTTCTTACACTGGGGAAACACGCATCTGGGGCAGCCTCAGTAGCTGTGTGCTTCAGATAGTCTGCCCAGTCAAAGTCCTGAGACTGAAAACCTGATCAAGAGAGAGTGTTAGAGAGAGTTAGATTCTTCTATCATCATCTATCATATATATTCCTTTGTTTCTATGGAAACTCGATGTTATAAGTAATAGGTTTGTTAATAAGAGTTGTTCTTCTCTTTGCTATAATGGTTTGTACATGCATATGTAAAGCTTATTGACACAAGAAAGAAAAAAATGAGAGAGAGAGAGAGAGAGAGAGAGAGAGAGAGAGAAAAGAGAGAGGTGAGGTTTATACAGACACAGAATTACTCACACTTGAGCAACAAGTATAAATTCACCAGCAATTACACTGGGGTAAATGGCAGTATGCACTCACCCCTAGGCCTCTGCAGACTAACACCGTTCTTCAAGCACCACTGGATTGGCAGGATGCCTGGAGAATCGGCGTGACACAGCACCGAGCAGGGCGGGGCTTCACCGCTCAGGTCGTCTACAGTGACCTGGAAGTAGTACTCATTATACACCTGGGAGATTTATGAGAAACACAGACGGAATGGTTAGCAGGTTTTGGTTATTCAGTTGGACTGTTACAACAAGCCTCATTACTATGTTGCCTCATATCTTGATGTGAATGATTAGATTTCATTCAAAGGCTAGTCAAGGTTATTTGGGCAGGTCCAGTTGAAGGGGGATTGGTGTTGACCCTTGTGGTTGAAATCTTGAGGTATAATGTGTAAAATTGTTAAACATCATGTCTCCATTTGTGCATGTACATCTATTTATTTATTTATTTATTTTTACATTGTGTCATGATGATAAGGAGATATAGAAAAGTTGATGTACCTTACTATAGTATATAAAGTTAACTCTAAAGTTAAATATAACATTTTTTATAGCGTCTCAAGAGTCTCCAAGGAAACACTTTTTTATCAAAACATTTTAATAATTTATTTATATATACTGTGTATATTAGATAGGTAGTTTTTTATAGAATGTCTGTGACAAAAGAAGAAAGTAGTGAAATCCTTCTCATGACCGGATCGGGAAGCTGTCGCAAGGTTGCGACGGATATCGAATTACATGCAGAACACCAGATGTGTTAACACCAGTTCATCGTGACTCTGTGTGTGTTTTCAAAGAAATGGCAGTTCTGTCGAGGAGGGTTTGTATAAGTATATTGTAAAATAAATTTTCCTTTATATATGGAGACTTTTGGGACACCCTGTAGATCAAAACTTGAATGCATTTACATGTTTAGGAATGTTTAGAAGTTTTACAGTGTGTGTGTGTGTGTGTGCTCACTTTAGTGACAGATACAGGGCAGATATGGAAGGGTTCTTGTGGTGATACCATCTCCAGCTTCATCCCCGTTTTGAATGAGTGTTTACGCAAATCGGCATGATCCTGTAACACACACACACAGGTACACACTTGCCTCATGTCTCATGTGTTCAGTTTGGTCTAATGCTGTTATGTATTTCCTGTCATTCCTTCATTTCTTCTCCCTCCACCTGAACACTAACAGCTCCCAGATGCCTTTTCCATTGTGTCTTCCAAGTCTTGGTGTTCACCTGCTGTTCATTACACGTTGGATATATACAGTATACTGTACACCTTGTTAGTCAGGCTTTACCAGTGTCACTCTGCATTAATGACTCATTTCCATGGCTTTGTTTATCAGGCTGCCTTTCTACCATTTAGCCATTAGTCATTTAACAGACACTTATCTTGAGCAACTAACAAAACATGCAACTGAGGCCACAATGATAAGCAAATCTATAAGGATTTATATTCTGGATAATCAGAGACTGAACTAGTAGAGTAATTCAAGGTAATTAAAGGAAGCTTATTCCACCACGGTTTATATTACATGCAAAACAACTCCATTCCATTTGCAGATTCTGAATAAACTGTTATTTATTCTGGACTCTTTTCATTCATATTCATGTAACATGCAAACCAAAGTTAGTTGCTAATGTAGAGCAGGTTTAATCTTAACATAAACAACAAGAGTCCTGTTAATATGTTCTGTTATTTTATTTTATTTTATTTTATTTTATTTTATTTTATTTTATTTATAAATTGCATTTAAAGTTTGTAAATGTGTTTTATATAATAATAATAATAATAATAATAATAATAATCTTCATTCAAGATCAACAATGTTCTGCTTGATGAAAAATATATACCAATGTAAAAGCATAAAATAAATATAATTCTTTACTCATTATACTTATATTAATATATTAAGTAACAAAATACCTGTTTTTTCTTTACTGTGTACATTTTCTACATTCAGGCTGAATGCCTGCTAAATATTGAGATCAATCCCAATCCTGCATCTGCCTCAGCATGTTATTTTGATACCCATCTTCCCGCCCATCCAACCTCAATATTATTTTAAATAGATCTGTAACATGAGCTATGTTTTCTTACTGGAACTTTTTTATTGCACATGAAGTGCCTTGTGACTCAAACACATGTGTGCAATGATTCACAGAGTCACCGGGAGCGAATACATGACTATTATTGTTTTTTATTTCACTGATGATTAAAAGGATTAGCAAGCTCATTTTAAAATCAAGTAGAAATTTCATTTAGAAAGGCCTCGACAAAATTTACTGTATCCTGATCAGTCGGCTTATGAACAGAATATTGTGAACCAATGAGAAGCCAGGACACTAAAGCAGCAAGATCTTGCATTACGGCATGAGTTGATCTAAGAGGAGGATATTCTAGGGGCTCTAAATATATCAAGCAGGTGTGCAGTTTTAAACCCAGGTGTATTGCAGAGCTTTCTGAAGCCTAGATGCAAATACAAAAGATTAGATTTTAGTCTTGCGACAATGAAACAGTTTGTACTTGTTTTTCAGATAATGACTCTGGATTGTGGACTGTGTAACTTTTAATACAGTTCTCCTCTAACATTCTGTAAAGAAACGTCCCCTTATTTCCCTACACATATACATACTCAGCTACCTTAAAGACCTCCAGAGGCAGGGGTTTTTCCAGGGCTGCAGACTTGGCTCTCTCTAAAGCCTCACTCCACTCTGTAGAGCTCCTCAGGTCACACAATTCTGCAAAGGTAAAGAGTACAGCATTGTACATCAACTTCTCCATCGATTCTTCTACCAAGCTCTCCATCTAGCCATTTATCCACATCTACATAACCATCTGTCCATCTACTTTGTTTCTATTTTTCCACCCCACCCCTTCATTAATATTATATTTTATACCTGAGAGCAGGGGATTTCCAAATCTGACCGGTCAGAAGGCTTTATCGTTTCTATAGTAGCAGCTCATTCACATGGTGAACATTATTTAAGCCTAATTATTAAGGCATTAAAAAAAAAAAAAAAAAACGTATTGTCATTGATGAAGTCTCAGATGTCAGTGCTTTGTAACGGCCTGGAAGCACTTCACCCCAGAAGAGTCTTCATTCACTGCAACCTGAGTAACATATCAAGCTGCCTTTTGTTTGTTTTTGTCTAATTAACTGTAAGAGAGAGTAAAAAGAGAGACCCTGGCGAGAGAAAGACTGTTTATAGCAGTTATAATGAAAGCAATAAAAGGCGCTTGGTTGCTAGCTTGTTTTATAGAATGCTAACATGTAACTATACACTTAATAAATGAAAAATATTATAAATTCTTGTCATATATGAGGAATAAAAAAACACTTCTGGACTTGCCGTTATGGGAAAATATTCAACTTTGTGAAGGTAATAGAAACATCATTACTTAAATTTCTGTGCCAGCTGTGTTTTATTTCTTCAAATACTCTAGAATATATTACTGTACATAAGGCGGATTTCTAATATTATCCAATTTGGACTAGAGATTTTGGTCACAGTTATAGAGAAAATGAATAAGGATCTGTTTTTCAGAAAAACAAGAGAATGACTCACACTCCCACACCCACCCACTCATAGCACATGCACACAAATACACACACACACACACACACATATATATATACATGCATGCACACTTGTGGTGCTTCTGGTGATATTTTGCAGAATGTAGAGTTGCAGTATACCGCTTCCCCTCTCAGTTATAATGTAGTGTGTTATAGTGGTTATTTCACCTGTAGCACACATTTTTCCCCCTATTGTATCTCATTTAGAATTGGTCATTAATTATTTCATCTCTCAAATGGAGCAAGAGACAAACTAAACCGTGCGTGGTGGAGGAATGGAACAGGGAACGCTGATCTAATAAAAGTTCACAGTCTAACACTACAGAGCTATTAGTTACAATTCCCATAGGAACCATAAACTACTGTGTGGTATATTATTACCCAAACTAACTGCACTGTATTTACTGTAATTACTGCAAGTGCATGAAAGCTATTATTGAATGAGTAATGAGATTAAGAAATAATAAACCTGAGAAGATTATTATTCATTTGAGCAGCATGTGTGTACCTTACACCTAGACTCTTTGAGCACTTGTGTTGGACTGAACATCAACAACTAGTATTCCATGGAAATTTATACAGGCGATATTTCTGATCTGACATGTTCATGCTGACAGTTTTGGCATCACCTATTCTTTTTATTATGTATTGTGTAATCAACTGTCAGTGTTACTAAAGATATTTTGAGTAGGAGGGTAATGCGGTTAAGCTCCATTTTTGTAAAGAAAGAAAACTGTTTAAAGCTGTTATAAATGTATGACATGTTTTTTTTAATAAAATGTTAGCCTTGACAAATTGCTTTGGTAAAAGAAGAAAAACACTTGTGCTGTTATAGAAAAATGATTGAAATTCCTACCTTTTGGTGGTTCCATTGTGAGACAGTTCTCTTTGGCCCAGCCCATTGGACGAAGCCTGATGTCCAGGTAGAAAATCCAGATGTTGTAGGCGGGCTCTTCCAGTCCCACATAGCTGAGCCAAAGACGCCCGCCGACGTTTCGCTGCACTCGCACTGCCCAGTACACAAACGGCTCGCTGGCATCACGGAGCTCTAACACACACCCTGGCACAATTAGATCCACTGTGTTCTTACCCCTCAAAGGCTGCGAGAAATAACAAAGACGTGTTACTGACCAACTGACCAGCATGATATATGTATATATATATATATATATATATATATATATATATATATATATATATATATATATATATATATATGTAAGATGTATTAATATGTATTATGTATTAATATTTATAATAAATATTTATAATATATTTATAAATTTATAATTTATAATCAATATTATATAATAAATATTAATATATGTATTAATATTTATTATATATCTATAATCTTATGCAGATAAATAAATATATATAAAAAGACATGTTTCTACCACACATTGTAGACATGTTTCCACTTAAGGAATCAGAGCTGATTCTAGTTCATGGAATTTACTACCAAGAAATTGTTTACTTCCTGCTCCACTACAGATACTTTTAATGTCCAGGACGTAGTGGGTAGTGGAGTTTGCTATACTGACTATTGCTGATTGGTCAAATGCAAGCTTAAAGACGTGCATTTAATTATACTTTTACATAGGAGATGGCGCAGCAAGAACAAATCAGAAAATGAGAACAAATCAGAGCTATAGTATAACTCTGTAGGTGACATGAGCTTCTGTGCTGCATGGTTTCAGTTGCAGAAATGAATTCAGCTGAGCCACTTCATCCCTATGAGTGCATTTTAATAATTGGTACATCCATAAACAGTGCTATAAGTTAGATTTATTATAGCGTACATTTATTGCAGTTCAGTGTAGCCTAAAAAGCAATAAAATATAATTAGTAGCCAGTGTGCATCTGTTAAGTGAAGTGAAAATTGACGCATTCTTTTCTGTCATTTGTCAGCATTTTTCCGATCTAATAAAACCTAAATCAGTTTTTGCTTCAAATATGAAATGTGGCTATTACTTTTTTGGGTTAATTAAAAATTATTAGTCAGACAACCACTATCTCCTAACAGGAATACAATACAAACTTCCCAAAACGCTCTGTATATGTACTGTATATATCCTGTATATCTTGAGTAATGTATATATTATGCATGCACATATACACACCCCTTCAAGCAGGTTAGCCGGTGCTGTTCGTGAGCCTGTGAGCTCCTTCACCAAAAACTCAGTCCAGTCGCCGTACTTCTCTTTAATAGCTGTGAAAGAGACGCAAAGTTAGAACATCAGACAATGAATCTGGCTCAGTTACTGAGAAAAGTGATAAAACTCGAAGAGTTCACGTGCATTTGTGTGAGTGAGGATACATTTCAGTATACTCAAACATCAATGGAGGCGTCTTTACCATGTAACGCAGGAATGACTCTCATTCGCATGATTGCACAACGTGTCTCAGCCACCCAAACAGCTGCAAAACTGTAAATCAGTTCACTTTTCCTTCTGCTACAACCTATAACACTCAACATCACACAGTAATCACCATGGGTAGCATGGGTGGATCATTCCCAAACTACAGACTGTCAAGCTCAAGGCAGCTGCTGCAAATTAAAAATCATTACCATGACGCTTTTAAACGCAGTGTTCCCTAATCCTGATCCTGACCCCTGCAATTCTCAGTCTTGTGCTTGTGTATACTACACGGTGTCGTATAATGAACTGCTTTCTTGTATCATACTGAAATAACCAGCTTGTAAACGTTTTACAGCCAATCGTACTGACAACTCAGAGCACACAGGCCGTTCATAATAATGCACTGAGCCACGTACAGTAGAGTAGAGTAGAGTAGAGTAGAGAGTACTATATTAATCCCCAAGGGGAAATTTGCCACAACACAAGAGGGAGGACTAAGATTTAACAATTCACAAGGCACAAAAAGTGCACAATAAACTCACAATAGACCACAAATAAGAAAGAATAAAAATATACATATGAATAACTCTCTGTTATTAAGTACACAAAATATATTATAGTTGGGTGTTGTGGCAGTGTGTGTACATTAGTCAAAAGTAAAGTCAAATAAAATGGCAGTGCATGTGTAAGAATGTGCAGGGACAGTATGTAAAAATTTGTTACGCGTTATACAGTGTAGTAGCAAAAAGCAGTAGGCATGTCCATCTTCTCCAGTGTCCACTTTGTTCCCTAACCTCACTGCTGACTCACTGTAGAGTCAGAAACGAGTGGGCAGGGATGTCTTCTTGTACCTTACTCTGTTACAGCGAAGCTGCCGGAGTCTACTGGAGAAGCACTGTTTGCCATTGTCCATGATCATTTCAATTTTGTCCACCTCCTGCCTTTTCACCACCACCCCCAGGGTTTCCAGATCTTTCTTGATTAGAACAGCTTTCCTGATTATCTTATTCAGCTTCTTTGCATGGACAGCTCTGATGTTACTCCCCCAGCTGATTACAGCATAGAATATTGTACTTGCAACCACAGACTGGTAGAGTGTAGTGAACAGTCGGTGTTAAAAGTCAGGCCTAACTTGTCTTACAACGTGTTTACAGAAATGTGCTGTATGAAACACTGTAAGATGTAATAAGATGTATTTGCGAATGTGTTGTAAAAGTAAAGCATTTAAACTGGAGAGGTTTAAATCCATGTATGCGCAGGAGTCCATAATTGGGTTGGAAAGATAGTCTGTCTATTAGAATAAGTCTAGTCACTTGTAAATGTCTGTGAGCTAATAATATCTTCTTGTCTGACTGCAATTAAACCAAGATTTGCTCCTTCTCATCCAAGCTTAAAAAGTATTTTATTGTTCATTAGCCTATTTAGTCTTGCAAGTCAGTAGTAGATATTAGGTAATTGGAGAAGACCCTGGATGATGTATCCACTCGGAGGGGGACTCTGAGTTCTGACAACGTATACAGAAGAGGGCAGTTAGTGTCTCTTCCAAGCACATTCAGCTTTAGCATCATTGCTCTCCCAGAAAATATCATTCGCTAAAATCAGCAACTGGCACTTGCTTATCGTTTCCATGCTGGAGACAATATTGAACAAAGTCTAAGGACACTGTCCAAGTATGTCAGAGGTCTGAATCCCAGTGTGTCCTATTCCAGTATTCACTCCTAAATATGAAACTAAACTCTGAATATGGCCCATAGTCAAGAATCTGTCCTTCTAACTTGGCTTTTGGGGATTTCATCCACAGTATGAAAGTTAACTTTACAGCTACAATTTGTGCTGTCCTATTATTATTAATAATAATAATGAGCCATTATTTTTGTCAGTTATACATTGAGGCACAGTGAAATTCTTATATTCACATATTCCATCTTAGAGAGTTGGGGATCAGTGCACAGGGTCAGCTACCATACACCCTGGAGCAGAGGGTTATGGCGCTTGTTCAAAAGCCCAACAGTGGCAGCCTGGCAGTGTCGGGACCTGAACCCTCATCTTCCAATCAACAACACAGCACCTTAAGCACATGAGCCACCACTGCCCTAACAGGAAAGGGAGTAATTGGGTGAGAAATATCCAAAAAAAAATACACATCTAACACCCATGTCAGTGACACATTTACATCTGAACCTTGGGGAAAATCATGACTTAATATTGACACAAGATTCTATAATATAATAATAGTTATATAATTAACGCTAATCCACGTTCACCTTCATCTCTCTAAAACAACACTCAGGGGAGATAAACACATTGTTTCAGTGTATCAACATCACATCTCCAAGTATCATATGACAGCATTCATAGGGTGTGATCTATGCCTTCAGAGAATGCACTGGTAAACAAAGACAAGGGGAAGAGGAAACAGGAACAATGACTGGACTTAATATGTCATGACGACTTCCGAGTAATGCTAGATTCAACAAATCCCCCCCTTTTTAAATAATTTCTTCCTGGATTATTGATGAGATTGATTTCATTCATTTTTTTTCTATTTCAGATCAATATTTTGTGCATTATTTAAGAAGCATCTAGAACAATTAAAAACTGCTATTTTTCAGTGGAAACCTTAAATATGGACTGCATTTAGTATAGAAAGTGTGAAAATGTTTTTCCCTTCCTCTACTGATCTCTAGTACCCTCCCTCTCCCTCCTGTCTCTCCGTTTAATTTCTTCCAGAGCAAAAAAAGATCAACTATTTTCATACATGTAGTTTACAGCAGTCATCAAACCCTTCAATAAGCTCTCAACACTCAATTTACTCTATACACCCCTACCACTTGTTTAGTTTTGATTGGCAGTGAGCCATTGGCCTATAGCTACTATCACCATGACTACTGCCTCCACCCCCACTTCCACTTCCAGCATTTCTCTGCAAGCCTATTTTAAACCTGCATTATATTTGTTTTGATTTTTTTTTTCCCCCGCCGTCCAACCCTTGATCTGGTTTGGCTTTAAAATGCATAACCTTGCTCAATGCTTAAAAGTCATTCTTATTTGAATATGCATTATGGAAAAATAAACAGGTGCTCAAACTACTAGAGGTTCCTCAAAGAGAACCACAGTTTCTAAGGGTTACAGCTACTTTTTTAAAAGTGATTTGATTTGCTAATTCACGGGAAGGGTTCGACACAGTTTAATAAGATTGGGCGTTGAAAAAAACAACACTTCCAGAGAAACGGGACATTTTGGAGAAATCCACTACAGCCTCAGAAGCACTTTGTTTGCACAAATGATGAAACATCCTGTTTCTTTGCAAATATTGTGTACTATGTGGCATTCTTCCCACACATACTATTATAACTGAAATAGACTACAGTCACTTTCTATACACACACACTGTACACCTGTGCATCTGTACGTTCTCGCAATTATCCAGGAATCCAGAGCTTCGGGCTGAGTATATCAGACTGCTGATTTCCTAAAATGTTCACAACTCTTTAGAGTTTACACAAAAATGTGAGGAAGACAAGAAAAAAACAAAAAAAACCACCCAGTCAGTAGCAGTTCACCACATGTGGGTGTTGATAAGCCTTGCTGATAAGCGAGGACAGAGGAGAATGCAGAGACTGGCGCGAGCTGACAGGAAGAATACAGTAACTCGAATAATCACTCTGTAGCACTGTGGTTATCAGAAAAGAGTTTTAAAATGCATGACGCTTGAGGTGGATGAGCCACAACAGCAGAAGACCACATTAGGCTCCTCTCCTGTCAGCCATGAACAGGGATCTGAGGTTACAGTGAGGGGAAAATACTGGCTGGTCTTTTTCTACTCTTAAACTGCCCAGTTTCTGTCATGAAATAATTATTTATTGATTATAGTAATAAGTCTAGTCTAATAACGTAAAATTGAACTGGAATGAAGTGCATTACATTGTTTTAAATTTGGAAAACATTTAATTGCAATAAAGCTTAATTTTGTATTCTTTGGCAGGAATAAAAAGACTTCGACTCTGATCTTCGACTCTGATCTTAGATCTTAGACTCTGTTTATTTGCAAATATAAAGGTTGCAAATAGGTCTAAGACTAGGAAAAGATTTTAATTGGCAAAGGCGGTTCATAAGATAATCATTTAAAGCTGCAGCTGAGAAAAGCTCTATACACTCACAAACACACTTTGCTTGGAAGGCTGAGGTTAAGCTAATAAGCTGGTAAAAAGCTTATAGCTAAGAAATACATCAGGCGTTTCTTGCTGTGGATTACATCAATATGCTGCATATCTCACTTTTTTTAAGGATTGAAGCACAGATTTCATCATAATCTATGTTTTTTTTTTTCTCAATGAAAATGCTAAATAAATGATTGCAGAGCTGGGAGGGAGGCCTGGCAGAAAATACTTGATGAATGTGGCCTGGATTAAAGGCTTCGTACCTAACTCTGTGACTGTGTGAAAGAATGAAAAGAAACCGAATGCTGGGTTTAATCACTACTTCATCTCTAAGACTGAAAGAGGGCATTTTTGACTCTCTACATGACTCAGATGCAACACATACAGTAACGAGAATTTGAGGCTTTGTATGTATGTGACTTCCTGTCCCAGAATGCCACTGCGTCACTCAGCATGTAATCACCCCAGCACATGTGTGTGCGAGCTAATCACTTAAGCAGCAAGGCGGTGGGAGTGTGTGGTTGTTACCATGCCAACAACCCCCTGCCTTCCCCAGCAGCTAAGCATTCTGGTTAGGCTTTGTGATTTGCACGCTTAAGTAGAACATGATCACTTTATCACATTAGCTCAGAATAATACACCATGCGTGCACACACAAACACACACACACACACACAGATATTGCCCAGTTTAACAAATTGTGTGAGCATGTACATTTCTTATTTCTTTTCCGCAAACTGCAGCTTTTATTAGTTTAAAGTGCAGTCTTTATATACAGACATTATGCCTCACACATATTGGTCAGATGGCTGGGAATAAATATGAATTCTGAAAGATTATCTATGACTACAATAAATAAACTTGTCTTCAGTATTTCAGTAAATAATGTAAAAATAACACTTTCCGTTATTGCCTTTCGCACCACTATACCTACATTTATTTAGCTGCTATTTTTGACATTAGCACCATGTGTCTCTACACATTCATCACAATCTCAGAACAATCTCAGCTAATGAGGTTCGTTACGCTGTAATTACACACTGTAATTCTTAGGCCATAATCTCTGCTTGGCGCTGGTGCCACCTTACAGTGCCAAAAGATTAAAAATGTATTTTAATCGCCTTTATATACAACCGTCAGGGCCGGCTCAAGACATTTGTGAGCTCCTCTCGGTTTTGTCTCAGCGCTATTCTGAAGAAAGGCTAAAATAGTAGTAGAATAAATAACAGGAGATCAACAACTCTGAGAGCTTTCCAAATCATCATAAAGAAAACAAAAAAGTAAACCCGGCCAGATAAATGAAGAACACAGCGTTCAATAAACAGTTTTCTTCTACACAAAAGTAATCCACCCACACACTCATTCACCACCAGTGAAGCCAGGCATCTGGGCAAAATGACACATTATAAGACTGCTGTATAATGAGTCCAATGAGAAGAAGAAGAAGAAGAAGAAGAAGAAGAAGAGGGAGAAGAAGAAGAAGAAGAAGAAGAAGAAGAGGGAGAAGAAGAAGAAGAAGAAGAAGAAGAGGGAGAAGAAGAAGAGGGAGAAGAAGAAGAAGAAGAAGAAGAAGAAGAAGAAGAAGAAGAAGAAGAGGGAGAAGAAGAAGAAGAAGAAGAAGAAGAAGAAGAGGGAGAAGAAGAAGAAGAAGAAGAAGAAGAGGGAGAAGAAGAAGAGGGAGAAGAAGAAGAAGAAGAAGAAGAAGAAGAAGAAGAGGGAGAAGAAGAAGAAGAAGAAGAAGAAGAAGAGGGAGAAGAAGAAGAAGAAGAGGGAGAAGAAGAAGAAGAAGAAGAAGAAGAAGAGGGAGAAGAAGAAGAAGAAGAAGAGGGAGAAGAAGAAGAAGAAGAAGAAGAGGGAGAAGAAGAAGAAGAAGAAGAAGAAGAAGAGGGAGAAGAAGAAGAAGAAGAAGAAGAAGAAGAAGAGGGAGAAGAAGAAGAAGAAGAAGAAGAAGAAGAGGGAGAAGAAGAAGAAGAAGAAGAAGAAGAAGAAGAGGGAGAAGAAGAAGAAGAAGAAGAGGGAGAAGAAGAAGAAGAGGGAGAAGAAGAAGAAGAAGAAGAGGGAGAAGAAGAAGAAGAAGAAGAGGGAGAAGAAGAAGAAGAAAAGGGAGAAGAAGAAGAAGAAGAGGGAGAAGAAGAGGGAGAAGAAGAAGAAGAACAAGAAGAAAGAACAGCAACAACAACAACATTAAAAACAAGAACAAGAAGGCAAATATGTAGAATAATAGGAAGAAGATTAAGAAGAAGAAGAAGAAAAAAGAGCAAGAATGTGATGAAGGAGAAGACGAAGAAGAAAAAGATGAAGAAGAACAAAAAGAGCAAGAAGAAGAAGAAGAAGAAGAAGAAGAAGAAGAAGAAGAAGAAGAAGAAGAAGAAGAAGAAGAAGAAGGAACAACAAAAAGAACAGCAAGATGAAAAAGTAGAATAATTATAAGAAAAAGATTAAGAAGAAGAAGAACAACAAAAAGAGCAAGAAGAAGAAGAAAGAACAGCGACAACAACAATAAAAAGGAGAATGAAGAAGAAGAAGAAGAGCAAGAAGAAGAAGAAGAAGAAGAAGAAGAAGAAGGAACAACAAAAAGAACAGCAAGATGAAAAAGTAGAATAATTATAAGAAGATGATTAAGAAGAACAACAACAAAAAGAGCAAGAAGAAGAAGAACAAACAGCAACAACAAAAACAACAACAAAAACAAGAAGGCAAACATGTAGAATAATAGGAAGAAGATTAAGAAGAAGAACAAAAAGAGCAAGAAGAAGAAGAAGAAGAAAGAAAGAAAGAAAGAAAGAAAGAAAGAAAGAAAGAAAGAAAGAAAGAAAGAACAGCAACCACAACAACAAAAAGAACAAGAAGACAAAGATGTAGAACAATAAGAAGAGAAGATTAAGATGAAGAAGAAGAAGAAGAAGAAGAAGACAAAGAAGAAAAGAAGATAAAGGAACAACAACAACAAAAAGAGCAAGAAGAAGAAGCAGAAGAAGAAAAAGAAGAAGGAACAACAACAAAAAGAACAGCAAGATGAAGAAGCAGAATAATAATAATAAGAAGAGGAAGATTAAGAAGAAGAACAAAAAGAGCAAGAAGAAGAAGAAAGAACAGCAACAACAACAATAAAGAAGAAGAAGAAGAAGAAGAAGAAGAAGAAGAAGAGCACATGAAGCTTCCAGTACATGCATTATCTGATAGCAAGACACGAATTTAGAAAAAAAAGAATGTATAGAAGACATAAAGCTTAAGACAGAACAAACATGTTACAGATGCTTCACACAGCTATGAAAAAGACAATGCAATGTTCCAAAAGACAGGGATATACAGGAAATACTATAACAAACCATTAAAACTGTTCCCTTCCATTAAAACACAGTGTATTGAATCTGCCATAAGAGCTCATATACGCTATATACGCTAGGTTTCTCTCAGCGCTGTGTCGGGGGCTTCAAAGGAACCAAAGGCTGTGCAATTCACCCAGTTTGAGTTCAATAAACAAACTGCACAATATTACAGTCAGATATTTGATCATTTATTTCATGACTTTCAACAACAATAATAAACAATATAAATATGTTCCTTACATTTCAATAATGAAGCAGTTTATTGCTGCATTTTAAAGGAGGCCAGGCTTCCTATGTAGTTTCAAAGCAATCCCTCTGTCCCAGAAACACCGGCTAATATACAGCCATACATGCTGCACACCAGTCCATCACCAGTACACTTGCACACTGAATTCCACAACTATTGATTTGCTACAATTCACCATTCGCTGGAAGAGCACTTCACTTCCTCTCACGTGAGATAAAGCAATGAATACCTCTTGAGACACAGCTTGTACTGTTGAAAATGCCACCGAAATACTGCTGTAGCTGATGCAGTGCTTTAATTGGATTGGAATTGAGGTTTTCAAGCTGAGGAATTCATTCTTTTATACAGCACGTGAAATATAATATTTAATACTTCTACAAATTTAGCATCACACACACTACAGGAACTGGGGCATATAAAATGTAAAAGCTTTTAGTCGTGTTAATGGGAACTTTAAAAGGCAATATTAAAAGCAATGAAAACTTCACAGCGAAAAAAAACTTCATATGAGGTCTTTGTTAATTTTGTTTATCAATCCTTACAAAAGTTTTATTTGATTTTTAACTTCTTAAAAGGCTCTTTTTAGAGTTTTAATTTCACGCCAGCGCAAGCGTAATTTCCTGGCTAATGATGGAATGGTGCCAGGGCCATTTTTTTTTTCTTGTTTGCTATTTTTATGGTTATATATTAATACACTGTGCTGACGTTGGATTAGCAGCATAAATAGGGGGTCTGACATTTAAAATCTGCCCACTCAGTGGGATTTTCAAACCTTTTTCGGTCCAGAAATATGCATGCAATACCACCGCCTGAGACCTTCACTTACCACAGGCGCACGGATAAAACGGTAGTTTCCTGACTTACCAAGCACAACTGTAAGTCCTGTTCCTGTAAAGTGCACTGAGAAGCAGGACACGAGTGTAGAAACGCAGTGTGTGATTTATTTATATATAGGGCCAAGCAAAGAAAAACAGCCTAAATCTGTAGTGAAGGTCAACAGACAGGCGGTCAGAGTAATCATACACATAAGGAACTAAAGGTAAGAAAAGCTTGTGATTGACAAAAATGCAAATTAAGGGTAGAAAATAAGGGTATTAATTTAGTATTACTAAGGGTATTACTAAGTGTAAAAAAAAAAGACAAAACACAGAACAGGCGAACACAATCTGGCAACAAACCAATAATAACTAATGTGAAAACCGTAGCACAGAGGTTGCTAATAGTTAAACAGTGAAAAGGGCCGATTCATTTCATTCAGTGCTCACTATTTATGTAACCTCACTTCAACAAAAATAAGCTCCTTCACCCCAATAATTAATATAATGAATCCCACTTAATTTGTTTCCAATAAGAGCAGCAATTTGCACAGAAAGAGTTCATGAAGCATGCTTCACTCATGCAAAAGACAAGCTTCTTCTTTTTTTTCTTTTACCAGTGTTTAAATCCACATACGGTGTCAGTCAGATGCACTACTTTCACTTTCACATGCTGTACATTTAGCGTTCGCTCTCACAAGAGGATCTCAAAATCACCCAGTGACCCAGTAGCTCTGCATACACCTAAATAAATCAAAGTGTAGAAGTTTATAACTCGAGTAAGATTGCTGCAATTTATAGGAATGACACAGAAACAAATCCAGCGTCTTGTTTTCTTAATTATTGATCCAAGACTTGGATTTTTTTTTTCCCCACTACTTACATGTTGTAAATGGAAATAATCTATATTTTAGACAATGGTACCTGTTTACTGCAAAGTTCCAGAGTATGTATTTTTTTTAGCATTCTAGTACATTTCTTAGAGAGCTGAGAGAGTGTGTGTCGCTTGGATACGTGTGAGGGCGTGTTGTAGAACCGGCCAGACAAAGAAATCGCTTTTCATATGACCTATGAGCTACTTTAATGAGGTGAACCTCAACTACAAGCATGCATGCAAATTTTCACTCATACACACCCATGCAGATAGAAACACAAATTCACCCCCCCCGACCCCCCCCCCCACACACACACACAAACCCTCTCTCTCTGTATGAGGGCAAGTATGCAGGATATCAAGACTCTACTGATACGTCCTTACAAGAAAATGAGGAAAGGAATGAGACGTAAAGAGCAATAAACAGAACAAAGAGCGGGAAAATGGTGAAAAGAGAGAATGAAGAGAACAAGAAAGAGAGAGAGAAAGAAAGACTCAGAAAAAAAAGAAATTAAAAAGAATCAAAGAAACAAAGAACAAACAATGACAGAATTTTAAAGTAAAATCACCAGAGGTGAATTTCCTTATAGTCCAGCTGAATTTACATGAACACTAGGGGTCAATTCAGTCACCTGTTATTTCTCCATGCAGAGATTAATTGGGAGAGAGAGAGAGAGAGAGACAGACAGACAACAGACAGAGAGACAGAGGATAAAAGTAAGTGTGTGTAAGTGTGTAAGAGCGTGTATGTGTGCATGTGTGTGTCTGTGTGCATGTGCGAGAGAGAGAGAGAGAGAGAGAGAGAGAGAGAGAGAGAGAGGGAAGCTCAGCTTACCTGCTCTGAGGTAAACGTTATCTAAGAAATAAACAGACAGGAACACAAAAGATGACTATCAGAGGCTAAACACACACAAACACACAAACAAACACACACACACACACACTATTTTTATACGCACTATAAAAGCAGATCTCTGTGTGAAATTTCTATGCTGTAAAAGAAACCTTTTAATAAAAATGGAACGATATATGTATTCATTAATATATTATGATATTTGTAAATTATCCAAAAAGCCCCTCATGACAACAGACATAATGCATAACATGCATAAAGTTGGCATAAAGGTTGTTTCCATTCATTTGTGTGTAAAGTTGGCATAGCGGCTGAGTGATGTGTTACTGATTCTTACGGACATGTGGTTAGGCTTTTTTAGGCAGCCTTATATTTCAGATTGTGAGATTTTCAGAAACTCTTGTTGGGAATGTGGTAGCTCAGTGTTTAAGGTGTCGGACTACTACTCATAAGGACATGAGCTCAAATCCCATGTCCATCAAGCTACGGAATAAAAAATGTAAGTCTCTCTGGATATTCCCACCTTATACACTCAGGTCATTAAACAGTGAGGAGGCTACTGTTTTTTTAGCTGGCCATAACAGTATACTGGAGCTGAAATTGAATAATCAATATGTAAGTAATAGGAAAATCGGCTGCTCAGCTGTTCCATGGCCAGGTTGTGTGTTATTCCTTCATTATTTCATTTAGAACTAAGCAGATGAAATGTCTTGAGATGATTTCAAGTGTAGCATCTGCATTTTAAATCTGTTATTAGTAACTCTCAATGTAAAGTCCAAAGAGCTGTCACTGACAGTGAATCAGCATCATTAGGCGTCATTAGAAAAATCTCTTACACAACCAGATCAAGAACATTCTCCAGGTGCCAGGTGATTCTGTGCCAAAGTCAACAATCAAGAGAAGACTTCACCAGAGTAAAAACAGAAAGTATACCACAAGATGCAAGCCTCGAAAACAGGAAGACTAGATTAATGTTTGCCAAAAACAACTAAAAAATAACGCTGTATGTTTTTCCAACAACATCCTATAGACAAATGAGGGAATGATCAAACAAAATGATGGGAAGAGAACTGCTCATGATCTGATACATATCCTCTCCTCTCACTGTGTGGGGGCTGTGTGGGGGCTTGTAAAAACCGCTACCCTGATCTTTACTGATGATAAAAGCAGAAGGATTAATTCAACAATGATCAACTCACATTCAGTCTAATGCTTCAAAAATCATCAAATGGCATTGCATAGTCCAGATGCACAATAACCTGAAGCATACTTGGAAAGCAACCCCAGATATTTCTTTTTAAGGGAAAGAAGTGGAATTTTGAGTAATGGCCAAGTGAATCACCTGACCTGAATCCAACTGAGCTGCATTGCATTTCTCTTGCTGAAGGCAAAACTAAGGCAAAACCTCCCAAGATCAAGCAGGAACCGAAGGCAGCTTTCTTATAGCGCTTTTATACAAAGGGCATTGTAGGAGACGGACTCTTAACTGGAGACGTTATGCTTATCTCAAGGACTGAATTATTTATGGATAAAATTATCAATTGAAAAGCGCAGACACCACGCCTCCGTCTCTAGAACTGAAAGGGACAGAGACTGGAGAATTTTCACAGCTGTATTCATACTCATTAATTCCTGTACTGTAATCTGTCATGTAATCCATAGCACACTGGAAAGAAGATTAACTAGTTATTAACTGATTTATTGGAAATATATGTAGAGAGGGTTGCTGTTGCTTATTAATTACTGTGGTAATGTATTCAATCTGTAAAATGTTATAATGAAATCAAGATCCTCCTCTCTTTTTCCTCACGCACCAGTATCATTCTGTCGCCGTACCATTTGAGGCTGAGTCCTCTCTATTCTATTTTTGTTTCTAAAGCTGTCGTTGTTCTCAGGAAGACAAACAGAGCTTTCATTTGTTGCTGAGAGAAAACACACAAAAGACACTTAGAGACAAGACGCTGCTGGATAAGCCTGCTAATAGACTAGTGTCACCTGTAGCCTTGATTATTACATAATACTAAATGCATAAGTGTACTTCCTCATGGCCAAAATCATTGAAACGTGTTTAAGGGGAAGTTTTTTTAATGCATTTGAATTTTGTCAGAACTTCACCTTTTGGTTTCCTGGAACATGTTGCCAATTCTACAGTGTGACAAGACGTGAAGTAATGTTTTGAGGCCATGCTGCTAAGATTTGACGCTGTTATGAAAGAAAGGGAGGATCTACCCAGTATAGTGTTCCTAATAAAGTGCTTCGTTAGTGTATTTTACTTATTTAAATATATATTAGTGAAACTATTTATAAACTATTTATAAATGTCACCTTTAAATAGATAAGTCTGACACCAAACACCTGAATGTTGACAGAAGTCTGGGCTCAGTCAGCGTTTGAGTCAGAGATATTATCGTATGCATTCAATGACACATGCCCATTTTACCAAAAAGAGTTCAAACTACTGCAGAATATACCCCAGTCACAGAGCTGAGCATTTCATCAATACTTTACTGGGATCCAGAAACTGAACTTCCGGTCACAAGCACTGAACCATAACCATAATGAGTTTCCATTGTCCCAGACCTGCCATGTTGATTAACATCAGTTACTGAATTTATGGAAAATGACAGTCAGATCTGAACCGAAGTGAGTGTGTAGTAGGAGAAATTAGAGCCAGTCGTCGTCTGTATGAGTCAACTGATCATTATGGCTCAGTGACACTTCATTATTCACCAAACTGGAAGCTCATGAAAGTTTCTATTCTATATACTGAACTTTTTTTGGTACAAAGGAAACAATCCTGTGGTGCACTGAACCTCCAGAAAAGCTTGTGTCATGGGAAAGTATTGTATGTTATCCGTCATATCATTTTGCAAGAAAATAGATGAAAAGGTGCTTTGACTGATGCGTTTGCTGATATTAAATTTATAACTACATGTATCTATTTATCTCCAGACAAGTCTAACCTTTCATGAAAATACTGAAAAATATTATTTATTACCACTACTATCTACTACTCCGCCTGGGAACGCGATGTTTCCTTTAAATCTGGGTCTTATAAAAGTTATTTAACCGAAACCATGCTGTCTTTCAAATAATTAGACATTTTCTTCTACACAAAATTATATCTGTATGGCCTCCTCTTAAAAGGAAAAATATTTAAAAGTGTAATGCATACCTACATGGGGAAAAACATCCATCTAGGTCAAATATTGTGATTACTGCATCGTGACCACGTGCACAGATGTACTTAATATGAAGCTTTAAATATGGTAAAGTACACAATATAAAATAATGCAAATGTCAAATTTCTATATAAATCCACAATATGAAACCAGCTCTGCTTGTATTCCTAACCCAAACCATTCATCTTGCATGGATACATCCACTGTGTTTCATCCTGTTCCTATACATAAAGCTAACAGCTTTATAACACCATCAACTAATAAAATAATGAAGCTCCATAGGCAGATTGACATCGAATTATAACTCAGATAGACATGACATAGTGATTTGCCTCTAATGCCATATTAACTATTAACTTTTATGTAGATTTGACTCTCCTTTATTTTAGATAACGCATCAGTAAACAGACCCTAAAAGTCTGTTTGTAGACATTCAGGCAGTTGGTACTACACTGGATAGATGAGTTTGTCTACTTGCTTTGCATTCACCTTTTCCCATATTGAACAGGCAAATAACCACAGCCAGTCGTGACGAAAAAGCTTCGGATTTGACCAAAAGGCCTGCATATATTACACTCCAAGGAAGAGTAATATATAAACAAACTAATCCCTTAAATTTAACCTTTAAGTTCATCTTATATGATCTTAACTACATACAGTTGCAAATTAGGTGTTACATATTAATCTTAATGCTACTTATTACTATTTAATCAAATTCATTAGATCCATAATTATGATATACACAAGTAATACAACTATCATTATGTTGAGTATGTTGCTTTCATTTCAAATAATTTCCTTATTATTTTACATTTCCTACCTGAGCTCCATTTTCTATAATAATTTCGTCCTATTTCGTGTTTTTATCATATCAATGCCAGAAGATGTCTCAGTAGCAGACATGACAAACAGGTAACACAGTTGAAAAGTTTAGCACAGAAATGTTTACAATAGTGGCTCCTGTGCTGCAAATATAGCGCTCTTTGTTTTCTATTGTATACACAGATAGGTGCATTAGTCAAGGTAGGTCATTTATTGTCATTGCACATGTGAGACAACCATTTAGAGGTAGCAGTACCAATTTTGTCAATTTAACTAAGTTTATTTACTTAATTTTTCATTAATTTTTAATTATTTATTCAAAATGTAGTAACTATAGTCATTTAAGTGAGATATGGCACATAGATAGATAGATAGATAGATAGATAGATAGATAGATAGATAGATAGATAGATAGATAGATAGATAGATAGATAGATAGATAGATAATGGTTATTTATTATTGTTATTATTATTATTATTATTATTAATCTCACTTAAATTACTATAGGTACTACATTTCAATTAAATAAATTAAAGGTAATTAATTATTTTATTTAATTATTTATATAGCATAAATAGTTGAGTACAACACATCTTTATTTAAAAAAAAAATATGATTAATTTTTACATTACCATACACTAACCACACTGTCATCATTTTTCTGAATAACGAATGGAATTTTCTTTATTACTATTATTATGACTATTGTTATTATACTATAAATCTATTTATGTATTTTGATTAGATTGTTTTTATCTGTCATATCTTATTTAAATGATTATAGTTACTACATTTCAAATAGGCTCCCACTTCTGATTATCATCTCTACTTGAGCAAAATGTCAACCTTATTACTGTACACATCCTAACTGTGTTATCTTAAGTCACAAGGTCCCACTTCCAATGCCTCTATAGCATTTGCCAGAACCAATAAAAAGGTTTTCATTTACATATATGCTATCAAGATACACCTATTAATGTTGTCTATTATATTTTGCCTTCTTATTGAATATGGCACAATATTTCAGAGCCTGTCACTGTCTTTAATTGGTTATTTATCAGCTCTAGCTGTTAAATATTTTAATTAACAGCTTGTACATTCCACAGTGAGCCATATTAAAACAATCACTTACAAAGTGCAATTACGTGTAGAATAATCAAACCAAACTGTACATGGAAGTTATTGGTCCATTAAGATTACTGACAAATGTGAGATTTCTTCTATATTAAAATAGACGCTAAATGGAGAAATAATTAAAGAAGCCAGCCTACATATAGACGGAAAATTGTGTAATTATCAACAAAATATTGCTTTAATATTGTGTGTGTATACGTACATGTATCTGTGAGTATCTATGGCTGAATGTGAGAGATATTTGGGAACTGGAGAGATGAATCAAGATCGATATTCATCTCATGCTACTATAAAGTCTATAAAGACTTTTCATTCTATGTACATTACACATAAGTGTGTGGGGTGTGTGGGAGTGTTTGTCTGTATGAGTGTGTGTGTTACCTTCGGGTGGCTGCAGCAATTTGTTGTTCTGTGCACACCAGCCCACAGGATGCAGCTCTGCAGTCATGACGTCACACCAGAAGTCAGCGCTGCGTTCGTCGCCGTAGCCACAGTAGCGCAGCAACAGCAGCTGGCCACATGTTGTGATGACGGTAGCAACCCAGTATGTGTCAGCACGACTCCTATCGGCCACCTCCAACTTCATCCCAGCCTGGAAACTGCTCTGCAGACTCAGCTCCACCTGAACAAACCAAAAACACCGGGTTCCGCATGTCACCCTAAGAGTTGAGCCTCATCTTATTCCAACTATGAGTGTATCATCTCATAAATTATGTCATATCTGTGCAGGCCCGGGAAAACCCTTCAAGTGGTGAAATTTTGACATTTTCATTTACAGGCTTTGCTGAACTGAACTGGATTTCCCTTTTGCATGTATCTCAACCACAAGTAAAGTTTAGGCATTTTTTAAATCTGGTTACTCCCACAAGAGGAAAGGGAGAAAAATCACATTTAAATATTCCACTTTGTGCTCTGCACAGGAACTTCACAGTCATTTTGATAGCTGGTATCTGATTTTCAAACTGAAATGACGAAAGCCTGTGCCCATTACTTGATGGCAAACAGGTATCCAACGATCTGATCAAAGCATGAGATTAAACAGTAGGAAGACTACTGTGACTTTTCTTCTTACTACTGTCAAACGTCGTAGCCACTGTGAACTTTGCAGAAGTCAAGACAAAATGAAACACTTCCACACAGTTTTCATTAAACACTGTAAATTCATGGTTTCAACAAGTTTCAAACAAGTGCCAAAGATGTCTGACACGTCCCTCTTCAAAACCCACAATACATTCCTGTGCTTGCGATGAGTTCTAAATGACATTAACACAACAGCGACATGGAAACTCTATCATGAATTCACTCAGAGTGCCGTGGTTTTGTCCGTATACGCTCTTACTGTGACCGTTTCTTTTCCGTTCCTAGTCTTGTCATTTGCGTGTCTCCTGATAGTATCCATCTGTTTTCAGTTTAGTTCCTAATTAGTATGTCTGTTTATACTCATCTGTGTGTGTGTGTATATGTGTGTGTGTGTATATATATCCGTTTTGATTCCTGAGTCTTGATTTCTGATTGAGTCTTTGATTTATTAAAATGTACTTTATATACATAAAATTGCATAATATTTGTACTGAACGATTCTCATATTCAATCTTAACCTGATAGAACTATAACTATAAAGATCAAGACCAGTGTCCATCTTCAGCTTGCTTCTAAATCTGGTTCATTCATTCATTCATTCATTCATTCAACTGCTTTGTTATGGACTCTGTAATAATGAACACGAAGCAGGAATACACCCTGAGTGGGACACCCAGTCCATCATTGGATCTCTCTCTCTCTCACTCTCACTCTCACTCTCACTCTCTCTCTCTCTCTCTCTCTCACTCTCTCATTTTTACATATTACATATTCATTAATATGTTCTAGACACATGAGTATGTTCCTAGTGCCCTGTAATGGACTAATGCAGTGTTTATTTCTGCCTCACAAGCAGGACAGACTTCATATCCACTTTGACCCCGATTAGAATAGAGTACTTAGTGAATGAATGAATGAATGAATGAATGAATGAATGGGTAAATGAATGTTTCAAAGAAAAGCCAATAATCTTTATATCCCCTGGTATAATCAGCAGAAATGGGGGAATTTGGATCTCAAATGAGGTCATGAGAGACACTCAGAATCTCTGCTTTTGTTTTATTCATTTCTTTCATAAATGAATAGTTAGAAATATTGCTCTAACCATGATTACCAGCTCTTGCTTCTTTCTATTACTATATCAGCAGAGCAGCACCAAGAATTTCAAAGCCATTAAACCCACTGTGAGCTGTGCAATTAGAAGACAAATAAGACACTTGACGCTGCAGCTTATGATGCTGTACCGCGCCTATTATCTGATCAGTAATGGATACATTGTGGTCATTTTTTTAAATACGCAGATAGATTTGGTAGTGCACTTACACAGCACATGTAACTAATAAATAGGTCAATGAGTATAGATACCAGCAGTATATGCAGTAGTCACTATGAAACCTTCGTGGAAAAACTTCTAAGCCAAGGAATAGAAGAATCTTGTAAATAATTTTCACTCATTCATGAACTGAATTCAATTCAATTTAAAACTTTAGGTCAGCCACACATTTGTCCTCCAACATTTCAATTATTAAAACAGACAGCTTTGTTGATAAGTGAAAGCGATCAAAAGCTAAAAATAATATTTCCTCTGTCTGATAAGCTCTAGTGAACACAGACCTGCGGGCTGCAGTGTGTGTTTTGATCTGATCCTGGATTACACTGAGACTGGTTTCCAAATTCAGCTGACCTTTCTCACCTCCTTACTCTGACGTGTGTGTGTGTGTGTGTGTGTGTGTGTAGGGAGAGGCATGGCTTATCAGCATAACTGTTTTCTGCGTGTGTCAGAACTTACATGTTTGAACGAGGTGTGTGCAGCTGCTGTGGCTCCTGTTTCCTCCAGATACTCATCCCAGTTAAACTCCAGTTCTTCATCTCCACACTCCATATCTGACAGACAGAGAGAGAGAGAAAGACAGGGAGAAAGTGATCATTTAGACATACAGTGAGAATATATAAAGACGAGTCAAAAGGAAAATTATATTAAGATATAAATAAACAAGGTGTGAAACGAAGCAAGACACAGTAACCACACTAAGCCACTAACTGTTTTTTTATGAACTAATAAGTTTCCTGCACTTCCCCAACTGTTCACGTCTCTTTTCATTTCACGAAACAGTATGAGGGATGTGGGCAGTGCAGAACCTGAAACCATGCATGTTTATCTAAAAGTGCTAAGTCTAACGATGCACTCAACTGTGACACCCAGCATTAATCACACATTACTCTGGAAAGGAACTGCAGTAGTTGCGATGGTAAATCCCCAGGATTCCAAATCACTGTCAGAAAACTTTATTTTACACACGCATTCTTTTTCATATTGGGCTTTTCCTGCTGTAATTTGTTTTTTGAAATATAAATAAATATGTGTCCTGTGATGGACTGGTGTCCAATACATCCTGTATTATTGCCTCACACAACAGGACAGATGAGGATAAAGCACTAACCAGATGTGAGTGAATGAATGAATGAATGAATGAATGAATGACACAATAATACCCTTTAGGTCCAGTGGCATAACCAGAGGAATGAAAGATCTCAAATGGGGTCATGGGAGACCTTCACAATCTCAGCTTTTGATTTGTTTCCTTTTTTATTAACCAATTAGCTAAATATTTAGAAATATCGCCTTATCCTTTATCCACTACGACCAGTTTTGTGTCCTTGTGCAATGTTACTAAAACGTCACATTCAAATAAGCCATTTAAATGAACATTGAATGCCTGTTTTGGGGAGAAACAGTGGTTTAATAGTAGGCACATTTGCCACAAACCTCCATGGTTGGAGGTTTAATTCCCACCTCCGCACTGTGGGTATGGTATTTGCATGTTCTCCCCATGGTTCGGGGGCTTCCTCAGGGAACTCTGGCTTCCTCACCCAGTCCAAAGTCATGCATGAATGCCATCTCTAAATTATCTGTATTGTGTGTTTGTGCTCTGTGATTGGTTTGTGTGATTGTGCCATTGTACCTCGAGTCCCCTGGGATAGATATGTTCCCCACAACCCTGTGTAAGATAAGCAGTACAGAAGATCGATGGAGGAGTCTTTTGAGTTTCTTGACATGTTGCATGTGTGTAGAAATTCAGCAATAAACATTTCCCCAGCCATCTACTTATACTCAACAAAGTGTCATGTCTTAAATGACATACTTTTAGACCATAACTAAGCGCTAACACTAACCAGTCTTCCTATTACAGTAAGTAGCCCTCAATCCCACCGAAAAGTCTGTTCTGTGTACAAGTGTACTGGATTCTAGAGTAGTAAATACTTTTTGAATGTAAGATCAGTGGAAAGCTTTTTTGCTACGTTTTAATACCGCTCTTCATGCAATAGCTAAACATTTACGGTTTCGACTTGGAAACCTGACAGACAGGGATATTTTGTCTCTGATGTGTTTTCTAGTGAATATCTATATGATGCACCGTAAGATAGGCAGGCAAGTATGCGAACAATGTCGCTCATGTTGTTGCTGCCTCTGCATATACACGCAAGGTCACGCTTCAAGTATAAAGCAGGCCCCTATGCTTCACGATGGGTTGTTTCCCACAACCGCTGACAGGATTATTTCCCTACAACAACACACCCTGTCATGATTTCTTACTCATATTTGTTTGAATGTTTGAAGCTGGATATGGCAGAACATTTCCAGAGCATCACACTACCTCCGCCAGATTCCCCTCCTCCCATAGCGCATCCGAGTGTCATCTCTCCCCACAGGTAAGAGAAACACACATCCATGATTAACCTTCTTCCATTACTGCATGGTCTAGTTGTGATGCTCACGTGCCAAGTGCAAGCATTTTCAGTGATGGGCAGGGGTCAGCATGTGCACTCTGTACACAGCAAACTGAGATGTACTGTGGTTCTGAAACCTTACTATCATAGCCAGTATTTACTTTTTCAGTTTCAGAACTCACCACAAGACCTGCTGTCTCTGACCAAGTCGACTAACACAATTTGGCCCTTGTCAAAGTCGCTCAGATCCAGTTGATGAACACATCAACTGTTCATGTGCTGCATAATATATCCCACCCCTTGACAGATTCCACTGTAACATGATAATCAATGTCATTCACTTCACCTGTCAGTGGTTTTAATAGTATGGTTTCAATGTCATTCAATATGCATTACTGAAATAAAAAATAAAATGTTCAAAATTTACAGCAAAAAAGTGGCCTGGTCAAGCCTTGGGGTCACAGAGAAGTTATAATGTCTGTTTGGGGTACTTTGTCCAAAAAGACTGAAAAACTTCCTTTTTCTCACCTAGTGATGGGCAATATGAGGATCTGATAACATCAATATCATGATACATTATTTCATGAGATATTTTGCATATTTTTTTTTGTTTGATTTTCTATCGATTATAAAATGTGTAATGTAAATTCTTTGCATTTTTACAGGTTTACCGGTGTATTTGTTTAAAAAAATGAAACCAAGAAAACAACAAGAAAGGAAGTTTACTAAAGCATTTTTTAAATAAAAGGCATGAAATAAATAATCAAACAGTGTATTTGTATATGCAACACTATGTATTGTTGGCAGTTTTTCAGCTATATTGTCATACAAATTGTTTATCTGTAATCAATGTGTATTCTTAAACCATTTCGATCTTAAAATCTCTATTTATCGTTTTCATGCTTGCCTCATGGTTTGCAGGAATGCTTTGAGTCAACTTGAACAAAACTGAATTCAATTAAAACTGACTGCATTTAAAGTCTGAGACTGCTGCAGGTAGGTTTATCAGGTATTGCTCATGTTACCAGGTATCAGGTACATCCCCTGCCCACAACCCTCAACCCATACTAGAGCTAATAAAGCATTGTCATGTGGAGCAGGAACTGTAATTTAGTGAATGTTCTTACTGTACATATGACTTGCTGCTTCCTGTTGGGCACCAATTTGATGACATCAGCACAACGTGATGTTTAGCTGTTGTTTGTTGTTTGTGTCATACTAATACGGAAACGCGTGTGATGCTGCTACACACGGTTCTAACACACCCAGCATCATTGCTTGGAACTTCCTGCCCACTCTACTCTTTGATTCCAACTTGTTCTGTTTGAGACTCAAGTTTTTTGGGGGTTTTTTTTTGCACAAAGTCTGTGTTAAGTATTCGCCACCCCTGCATCATCTGACCACACTCGATATTTTTAGTTAGTGGTTTGTTTCTCAAACCAGCAATAACACTGAGGTGTGAATTATTTCAGGCTTTAATAATTCAGGTAAATATGGCTTTAGCCTTAGCCGAATGCTATTTGCTATTTATGTGCAGCAAAAGTATACGAAAAAGTTTTTTCTATTGGCACTTTACTCATCTGAAATTAAAAAAAAAGGGTGTATTTAAACTATTTAATGCTCATGCTTAATGTTTTGTTTTCTCAGTTATACACCACAGTATTGCAGCATGCTTGCATCACACTTTTCAACACGTAAGCAAGTGACTTGGCAAATTACCACTTCTCCTTCAGTCCGTCCCTCTTACAGTGATAATCTCTTTACATCATTACAGTGGTCATGACATGACAGGGTTTAACAAGCCTTGGCTAAAACACACACACACACACACACACACACACTCCTTCCACACATACTTTACTTCAGATTTGTTTTGCCTGTTAATGAAGTATAAATTTGTGTGTCTTCTCTTTCATCTGTATCACCTATTGGTCTTCTTCTATTCGATTCTCTTCATAAGTAAGAGCACAAATAAAGATATTTTCCAAGATTAATCATTCACTTCTTAGTTTTCACTAGCTAGTGTTACAACCGGAACAAACTAATAAGCTATACTGGGTGTGTAAAATTGTTGGTAAGAAGACATAACTAAGCATTACTGATTCGAGTCTGAGTGACCTCAGGCAATAGCTGAATATGTAATAAACATGACTGACATCTCATATGTTTAAGATAGATATCCAGAAGATCTACTGATATGTTTAATGTATCAGTCATGTTCTATCGAGTTTCAGTGACTTGTAGTTGGTTAAGAGGTTCCACTACATTGAGAGGAGAAGCCAGGCGTATGGAAAAGTCATGTGTCTGGGTGCACAAAGAGCTCACTGTTCAATACATTGAGATATATTTTCTATGCAAAACCAAAACCCTCATTCAGCCAGTGACTCCTAGTGAATCTGTATCTGTGTGAGACCTAAAATGACAGATTACACAAAAGCTTGTTGTTTAACGAGCGCTAATCCTATCTTTCATTAAAACAAAGTGTACTTGAATCCACTATAGGAGCCCATAGAAGCCATGCGTTTATGCAGTTCTATCAACGATGTCTCTGGGGTTTCGAAGAAAGCTGAGCTGCCCTGAAAACAGTGCATTAAATAAAAGAGCAGCAGAATAAGGCAGTGAGATAAAGTATTTCATCATTTGATTTCCTAGCATGCTCGATTTCATCCACAGTGTTGAATCATGTAGAAACAATTCGACATTTAACATTTCACAGACTATAGGACTGGGGAGGCATTACATTATTCTTGAGTAAGGCTTTAATGAGTCACTGAATTGAGCCACTATACTGGTTTGTAACATGCCGAGAGTAACACAAGTTCGGGTGGACGGGTGTGAGTTTTATTAATCAGGAATCATGGTCAGAGGTCCGTGCAGGGGTCAAAGCACAGGTGGACAAGGTAATTATGGGCATATCCATTTTTGTAGGTCAAAAACACAGGTGCTGGTCAAAAGCAAAGGTTATGAAAGGTGTCAAAATGGACTTAGAGACGCAAGAGTATAAGTAGACATGAAACAGGTAAACACAGACTGATGACATGACAGAGGTGAGAGAACCTGAGGTGAGAGAAGCTAACTAGTTTTAAAAAAAAAAGCTCAATGTGGAATTACAGTGCTCAGGATCAACTCTAAACCTTTAAAATAGTTGGCTGCTTTAACTGTTTATTTATACATTGGATGAGGTATCAGGTTTACCATCAAATCATCCCAGAAAGATACACAGACTCCTTATCTTCAGCAGTGTACACTACACTTATCTAATGCCTGATAAACTGCCAACTAAATGTAAGTAAAAAAATGTTTTTTATTGACTTAAAGTGGCAGAGATGATAATATACCATGCATAAAACACATAATAAAATGCCAGTATTTACTTTATAAACTGGCAGAGAAAGAGGCTGAATTCAGGCAACGCTGCTCTGAAAACTGATAATCATAACCTGCCTTCACATAAACAATAAGAAATTAATTACCATCATTAAGTGTATGTCCCATGCTTCATTCCCAGTATTCCCAGTATGGGCCCTGGAATGTGATGCTCAATAATTACTTTTAATTTATTAATGAACAACACATGTGCTTTCTAACTGCTAACTGCTAATTACATGTCTGTGAGACTTGAGTTTTCAGAGCAGAGATGTTTGCACTTTCTGGTTTCTCTGTAACGTGACATGCATTTTCTGTCTTGTTTTTGTCTCTCATCAAGAGAGAAACAAACGTCTGCTTTTCTTCATTATAGAACAACACTTGGTATTCTTTTGTTTATTATAGTTAATTATTAGACTTCGATTATATGGAGCATCCACCATATTAGCTCTTGCAGGAACCCTAACTTATTACAATGAGTGTGTTAATATACTGCAAATCTATTGTTTATTTTAGACTGTCCAAAAGTCCAAAAATGAGGCATGCAGAACCTTAAAATAAAATCACTCCAAGACAGTAAAATAAAAAATTATTCCAAGAGAGAAGTATGCAGCAAGCATTACACAAAATTTCTTCTAGAGAAGTTCTACAGAAAAAGTGAAGAGAGAGCGAAAAGAAGAAAGTGTGAAAAGAAAGTGAAGAAGCAAAAGAGAGACAGAGAGAGAGAGAGAGAGAGAGAGAGAGAGAGAGAGACAAAGAGACCGAGAGAGAGAGCTGACCCCAAATATAGTTCCATTACAGATGTTATTATTCAGAACTGTGCTGCTATAAAAAACAATCCTCACCTTCACATTCCAAAATTTAACCATACCGTACAATTCATACAAAAATGACTGCATTCTCATTGCTGTCCCATGTAAATTTATAGCAACACAATCATTCGTAAAAAATGAATCACTTAGTGGATATTCAGATTCATTTTAGTTTCATATGATGATTTTTTTTAACATACATCGATCAGGCATAACATTACACGCACTGAGAGGTGAAGTGAATAACACTGATTATCTCCTCATCATGGCACCTGTTAGTGGGTGGGATATATTAGGCAGCAAGTTGTCCTCAAAGTTGATGTGTTAGAAACAGAAAAAATGGACAAGCGTAAGGATTTGAGCGAGTTTGACAAGGGACAAATTGTGATGGCTGGATGACTGGATCAGAACATCTCCAAAACTGCAGGTCTTGTGGGGTGTTCCCGGTCTGCACTGGTCAGTATCTATCAAAAGTGGTCCAAGGAAGGAACAGTGGTAAACCAGAGACAGGGTCATGGACGGCTAAGGCTCACTGATGCACGTGGGGAGTGAAGGCTGTGATCCGATCAAACAGACGAGCTACTGTTGCTCAAATTGCTGAAGAAGTTAATGCTGGTTCTGATAGAAAGGTGTCAGAATACACAGTGCAGGACGGGTCAGGGCTGTTTTGGCAGCAAAAGGGAAATCAAAACAATATTTTTGGCAGGTGGTCATAATGTTATGCTTAATCGGTGTATGTACAGCACTATGGGCAACTTTTGATTTGAATGTACTTTATATATGAAATTTATTAACTTACTAGATAGACCTGGGTAACGTGGGGTTTTTTTTTTTGCTATTTAATAAAAGAAACTGGTTGGAGGGCTGAGAGTTTTGGGGCTCAGCAGTAATTTGGGATGCAGTATGTGTGCAGGTGTGTCACAGAGTGAGGTGGTGATATGAATGCAAGTGAGGTTTAAGCATTATATTAAAGGAGCAGACAGATAATTCCAAACGTGAATCAAACTCAGGAATGGTACACAAGTAGAGGTCAGCAAACAATGATATCAAGGAGTATCTAAACAAACTAACCAGGAAGCGGAACATGGTTAAGAAGCAGTGTATTGTGACACAAAACACACAGTGCGGTCGAGTCAGAAGAGATAACGCTGAACAAGACAGTGACACAGGGGATTAAAAATACAAACTAATCAAAGGGCAAACTGAAAACACGAGGGAAACGACCGACAACAGTACAAGGGCAGGGACAAGACCTGAATCACAATAAAAACACATGAGACAACAATACTGTGAGCAGAGGAGCTCGAGAGTGAGATTCCTGACAAGGTGATTCAGCCTCACCTGAGTGACTGTGTTCTGCTCTCCCATTAGACGGGCTCTGAGTGCTCCTCCCTGCTGATGTCATCATGGCTTCCTTGTGAAGGGTGTTGCCTTGGAGATGTAGAGTCCTGATGACCGTTTCACACTTTGTCAGTTCACAGTGATTTGAGACCTGCACTTGGAAACATAGTGGTCAAGGGTCAATTTAATTGTAACGTAAAAAATAATTTTCAACAGTAAATGCATAGCAAAGCAAAAACGATTATATTATGCTAAATGACAACTTCCATTCATACAACTTCCAATTCCAGTTTTTATATAGTGTGGAAATGTGATTCTGGTGACACGCTGAAATGCTGTTATGCTGCAGACATTACTACATCACAGGAACCGAAAACAACCAATCAGACTTTCTGGACTCAACTCTAAACTGAAATGATAGCAAATCCACATGAAAATCCTAAAATCATGACATTCAGTGGAGGAGTAGATACAGACTTCTCCTCTGTATCCAATCACAATATGATCATAATTATATTAGTCCTTTTCCTAATTATATAACATTAAAATCTCATTACGAATGCCTTGAGGTCAGTTGGTGTTCAGTGAGAGACTGGACCGCTGCATGTTCTGAATGAAAATGAAACAAGTAAAGACAGACTTAGAGTATATCTCGTCTCTGTCCTTGACTCCTTGGTTTAATGTATAAACATAGTGCGGTATAAATATTGATGTTGTTCCAACATGAATTTCATTTTCCTTTTACTTGCCTACTGCAGTTATGCTATTTACTGAATGCTGGGAGTGCTCCTGCTGTTCTCTGTGGTTAGTCTTCACTGTGTGGGGATTGATCATGAGAAAGTGACAGTGATTATTAATCGAGACAAATCAATAAATGTGTGGGTAAAAAAAAAACCCTTAACCCTTACTGTAATCCAGTACCAAACCACAAAACATAAAATGCATGCATGAGGCAATAATCTACATTTTAAAATGTTTATCATTCATTTTAATATGATTTTGATCACGCTGGCTTTAGATGTGGGAACGTGTGGCTTACACGTATTACACAAATCACACACACACACCCTGGAGTCTGTAATTCAAGGCCAAAATTGTACCGCTAGTTAGCTAAATAGATGGCTTTAAAATCATACAGTGTGTGGAATTCCTGACAACATTAAGGCAAAATGGTTAATAAAAAGCAAAGCAAGTAGCTGAGTGCTGTTGTGAAGCTGGTTTAGATACAGAATTGACTACAGTCAGCTAATGGTTAAGTGGGTGTGTGATGTGTTAATATCATTGCCAGCAGACTGGCTTGGAGACTTCTGTAATTAACCTCAGTCTCTCTGAATGGAAAATTTTAATTCCCTGAGATTTGTTAGGTTGAAATGACGATACATGAGAGCATGTGTGTGTGTGTGTGAGTGTGTGTGTGTGTGTGTTGCGCGCACATTATGTGAATGCTAAAGCCCCATTTTAAATTGTGCCTTCACTCACGTTTACTATTTATTATAAGGCATGGTTTATATAGGACACTGAGCAATGTGACAGCACAGTAGTGAGAGAAACACAGGCCAAAAGTCTGATTGAATTTAGTAAAACCTGCATGAAAGCAAAGGATTATTAACAATGTAAATACACAGTCTGGCAGGATTAGTAATCATGAAACCCTCTTTGTTTGCATTTATACTGTAAGTGTCCAGGGTTGCCAGGTCTGCATAACAAAACTCTAGCATGTGGTCAATAAAAACAGACCTAAAGTGCTATACAAAATGCTGACAGCTTTTAATACTAGTGCCAAGTATAATGTAATATTTAATAATTACAGTTAAAGCGCAGTCTCTATTTTTGCAGACTCTAGTTTTGTTTTTTTTTTTAGGAATTTGTACACGAAGTTGGTACCCTTTTGTGTTTGTGTGTTTTTGCATTTCAAATTCAGTTCAATTGGGCAAGTGGTGTTTAGCTGGAACTTCTACTCACACTTGGTACACCGTATAAACACTAAGAACCATTCAACACACCAACATTTCACAGGAAAGGAAATGATGAAAAATATCAACTTGTTTGTGGTTTAATGAACATGGTCAGTGTGCTTTGGGAAGCTTTTAGAAAGAGCTGGGCATTTCCTCTGAATGATAGCCAAGTTCCTTTGGGTTTCAAGTTTGTTAACATTTGTGGGACACAATGAAACATAACACAATGCTGCCTGACCTGCAGCCTTAAGCACGTGAATAAGGCTACTGAACAATAAAACGTTACTGGTAGAAGCCACAGATCACCTTTAAGTGAAGCTGCTAATGCTCCTGGGTTGTTTTTTTCTTCGTGTATAAAAGCAGCAGGACACTGTTACAGTTTGTATACACTTCTGTAATACTAAGGAGCGATAACGGCAGCAGATAAGTACATCCTCAGAGTCGAGAACACTTGGGCTGTGTGCCAAACCACAGTCTACCCAACTAAACATTATGTTAATGCACCAATGGTGTAATGGCACCAATACACAAAGAATGCTTATTAAATGTGTTATCTGGCACTTGCAGTCATCAGGTTAATCCATGTGGTGATGAAGGACACGGTGCAACACATGTTTCCACAAGAAGCTCGCAATTTTCTAGTATGGGCAAAATCTTAAATTCATTAGCTTTAAGTAATATAGAGTACAATGCAAGTAACACAGTGCAAAGCTGCTTATACGTCTACTTTAAGTGCCAAGTCCCATTCCTCACAATTATACACATAATGTCAAGTTACAAATGGAGACTTGGATCACGTCCTTTACCACAGTCAGACACGCAGGTAAAATGTTAGCCAAAGACTGGCTGCTGTTAAGGCAAAAACACAGCAGGATCTATGAAAAGGGTTGTTACGAGGACTTTCCTCATTCCCTGGGAATTTTGAATACTCTGGTACTTACTCATCTTCCCTGATGACTACTCAAGTTGTCAAAATGACAATACACATCCTTATTACTGGTAGTTACCCATACTGCTCTGTGTAGTCACATGTACAGAATCCATTCTCTTTATGCTCTCATTTAAACACATTCCTGTGAAATCTGAACACATGAGCAGCCAAGCGGTTAATGGGTAATTGCATCCTTGAGGGAATAAAATGTCATATAAATATGTAATTATGTAGCAATATACCCATTATGATATATTATGTATACAAGATATAACAATTAATCAAACTTTTCCTTGCTAAATTTCCTCCCAACAGAGTTTTTAGACTATAGTATTCTTAGTCTGAGAGCTAGTGAAGCATTTCGGAAGTCGCTCTGGATAATGAGCGTCTACCAAATGCTGTAAATGTAAATATTATAAGATATAACTGCATTTCAATGTGCATATTATCATACAATCATACAACCGCATTGAAGAAGAAATGAAATTGTTATTAAAAGGAAATTAAATGTGAATAGAGAGTCTTCTGGCACTGATTACTCAAATTATGGGACTCAGCTGTGCCACCAGTGATCCTGACCACTCCACATCTACTCTGGAGCTACTTATGATGGAGGACTACTCTGTTACTTTAGCTTCAAATCTAACCTGGAAAAACAGGGACATTTTTCAGTTACTCAGTGTATCTTTTCTTGCTTTCCTTTTGCTTTGCCTACTCATCTTTTCAAAATATCTAACACAAAACCATATTGTACGTATATACAAAAACGTACGTGTAAAATGAATAGACAAGACAAATTGAAAATATATACAGCTGACATGGACAAAGTGATAACTGTTAATGGATTTACCAAGCATTAAAAGTCTTAACTAAAGCTTAATATAAACACTTGAGATACATGTGTATTAACTCGAACATTTACATTTGTTTTGGAAACAGTTTCCAACAATTAGCGCAACAATATCTGAGTAAATGGATGTGAGGGCGTTTATTTAACCTAACCATCCCAGCCTTACACTTAATGAGTGGATAAATTGGTGTCATAACTGGGTTGATTTGGTACCACCCCAATAAAGTATTTCTTTTTTTATTAACCCAATGGATGAGATAGAGAAGTTATAAAATAACCCAGCATTGTGACGATGCTATATTTAATATTAGCTGCGTTAATATTTGGACATTTCTTAACTTTTATTGAGTATGTATTAATAGAGAATTCAGGAGTATGTCTTTACTACAGTGTTATTTTTAAGAACTGCAAAACACCATCTGGACCATCTGAGATTAATGGGCACTCATTTGCCAAGAAGCAGTGTTTAAAACAAGGTGTACTCATTTTTATCTAGCAGCCATCCTGGTTAATTTGCCATAATACAAATCTTTCTTGATCTTTCAAATGACTTTAGAGCCCACTTCTTCACAATTAGCTGCAAATAATTTAAGTTTACATGCTCCAGTGTGATATAGGGTACGTTACAAGCTTTAATTAAACCCTAATGAGCTTAATGATAGCATAAACATTTTTTCAAGACTTTCTGATTCTAAAATGTATTTCTATGAAAAGCAATAAACACTGAAATGGCACTTTTCCGCACCGTAGACCAAATATATTTGATCTGAGAACCCTGATCATTAGAAACTGAGCAACTGGCAACAAAGAATTTTCCTGTCAGCTAGACTAAATCTACAGGTTTTGATTATGGTGATTAGGTCGCTTGGCAGGTACACTGACTTTGCATGGAGTCAACTGGCACAAACAGGAATACATAGAGAAAGCTCCACACAATTTCTGTTATCCTGTAAATAGATTCTGTGTGAGTAAGTGTGTGTTTTGGCTGACATTTCCATGGGAAAAACGCTCTCTGTGGTTTTAGGTCGCACTTCATCAGAAACAGCCTGAGGATTCTGTACCCAGATCAAAACAACACAAACCTTATTGGACATCCATCAAATGGGGGGGGGGGGGGGGGGGGCCTGGGAGTCAATGCAGCGAGACGTTACGTTCAAAACATTTCCAATCATATATATGCGAGTTCAAATCTCTGAAAGTGTCTGTTCTGGCTCTAAACATCAACCGCTCTGTGTTTGGATTCTGTCTTCGCAAGTCACTTTGGATAAAAGTTGCTGTATAATATCTGACTCACGGATAAATATTTGCCTCATCCACAAGAGCAAAAGAAAGGTTTCTAAAAAATTCCACTTAGTCAACAAACACCCAAGATATGTTTGGGGTTTTTCGTTGGTCATTTGATCTCATTTTGTTTCTCAGTAACGGCACACCCATCACAACCCCATTGCAAAAGTAACAAAAAAAAACCCTTTTGCTAAAGTATTCCCTTAAACGTAAACGACTGTATAATGACGTTGCGAATGCAGGGCTTTTAGATTTTTCAAACTCTAGAGATTAATTGTTGTAAATTCAATACATTCATTATTATAAAGCATAATGCAACCTAATATAAAAAGTAAAAAATATTCAAAATGAAACAAAAAAATTCAAATTTATTTTCTAAAAAAAAACCCTGAACGAAACAGGAACTAATTGTCAAACTAAAAATACAGAGAGATTTTGGTGAATAATCTAACCTAATCTCAGATATGGCCTGTTTCAGAAGCTTTACACAGCTCTTGAGATCAATTAGCTCTGATTGCACCAGATGCTCTGAATGCAGTATGTGTGTGTGTGTGTGTGTGTGTGTGCTTAATCTGGAATTCAAGTTTTTTAAAGGATTATGCAAACACACTGTAGCACTTCTTTTCTTTGCATAGTAACAAATGTCTTATTTTCCCCAAAAAACATTACTTAATAATCTACACAACTCTGGGATAAGTGAAATATCTGACAGTGTATTCTGTCATCCCTTCCTCCGAACAGGAAACAAAGTACTATATATACGTGTATAGAATGAAATTTGCATAATGCAGGTTTTCTGCAAGATTCACCTCCCCACACACACACACAAACATAATAGCACTTCTAGGTCACATAATGAAAGTTGCCCTGGATAAAGAAGTCTGCCAAATGCTGTAGATGTAAATGCAAATGTAAAATCAATACACGAAAGACTCTTCATTCTTGTGGGCATGTCATTTGTGGGCGTGTCTCATTTCCATTTCTTAAAACATAAGTCTACTTTTACTACTTATGGAACTGATTAGCTGACTTTTTCCTACCATTTTCCTGTACAGTTATTAAGTCCCACAAAATAAAGAAATAAAATAAAATTGAGTATATACTGATAACCTGGTAAGTTAGGAGGGTCAAAAAGTAAAGTACAACAAACAACATCAATCAAATAACTGCTCCTAAGAATTAACCGGATCCTTTCTTTAAGATTTCGATCTCTTTATTCACTGCATCATAACCTAGTTGCATAAAAGCGAAAAATTCTATATTTGATTTGACAGAATCAGCACAGGAAATGAATAGCTCTCTGTTGCTTTCATGCTTCACACTGTTAATAGTGTATCATCTATATAGCATATTATGCACATTATATCATAGCATTTTTTATTACAAATTCACATGCAGTTCAGACGGAAGTTCTGTTTTGAACCCAAAACATAGCCATTAACTTTACATAAAACTTGACTCTGGTGATTTTTTTATGAACACGTGACAAAAAAATGACAACAACCACTTTCCCAAAGCTGAGCCAGATCACTTAAAAGATAGGCAGTCACCCAATCTCCATGACCCAAGGACAAACGATCTGATTACTGGATTACTGGACCTCATCACATTACCACAGAGTAAGTGTTGCAATGTGACAATGTGCAGTCTTAGCAGTTTTCAATTTCAGACTTTAGATTTACTTTCCTAGATTTATTACATTGTTGGTTTAAGTCATTTCAAGTTGTATGCTGTCAAGATGTAAAAATAATTTGCAGAAGTGTGTGAAGGCCTCTAGACCAACACCAGGCTGTTTGGATTGTTTAAAGTGGGCACTTCTTTCAGTTCTCTCACTTCTGTTTAAAGCTGATCACTCTGCTCACACCTTGTGTTTACTGGTTTATCTTGTATTCATGCAAAGGGACGCTGTCATTTCAAGGGAAGCAAGAGCAATTGGTTGGGTTTAAATCCCATGACTGTCAAGGCCTTTAATCCTCAACTGCTCAGCTGTATGCTTGGGCTGGATTGGATTGGATTGGATTGAAATGGCACCTCTCTTGGATGAAAACCATCTGCCAAATCAAAAATGCATAAACTCAAACTGAGACACTTTTAATAAATAAATAAATAAATAAATAAATAAATAAATAAATAAATAAATAAATAAATGAAATAATGAAATAAATAAATAAATAAATAAATAAATAAATAAATAAATAAAAACAACATCATAAATGAAGCACTTCCGGCCGGTGGAGTTAGTACAGATTTATGTGCTTAGAAAATAAAGAAAGAAACCTAGAAGAAGAAAAAATACATTTATAAATGGGTTTTTAGTGTATTTTAAAGCATCATTATGTTTATAAATAAAGATGCAGTTAAACATGAAGTTGTGTGTGTGTAGAGGGAGTGTGGGTGTGAAGGGAGGAGCAAGTATGAGAGAGAGTGTTCATGTGTGTGTGTGTGTGTGTGGGTGGGTGGGTTTGTGTGTGTGTGTGTGCGCAAGGCAGTAGCCATGTGTGGGGGTGGAGTAAAGAGGGTGTCCTTTACAGGTGGCATTTATTTGAAAATCTTCAAACACAACAGCAAGGATCCTGTTCGTGTGTTCTGGTTTTCCTTTCCTTTTTTTTGTCATTTAGCAATGCAATCAAGAAGATTTCAATTCGGCTAAGTTGAACGTTTGTCTTTTTTTTTTTTTTAAGCACCGCTGTAGTTTTATGGGTTTTCAGATCATTTGCAATGTCAACTGTGACAATGTCAACAGTTAAGACTGATCCCAGTCAAAATTCTATTTTAATATTTACACTGAAGTTCTGTTAAATGTGAGTCCACACTGCAGAGGTAACAGGGTAAGAATTCATTAAACATTTAAAATGGCAAGACTGAATTAAACACTACAGTGTAGTTCAACAATGTGTGAATTATACCTCTGTGTGTACTTCTATCACAACATGACACAAGTACTCTTTACTATTTTGTTTATTTTAGTTCATTATATTCATTCTTCCTAAATGTTTTTGTATGACATGATGGACTTCTGTTGATTTTCTGTAAAGTTCTGATCATCTGCCAGCCTACGTCATATTGTAGTTACTTTGCTATGGAAGACAGCTTTTTGTTGTTCTTTACACACCTTGTTCATTGATCATGTGTTCAATAGATGATTACAATTTCATTTATGGTTAAAATGGATATCGAGTTTTATTTTTTTTACATTTAGAGTGCAGTTGTTTTCTTCTGGACAACTACAATTTTACAGAATGTTCTAAAATCTGATTTTAAAAAATTCTAGAAAAACAGAGGGCGCGTGTACATATATGTAAGTGTGTGTGTGTGTGTGTATTTGAAGACAATGATTAGTAGATATGATGAAGAGTCTCTTGTGTTACACATGATGGAGAGTGGACACTTCTCGCTCCACACACTCAAAGTACGCACACGCACGCGCACACGCGCACCCACGCCCACACCCCAACACACACACACACATACACACACTTTCAAACTATTGCAGCAGAAAAAAACTCCCTCGGCGTCCCCTCGCCTTCATTTCGTATTTTATTCATTAAAGGTGGTCACAGAGCAGGTAAAGAAACGGAAACTGGCCGCTTCACCTGCGCCGTTTCATTTTTTCCCTCTTCAAACATTTCGTGTGCACTTTAACCCACCTGAAGCCGCCATGTTTCCGCGGATTTGACGGCTTTTTTTTTCTCCCTTCACCGCGGTGCTTTCGCGCTGTTAATGAGTCTCTCTCTCTCGCTCGCTCTCTCTCTCTCTCTCGCTCTCTCTCTCTATTTCACACACACACACACACACACTGGGAAGGTTTCCACCTCCTTTAATTCCTATTAAAGACGCGAGGCAACTTTTACGCCATTTACACCATCATTTCGTCCTTCGAAACCAAAACGAGGTCAAACTACGCTTTGCCAATTAAGCCATATTCCAGCTCACTGACCCCCGATTTAGCGTTCAATGGCTGAAATATGTCAACCAAAAAAAAAAACAAAACAAAGCATATGAATTGTATTTTGTTGTTGAGACTGAAATTGTCCGCACAGTCCATCCCGTGTGCTGTCACATTTGATCCGAATCGAAAGTGCTCACGCCAAACCAGACTAGATTTTAATAACAAGCCCGAGTGCACTGGTATTTGGACGGCTAAACTGTGTCTTTATTTCTTTAGTTATTTAGTTATTTATTTCCTTGAAGGAAAGCGGAAAAGCTACTCGGTGCGGACAAAAAATGTTTTTAAATCGCGAGGAAAAGCCCTACTGTAGGCGGAAATCCAGCGAGAGGAAAGCGGACAATAAACATTAAACACACTGCTATATATATTATAGATATGCAGCGCTTTCTCATTTACCTTAATGAAGTTTCCGGGAGCCTGTGAAATTCGGCGATTCCCCCTTTTTTTTCCTCCGCCGACTGAAGCGCTCTCTCTCTCTCTCTCTCTCTCTCTCTCTCTCTCTCTCTCTCTCTCTCTGCAATATGGCATCCCACATCTGCGCATGTCCTACACAAAAATCTTCACATTATTTTCTCCGAGCCACAACTCCCGCATTAGACCTCGCGAAAAAAAATATTGCCCAGTCGATTATAAATAGAAACGGGCGAAATACCCTCCTCCTCTTCCTCCCCCTCCTCTTCCCCCTCCTCCTCCTCCTCGCGCTGTGCGGGAAACTTGCTTTTTTCCCTGCACAGTACAAATGTGTAAACACAAATCCCGGTTTTCCTTCGAACTCTTTATACGATTCTTGTAAATCATGTACAAAAAAAAAATCTTTATTTTATTTATTAATTTTTTTATTTGTATTTGTTTTACTATATCTTATTTTGAAATACTACTACTACTACTACTAATAATAATAAAATTATAATATTATTATAATAAAATTTTAAGTGGTCTAATAATGCACATTTATGGCAAAAGGTTAGGGTTTAATTCTAATTAGACCTCAAAGGGTTAATATCCCACACCTTTATTGTTTGTACACACACACACACACACACACACACACACACACGCACACACACATTCCTGAGTTAATACTGATGTTGACACGCTGATAATGAAACACTGCACTTTAAAAACAACCCAAAATCTAGAACCCTTAAGGGCTATTTATTTGTCCCTCTGGGGAACCCTTACATTTTCTATATCCTACTCATATATACCTATATAACTCCACAACTGTAGGGTGTTTTTATATATCTCCCTACTCATCAAGAACGTACCCAGGAAGCTTAGAACTCTGAACTACAGAGAACCCATGGCTTTTTCAGTAGAGCTCTTTCAACAGTCTAAAAGCTTATTCAGCATTGTTAGGGTTCAGTCGAATAATCAAGGTGATTATACTAATGTGGTCTCTTTTTATTTACTTATTAATTTCATTAACAAATTGAGAAATGCTTTTGTATGGGTGTTAGATACGCTAGAACAAATGATCACATCTAGAACCAGGAAGGTTCTTAGTATGTTGGTGTTTTTTGTTTAGTTCATGTTCAGAGGGTTTCTATCAGAAACGACTCCAAACTATAACGACTCCAACGAGGATTCATTATTTAAAAGCTGATTCAGCATTAGTGGTGTTCGATCAGCACTGCAGAGGTCATATCACCTTTGCTGATGGGAATTTAACCCAGCGTTTGAAGAAGTTTGAAGTGAAGTTTGTTAGGAGAGTTCGTTCGTTAGCTTAACAAGAGCTGGTTAGAGCAGTGTAAAATCCTTATAATATAATAATGCAGCTCGATTCCAATAGATATGTCAATCATGGAGATTTCAATTCGACAGTAAGACTTAACATTTTCTATTTGTTTACTGTTGGAAGAGTTTATTTTAATGCTGAAACTTTAAAGGTCAATCTGAGAAGCATTAAAAAAGATAGAAAGAACTTCTAAAAGTTGCAGCTTATTATTATTTAGTTATCCGCCTTAAAGCGTACTATTCAATCACGGCTACAACTCATTCAGCAACTACAATGAGAGTTAAGATAAGGGACTAAATACAAGTTTCCCCTTAATACAAGTGTACAAGTGAAACACAAATGCAAATCTATTTAACTGTGAGGGTGTTCATTCAACAGAGTTGCCCTCAATGTGATTCTATGACATGATTAAATACACTGCCCAGTGTAAATCTTCACATGGTGTTGAGTTGCTACTGTAACAGATGATTTAATTCTGTAAAACTCGTGTCGACGCTGCAACTTTAACACTGTGAGAGTTCATTAAATATTTATACAAGCAGTGTACTGTATGTCTTGAATCAATCCTCTATGAGGTAAGCTTGACTTTTTTATAATTTGGTCAACACAACATTTTTATATCTATCTGTATCCACTCGAGATGTAAAATAAAAAATGTTTCGCAAGCTTGAAAATAGGCCTCACACCAAGTCAACATGTGAAATGGAAGGAACTGTAAACAACGAGCTGCCACAAAACACACGAACACAGGCACACTCTCACATTCACACACACACACACAACCACAGAGTCAAAGTCCATGTCTGTAAGTTGTGTCCTTCTAATCACAGAGAGGATTGTGTAGTCATTCAGAAACACATTTGATTTGGAACAAATTGGAATAAAATGAAATTATTAAGCCCAAATAAGACAGACGTCCATATATTTACAATAAATAATAAATATCTATTTTGGCTTCCATTTTCAGCTTAAAAAATGCTTGTTGCATATTGTCCTGTAGTTATCACACACTGCCCCCTAATGTTGACTTCCTTCTGAGTGCTTAACTCACTACAGTTTTAAGGCATGAACCACATCTTCTACACACTTTAGTCCAAGCTGATGATTTTAGAATAACCTTGATGATGACTTTTCTATAAGTATTCAGTAAGGATACTAAGAAACTGCCCTGGCCATCCATTTACTTGTAGAACCAGAGGTTTTTATGCAACTTTTCATTTTCTCTGTCATGACTTTCTGAAAAGTTTTCAAACAGCTGATGAAAACAATTTTTTCTCTCTAATTATTTATTATTAAATCATATCATATCAATACTGGTGTTGCTCATTTCTGATGTATTATTTTACATAATCACACACACACGCACAGTGATTTTCTCATGTGTGTAGAACTCCATGGCATGATTTCTTTACACTCTGTATATTAGTCACTAGATATATGAGCAAACTGCCAAAATCAGCATTTGCAGCTTATTAAGTATAACAATCTAGTAACTAATTAATCAGCTGCCCACTGAGATACCAATGTCGTGTTGTTGTGCTGTTAGGTGTCAAAATCAGAAGACCTTATGGGTATGGGTTATGGGTTATGGGTATGGGAATGTGTAATAGATAGAGGCAATTAGGAGAGATAACTGGTCTGTCTTTGCAGCACCCATTTTGTCTCAGCTAAGTATCTAATTATCATATCAGCTAAAGTTGGTGTTTAACAGGCTGAGCTAACACACTTCATTTATATTGTGTTAACGGACCTACATAACACGCATCATAACTCTGCATCATAAAACGAGCTATCATTGGATACCTAGGCCATGTTCTTACTGAGGACTTGCCTATTTTTGATTATACTGATATGCATGGCTAGAAAATTGCTTCTGTGTAAAAAAATTAAATTTTAAACATACAAACAAACAACAACGTTGTAATCATCAGTGGACTTGTATTCTTTAAATTTCTCTATAGCATAAATGCATGGAGTTTGTATTAGATATGTAAACGTGGTCTGTCTGGTAACTTTAGACTAGGCCACGGCTTAGCATTAGGCCACTGACAGGACACCAAGGCATAAGGATCTTATACCATTTAAAAGTAAAGTTTAGCTAAATAGCACTTCCTGTCTTGTAGTTGATGAGAGAGGAATGAGAGAACGTCTTACCATTGCTGATCTTACTGCATGTAGCTGTAGCCAACTTTAAAACACTGAACAAAAATAATAATAAAAATCATTCAGATTACTTACACTTTCTGAAAGTTTTGTAGCACCTCGAAATCTTGGAGCTACACTGAGAAACACACAGTAATAATGCTTCCCTTTGTAAGAATTGGAAACGAAAGCTCTTAAACCTTAATTTGCATGGACCTTGAAGTGAAGTGAATCAGCATTCAATATCAACTGTTGTGAGATCTCAATTACGAATCCATTATAAAGTAAACAGGTATGCTGGTCTTTTCCCAGTCCATAGGAAAATTCTTTCCTCAGTCTGTTGCAGAATTCTTGCTTATGGTAATCACCTATACACTAGAGATGATGTTGAAAAGGCTAAAGCTAGAGCTTTTCGTTGTAACCTTAAACTGTCTGGCACTTATGTCTGATCACTTGCTAGACACTTAGTTCAGCAGCACCTTGGTGAGTTAGATGCTTGGATTGTAGATGTCCTCATTGCACTTTTATCCAAAGTGGCGGGCAAATGAAAAAAAAAAATGGAAATGTGAATGGAAATGTGATGATGTGGCACTCACCTTCACCTGAAACATAGTGAACTCACAAATATCTGGCACAGTGTTGTGGGGTTACAGTAACACTTTGTTTCTGCCTTGTAGTTAATCTACGATATTGTACCTATTGGTCCAGCCTTCATGATACACACTGGAGTTCACATTTCTCAATAGTAAAGTTCACCTGTCTCCTGCTTATCTGTCCTTAACAAAAACCCTGAATTTATTTCTCTTTAGTTCACATGCGGTATAAACTCGTATCCCACAGTGCTGGGGATCTGATTGGTCAGCTACTGTCAGGTTCCCATTACAGGAGACTACATTATGAAAAAAGGAGATTCTTCCATCAATGTTAGAAAACACTGCATGTTGCACTGCCAAAGTGATCTCTAATTTATTAATAATGAAAGTTGAGGAATAATTTTCATTTCAATTCAGTTCAGTTCAGTTTTATTCATATAGTGCTTTTAACAATGGACGTGGTCACAAAGCAGCTTTACAGAATGATATAAAATTTTCATTGTATACATTGATACATCATTGTATACATCTTTAATGAGCATGCCAGAGGTGATGATATTAAGGTACTGAAAATCTCCCTGTGAAATTGTTAACAAGACTCAAAAGGGAACCTATGTTCATGCTGAGTGACACCAAATTTTATTTTTTGTATGGTAAAGTATTCTTTGCATTATTGCATCAATCCTTGATGCTGCTACAGTCATCTTTGACCCGGAGCCGAAGTAGCAAGATTGGCCGTGTTGTCTAGGTACGAGGGATGGTATACTCTCTGTCCCATGCCAATCAGTTAGGGAGTAAATTAGAACAATTATAGTATTTGTAGAAAACAGTGCATATACAAATATGCTTTTTGAGTCTGTTCCTTGTTCACGATGGCAGTGACGAGTCCAAAGGTCTGAAGCTGTGAAATACATTGCAAAATACAGTACGCGCACTAAACGAAAGAGTTTTTGTTCATACGTGTGAAAGATGATGTTTTCACTCTCTCCGGCTTAATGCACTTTGCATCAGAGGTGTGAACACGCTGCGAACTTCTAGCATGAAACTTGGTTTGTTGCATTTGAGTCATCATTTGTCAAAATCTTTTACACACTGAATGCAGGATGAATTCCACACTCAGCATTGTGTTGCCTTCAACTACCAGAAATCAGCTAACACAAATATTTTTAATCATTTTTATACACAATCATATGACTTTCAGGTTTATAAAAATCACACTGTGGGATGTTTTGTTTCACTGACTCTTGACTTTTAGGTAGAAATCCCCTAAACTGCATAGTCTTTGAGGCAAACACAAAACATGTGACACATGAAATTTTCCTAATTCGAAAGACAGAAGTAAATCAGCTTACATGGCTTTTTTTATATATATATATACATATATATTTAATGTGTGTTGTCAAGTTTGCACATGTTTTTATGCATGCAAACCTCCGCAATAGGAACTGACGTGCTCTTACCAGAAATACCTGTAAGCAGCTGAGAAGAAAAATGTAATGAGATATTTTATTGTAAGTTTCCTAACTGACATTGGCCTAGCAGTGCAGTAATATGTGCATTCCCACTGAGAATGCTGCAGTACGACCACTTAAAAATCTGATATTAAATACAAATTTAACATACACATGATTTCTTATGAAATGAAATATCTCTTAATCTGAATGTTGTAATTAGTTTGGAATGCTGTCCTGGCGAACGCTAATGAGTTTACAGAGCCGCAAAACTAGGAGTGACTTTTTTTCTAGCGAAAAACACTGCTAGCAAAAAAAAAAACCCTTTTTTTTCTCCTTTATTAGCTGAGATCTGTCCACTGTCTCAGCAAAACTGTTTATCATTATATGCTGGAAGTATTTATAAAAGGAAACAGAGTATTTCTTGTTAGAAATATTTATGCTAACAAGTAAAGATTGTACCATTCGATCCTTTTCACCAGCTACTCAACATCAGATATCTGACAGGGAGCAGAAATATATGTGCTATTTGCTTAAAATAATGTTGTTCATTATTTATTTTTACTCAAATGTTATGTTTGCCAGCTTGTGTCTAGTTTGTAGTGCATCATGGATAATAGTCACTCATATAGTGAAAAATACTATTGGCTGTAAACAGTTTTCTTTCTGTGTTTGGGTCATGGTTTCTAGCATTCATATTTAGATTATTTTATTTATTTTATTCAAATTTTTACTAACAACATTCTGCTTTACAAGCAAGCCAAGGCCAATATCACGGCACATTAATTATCACAGGCGACATTTAAAATCAGGAAACACTTAACAAATAGTACTGAATAAATCCACTTAAGCCTAAAGCCTGATCATTAAGAATGCCAAAAAAAAATCTAGTAAAATTTGTAGAGGAATTTGATATCAGTCCTACAAAATGAGAGAAGAATCATTTTGGGATGGTTGTTTCATGATCCTACTTATGTCTAATCTTTTTTTAATCAAAGTTTTACATTTTTAAAAACGTCAATTTCAAATATATTATTTATATATATATATATATATATATATATATATATATATATATATATATATATATATATATATATATATATTTATTAAATATATTATATTATATTATATTATATTATATTATATTATATTATATTATATTATATTATATTATATTATATTATATTATATATTAATCACCCTGTCCCATATACATATTATATGTAAATGAATCCTTTAACCAATCCTGGAATTATCTGGAGTGCTATGATCACCTTGCCCAATATGCAAATACATATGCGCAGTATGTAAATTGTATGTAAATCTAGAAGGATTAACATATTTTAATATGCAAATTTTGCCCTCAAAGCCAGAAAAGTACTACCTTTACCTACCAGGACATAGATTCGCCGATGAAAAATGTTTACCACAAATATGTATAATACTATTCTTAACTCTTTTCATATGAATGGTTTTTGGTGCATGCAGTAATCCTTAACACACCAGGAACATTCACTTCCTCTGATTTATACCTAAATTTCCATTAATAATGGTAAAAGCTAACTGTAAATTAACACCTTAATGTACACAATAAAATTTAACCCAAGAAATCAAGACATAATGAAGCCAACATAAACCTTAACATTACAGAATGTATGTGATATTTTAGATCAGCCATTATAGAAACATATAGTATCTATAATGTACTGAACAATGATAAGCGATCTAAAATAGCCTTTACAAATCTACTGAAGGGAAAGCTTTTGTTTTTTTCCCATCATACAGTTCAGTTATGAAAGAAATGTATCAGGTATTTCAGCTCAGGGTTTTTTGATTGACAGCTCCTAACCAGATTACACCTGATCTACTGTACTGTGTTTCATCTTCTTAATAAACATATATTAAATAGCACATTGTTAACCATGTGACTAAATATACAATTCAACAAGAATGTGAGTGTCACTTTACAGCTAATGGCTTCCTAAACTTGATATTATGTCTATTTCAGGCATGGTCCTGACACTGTGTGCATATTTTAGTTGGCATGGTGGTGGTAGCGTTGCTGCGTCACCTCTCAAAAATATTGGCTACTCTAAAATGCCCCTAGGTGTTTGTGTGTGTGTGTGTGTGTGTGTGTTCATGGTGCCCTGCAATGGGCATGCATCCCATGCAGGGTGTATCATTTTCACCCCCAGAATTCCCATAACATGAATGAATAAATTCCTGTTTCCTGTTCAGGTTTGATGGTGCGTCATGCTTCTACCTTGGTGGACCATCACTGGACATATTTCTAAACAGTTCTACAGTTCTCACAAGAGAGCCCCAGCTGCCTATATGAAGTATAAAGTTATATAATTAAATAATTAGAATAAAAGTATAATTATTACTGATGTCTGTTGTTATAAACTGGTTTGACTGGTCACCTGAACTGGTTTAATCAAAACCTCAACATGAATCTAATGAGTGTTGAACATATATTTCATATAGTTGTATTTTGTAAGTTTGAGAACTCTGTAGACATCAGATTCACTGTTTTTGATTGATTTTTAATCATTTTTAGAATAAAAGGGGCGCAAAATCTTTTAGATGATTTGTGCTAAGCCTTTCGGAGCTCTTCACTATGGTTATCTTTGTAAATAATTTGACGGTTAGATAGGGAGGTATGCAGGTATGCAATATTTTCCTTGTTTTGAAACTCTTTCCTCATAGTTTTGTTTCTAGTTTTAGCCTTAATGGCAAGCAAAACAGCTCATTACCGTAACACCTGTATGGAGTTATTAAGTACATACTAGAGGTATGAAGCAGATGTATAACTACATATGAAAATACAGTCCCAAAATTTAGGGTTCAGGATTAATTATGCAAGATGAATGCAAAAGCCTTTTGGTGCTTGATTTTGCAGAATCACTCCAAGCAGCTCAAGAGCCTTTTATATACTTTATATAAACCATTACAAAATCCTTTGATACTTTGATTAAAGAGTAAATAGATTTGCTCACTCTTAATTTTGAATGCTTTTTCCTCATATTTTTGTGCCTTAAATGAAAAGGAAAAAAATAAAAAATAAATAAAATAAAATAAAATAAAATAAAATAAAATAAAATAAAATAAAATAAAATAAAATAAAATAAAATAAAATAAAATAAAATAAACTTCTGATATACCCCTGCCTTTCACCCAGTGTGTGCTGGGATAGGCTCCAGCAGATCCCCTTGACCCTAATTAGGAATACAGCAGGTATAGAAAATGGATGGATGGATAGAAACTTCTGTTCTGTTTGTATTTAAACTGAACTGATGTTACCTTCAGGCATGTGTAGAGTCATGTGTAAAGGTGGTTAAATCAGTGTTAGTTACGAGAAGTGGTGGCTCAGTGGTTAAAGTTTTGAGTTGCAGAACAGAAGGTCATGAGTTTCATCCCAGCACCGTCAAGCTTATTATATCCTCTTTCTCCTGCCAGTAACTCATTATATTTGATTTAACAGTGCAATAAAAAACCTGTAAATAGGTTTACATACTGTAATACAGTATGTTGTTTACGGTATAATTATGATTGTTTACAGTAAAATTATAATAAAAACTACATTTATAATCAAATCCTTGGCATGGAACAAAATCACAAAAAGACATTAATTGCATTTAGGGTGATAATTATAAAATATATATATATATATTAAAAAAGCCAAAAGATCCAATAGGAATGTGCAAGAAAGTGCCATTTACACGTTGGTGTGTGTAACCTCACACGTACACTAAATACACAGAAGAATAGCAGCAGTGACCAGATTGCCGAAATGTGCAAAGCTTAGCAAACTAATTTTTCCATTTTTATCATCTCCAAACTAGCCTACACTGTGTTTTCTTCCAATGTGTGCTTTTTTACACTGAAGCGCTACAGGCACACATACACGTACATGACTTCATTTTAAAAAAACAACTGCAGTCCTGTGACCTTTTCATGCATGTGCATTACTGTGAACTGCAGCGAGCTTGTCAATCATTAAACTACTGAGAGAGAGAGAGAGAGAGAGAGAGAGAGAGAGAGAGCGAGAGAAGCCTGAGTCATCATTTCCACAGGCTCTAAAGTCTAATATATTTTTCTTGTAGTGCATGCACAGTGAGTAGGGAGCACTGAGAGGCAGCAGGCACCACTAACCCCTTGATTATTTAGAATGTGCTTCCTGCCTCCGCTCAAACATGTTTTTGTGTTTTGACAGAACCGACTTCCTCATTGTTCTTCCGGAAATGTCTCGCCTTTGCTTACATCATCACCATTTCTTTTCACAAAATATTTATGCCATGCACATTAATGTGCTTAGCTAACAGCTACTGACCCACCCTGTATTGTAAAATAGTGTACAGGAAAGAATACATTATGCTGCGGAAACAAGGAGTTATTACATTTGTTACAGAAAGGCAAACAGCAGAAAAGTGGAGTCTTGATTTATTCATTTTTAGTTTACGTTTATGTTATCAGCTCAGTGAGTAGTTTATTGAGGGTGAAAATAATATAAATCATTCATAAATCTCTAATGGCTGCACTGAGCTTATAAACCCAATTTAACTGCCATGAGAGATTTCTGTTGATGTGTTTGATAACATTAGCAAATTATTATTATTATTATTATTATTATTATTATTATTATTATTATTATTATTATTATTATTATTATTATTATTATTATTATTCATAATAATAATAATAAAAATAATAATAATAATAACAATATGCTGTTAGGGCTGGCATTGATATGCACAGAAATATGATATACTGCCTGCAAAAAGTGATATTTATTTATCCTTAAAAACAAAAAGAAGAAGAAGAAGAAGAAGAAGAAGAAGAAGAGGAGGAGGAGGAAGAGAAAAAACTGTTTAATGATACTTTATTTAATCTACATTATATGATGGTAATAATTTATTTAATACCAGTAATGATAATTACCTTTATTTAGAATTTATTTTATTAATAATATTGAATTAAATAAATTAATAATACAAAATAAATATATATTATTTTTATAAACACAATTTGTTTATTTTTTTAAAAATAATTTATCAAACACTGAAAATGGGAAAAAAAATTCTAATGAACATTTACAAATATTACATTTTACAATTTTAAAAATTTTACAAAGAAAAAAAAATATCAGCTACTTCCATTTGGTTTGGAATAAAAAAACTTAAAAACAATAATGAAAAAGGTTAATGACAAAATGTCACAATATTTAGAAAAAACATATACTGACATATTATTTTATGATATTGTCATATTAAATAGCTTTATTTCTTAACTTTCACTGCAGTTTCATTCAGGAGATTTATTGAAAATCCATTAGTTCACAGAGTACAAATGTGAAACCTGCACCGAAACACATCTCAGTTACTGTACAGCTGTTTGTTTACTTGTTTTCATCCTTCTGCATGTGAGTATTAATATATTGACTGCATGAAGGCACATTTATACTTCATTTTAATATATATCACTGTCCCCTTTATTAGGAACTGCACCTTTATCCAATCAGCCAATCATGTGGCAGCAGCACAATACAGATACAGGTCAAGAGCTTCAGTAAATGTTTAATTCAAACATCAGGATCAGAGAAAAAAAATCATCTCCGTGACCTTATTTGTGACATGAACAATTAAAGATTGGGGAAAAAACAGAAGCTCATCCACCTCAAGGTTTGAAGTTTTGTGCACGCTGAGATGCTTTCCTGCTCACTCTCACTCACTCTTTCTTTTTCTTTTTTTTACACCATTCTGTGTGAACTCTGTGTGTAAAAAATTGCACTGTTTTGTGTAAAAATTGCAGGAGATCAGCAGTTTCTGAAATACTCAAAACTTGCACCAACATCCGTTTCACACATTTTCTTCATTCTGATGATTAATATGAACATTAATGTGATATGATCTGCATCTGCATGATTTTATTACTCATGCTGCTGCCACGTGACTGGCTGATTGACTTTCCAATAAAGTGAATGGTGAATGTATAAGGCCTATACGTAATACCAGTCTCTATCAGTTTTTGACCACAAGGAGCAGAATTCTCAAACAGTGGCAGAGAGAGGTTTGCTTACTGTATGTATTTCAATGCAAACAATTCTTACACTAAAGCTCATTTTAATACAATTTCACTGTTAGTTATTTTGTATTTTGTTGATATCACTGAAATGCTGTTTACTTTTGATGAAATTTGATGAAGCTTGATGTATTTTCAGTACAAATTGTTCAGTACAAATGGCCACACACACACCCACATACTCATAATCACACATAAGTCGGGTAAACTCTAACGGCTTGTTTATTAATGTAGCCAGATACATTTATCCTTACACCTACACATAACCTTAAACTTAACCTTAGTATCTAAAGGATGCTTGGGTGCAATGGGAATATGTAACAGTTCTGACCTTGTGCAATCATTTATCTATTTCACATGCAGAAAACTGAAAGAGCAAGAAGGTTTCCTTCCCTTTGAATCCTGAGGTTAGGGTTAGAGACAGGAGTAGTATTGTTCAACAGTGTGCACTTGACAGCATAATGGAAAACATTTCATTCTGATATGCTAAGAATGAAAAACCTAATAAAAGGGTATGGGGTTTCTATGTTTTTTTGATAAACCATGATATTGAGTGATATTTAGTACCTTGACTGAGCTTTGCACCATGTAAGAATAAAAGCAAGTGCAGTGTTAATAATATTACCTAGAGCAAAAACACACATAGTTTTGTTGAACAATGGGTGGGTTAGTGTTTGCATGTTCATAGTGCTTCAGGGGGTTCCTCTGAGTACTCACATTACCTCCTCCAGTCCAAATACATGTCTTGTAGGCTGACTGGCGTCTCTAAATTGTCTGTAGTGTGTGAATAGTGTGGTGATGTGTTGAAACCCCGTCCAGGCTGTCCTCTGCCTTGTGTCCTGAGTGCCTTAGGATAGACTTTAGGCTTCTTTTGGCCCTGTGTAGGATAAGAAATACAGAAAAAGGATGGATGGATGGATGGATGGATGGATGGATGGATGGATTATTGTTGTTGTAAACCAGCCATCTCGAATTCAAATATAAATATCTATCTATCTATCTATCTATCTATCTATCTATCTATCTATCTATCTATCTATCTATCTATCTATCTATCTATCTATCTATCTATCTATCTATCTATCTATCTATCTATCTATCTATCTATTTTTTAATATTGTTATATAATTATAATAAATGTTTTATTATTTATTATTTGTTTGAATTTGTCTAGAAAGCCACCTATAAATAAAATGTATTATTATTATTATTATTATTATTATTATTATTATTATTATTATTATTATTAAAAACCTAGATACTTATTTGCAATTTACTTCCATAAACTTAGAAGAAACTGAGGCAAATATTTGTGCTGGATTCAGCTCACTGGGCTGAGAGCAACATTCATCTGCATTAAGAATGAACAATTGTTATTAATATTTTATGTAGTCCTGTGTGCAGAGATGTAGTCCTGTATGTAGAGCCTCGATATTTTTTGTTGTTGTTGTTGTTGTTGTTGTTGCATTGCATTTCATCCTGCATATTTAGATATTCCTTCCCTGTCATATACTGTATATTTCTGGCTGGGGTTACATGACACAAATTCAGTATGATACTTGCAGTGACATGTTGCATTATTGCCAGTGTTTACTGTATGTAATACAATAGCTAACAAAACAGTATAAAAAAATTGATG